>NC_071548.1:7352214-7652214 GCF_026979565.1 Vidua chalybeata
TGGGGGCTCCCCACCCCCCTTTTCCTGGGTGGGCATGCAGTGGGAGCAGGTAGCCACGCCCCACGTCAGGTAGCCACGCGCTGTGTCAGGTGCCCCATATCACACCAGGTAGCCATGTAGCATGTCAGGTAGCCATGTACCATCTCAGGTAGGCACACGCTACGTCAGGTAGCCACACGCTGTGCCAGAGGCCCGGGCACCACACCAGGTGGCCGTGTACCACCAAGGTAGCCATGTACCAATTCAAGTAGCCACACCCCACGTCAGGTAGCCACACCCCGTGTCAAGCAGCCATGTCATGCCAGGTAGCCAATGTCCCATGTCACATTAGCCATGTACCATCCCAAGTAGCCACCTATCGTGCCAGGTAGCCACACGCTGTTCCACAGGCCCACGCACCAGCCACCCACGGCAGCTCCGGGTGCCACTCGGGCCCACGGCAGTGCTGGCCACTGGCGTCGCCGTGCCCACGTCCCACGGGATTCCCACCCCTGCCCAGCCCTTCCCGGCAGCTCCCGGTGCCACCGGGATGGGTGACACGGGGACTGTGGCGGTACAGAGACGGCAGCGACTCGGGATGGCCTCGGGCGGGGGGTGACAAGGGTCCTGGAGGGGCCCGGCACAGCTCCAGGGGTCTCGTGTCCCCGAGTGGTGGGACATGGAGGGCCCCGGGGGGGGGTCTGGCTGGGGGGGGCTGCGCAGGTGACACCCGGGGGACATCCCGGCCGCACCCCCGGCCCGGACACAGCACCGGGGCCGCCCCCACCCGTGACTCAGGGAGGGCAGGGCCGGGCAGGGAGGGGCAGGGGCGGGAGGAAGAGGAGGAGGAGGAGGAGGAAAAGGAGGAGGAGGAGAGGAGGAGGAAGAGGAGGAGGAAGGCACCACCCCCGCCCCGCCCCGCTGCCCAGTGTGTGTCCGTCCGTCCGTCCCCGCTGCCCGTTCGCAGGGGCGGAGTGATGGGATGGTGATGGGGGGGGTCCCCACCTCGCAGGTTCCCGATACCCTTCCCGATCCCCCACCGGACCCCCCGAGCCCCTGCCCTGACACCCCCGGGCTGCTGGGGCACGGTTGAGGCCCCCCCCATCCCTCTGCCAGTTCCCTACCAGGGATTGGGGCCCCCGGGTAGCGCAACAGCCCCACACCCCTCCCTGCATGGAAACCAGGAGGGGCTCCCCCCACCAGCACCCCGACACCCTCCTGACCCCGACCTTGACCCCCACCCCAAGACCCTGCCTGACCCCCCCAGGCGTGTGGGGCACAGCTGAATCCCCCCCTCCTTCCACTCTGCCAGCCCCCCACCAGTGCTGTGGACTGGGGGCTCCCCCCGGCATCCCAGCACCCCCATTTTCCTCCTGGCAAGGGTGTTGGATGGAAATCGGGGGGACACCCACGCGGAGGGGTCACCCACCCCATCCCGCTGCGGGGCCCCGGCCCAGAGGGGTTGTCCCGAGCGTGTCCGGTCTCGGCAGCCCTCGGTGGGGAGGGGTCTGGCTGTCCCCGGGCCGGGGGGACGCAGGGACACGCTGTGCCTGTGGGACAGCGCCCAGGCCCCCCCCCCCCGAGGGGAACCTGACCCCGCCGGGGGGGCGAGGGGGGGCCGCGATGTATAAATGCCGCTCCCGGCTGCGCTGCCGGGCAGGTGCCGGCGGGCACCCACCGAGAGCCACGCGGGCACGCCGCCACCCACGGCCCCCCCCCCAGGACCCTGACCCACTTATTCCCCCCGCTCCGTGGCCCGAAAGCCGACCCGGCTCCGTTTCGGGGGTCAGTTACAGCGGCCGGGCGGTCGCGGCTCGGGTGTCGCTGCTCGGGGGGCCTCGGCACCCCCCGGCGCGGGCAGAGCCAGCCCGGCATGAAAAAGTCATGAGCAACCAAAGCTGGGGCTGTGTGCGGGAACAATAACCGGGCACCGGGCTGACACCGGAGCCGCGGGGCCGGGGGGATGGCGGCGGGAGCCGGCGCGGCATCGCCGCGGCACGGCCGGACCCCGGCACCGGGGGTCGGGGCACTTCGGGGGGCCCGCTGGTGACAGAGCCCGTCCCCGCCTGTCCCCAGGTGCCCCCAGAGGAGCGTGGCCGAGGCCGGGGGTCCCAGTGCCTGTGCCTGCCCCGGCAGGGTGGTTCCCAGGGTGGGAGTGGGGACTGTCCCCTACACCGCTGTCCCCTCCTGCCCCCCACGTCCCTGTCCCCCGCCAAGGGGCCGAACCCTCAGCTCTGTCGTGAGTTCCAGGCGGGCTCGGCCGCGAAGGAGCCCACGCCCAGGGGGTTGGCTCCGGGGGCCTGGGGTCGTCCGTGACCCCGATCCACAGCTGCAGGAGGGATTTGGGGCCACAGGACAGATGGAGGCCAAGGGCCCCAAAGCAGGATAAAAGGTTTACACTAATCAAAATGCCTGGCTAATTGGAAAAGGCGCTTAGGGGCTGGCCGGGAGGCGGCGCGGCTGGAGGTGACCCGCTGCTGAATCAGAGGGGCCGGTAACCTTAACCCGCCGGGATCGGAACGGATACGCCGGCCCGGATCGGGTTCCCACCCAAGTTTTCCACCCGCGGCTCCGCCACAGCAGGACGGGGCCGCGGCGAGGGACGGTGGCGTGGCCGGGGGCTGCCGCGGTGCCCCCTCGCCCGGGCGCCCCCGGTGCCCATCGCAGCCCGGCCGGTCTGTAATCCCACCTGCGGGTAATCGAACGGGTCGCAGCCCCCCGGGCCCCCGTCCCGCTCCGTGGGTCCGGGGCAGCGCAGCCGCCCCTGCCGCGGGCGCGCTCCGTCCGGCCCCGCCGCGACGCCCGGGCTCGGCAGCGCCGGGGAGCCCCCGCCGGCCCCCGGGGGCCGCCCCGCCTCGGCGGAAGATGCCAACGAATGGGATCCACCAGGTGCTGAAGATCCAGTTCGGGTTGATCAACTGCGAGAGCCGGTACCTGACGGCCGAGAGCTTCGGCTACAAGGTGAACGCCTCGGCGCCCAGCCTCAAGCGCAAGCAGATCTGGACGCTGGAGCAGGATGAAGCCGACAGCTCCATCGTCTTCCTCAAGAGCCACCTGGGCCGGTACCTGGGCGCCGACAAGGACGGGAAGGTGCGCTGCGAGGCGGAGCAGCCGGGCCGGGACGAAGGCTTCAGCATCATCACGCAGTCGGACGGGCGCTGGGCGCTGCAGTCGGCCCCGCACCGGCGCTTCTTCGGGGGCCGCGAGGACCGGCTGTCCTGCTTCGCCCCCAGCGTGACAGAGGGTGAGCTCTGGACCGTGCACCTGGCCATGCACCCCCAGGCCAACCTGCTGAGCGTCAGCCGCCGCCGCTACGCCCACCTGAGCGCCCACGAGGACGAGATCGCCACCGACAGCAACCTGCCCTGGGGGGTGGACGCGCTCATCACCCTCTGCTTCCAGGACAAGAAGTACAGCCTGCGCACGGCCGACGAGCGCTACCTGCGCTGCGATGGCACCTTGGTGCCCGAGCCCGGCGCTGGCACCGGCTACACCCTCGAGTTCAAGGCCGGCAAGTTGGCGTTCAAAGACTGCGACGGGAAATACCTGGCGCCCACCGGACCCACCGGCACCCTCAAATCCGGCCGCAGCTCCAAGCCGGGCAAAGATGAACTCTTTGACCTGGAGGAGAGTCACCCCCAGGTGGTGTTCACGGCGGCCAACGGCAGATATGTCTCCATCCGGCAGGGTAAGAGCTCTCCACGCCCCCAGCCCGCTCCCTGCCCACCCAGGGACCCCCGCGCACCCACAGCTCCGTGGGAGCACCCCTGGAACCCCCAGCCCGGGGCAGACCCCACAGTAGCAACCCCACAGCGCTGTGCCTGCCTTGGGGGGATCCTACAGCCACATCCTGGGGACAAGGGGGACCCCAACCTGGCTGCTGGAGAGGGACACGGGGGGTCCTGTCCGCCTGGGGGGGCTGAGGTCAGTGAGGATGGAGTGGGAGCAGCTGTGGGGTGGGCAGGGCTGGGGGGGAAGGCGTTGGTGCGTGTGTACACACGTGTGTGCATGTGCAGGGCTCTGTGGGCGTGCACAGGGCTGTGTGTGTGAACACGTGCAGGGCTGTGGGTGTGCACAGGTGTGTACGTGCACACACACACACACACACACAGGTGTGCCACGCTCCCGTGCAGCGTCCACAGGTGCACACGTGTGCCTGTGCACAGCACACACGATGCCATGTGTGCACACACGTGTGTAGAGCCAGCGGACGTGACCACAGGTGAGCAGAACCCCTTGTTCGAGACCCAAGGGACCCCACTCGCCCCCAGGTGCCCCCCAGGGACGGTGCCACCCCTGTGCCAAGCAGCTTAGTGCCGGGTGACGAGGGGGACCAGCTATAAATAGGGGTTTGTGACCAGATGGACGCGGCGGTGACAAGCTGATTAACCAGCCCAATTAGCACAATTGTTCGCAGGAGGATTTGGGGGGAGGGGGGCCGTGGGGCAGCAGAGGTGAGGGTTGGGGCGGGACAATGGCTGGAATGGGATTGGTCCCGATGGCCAGAGCAGGATCGCTGCCAATGGCCACAGCAGGATCAGTGACCATGGACGGAGTGGTTTTGGTGACAATGGCCAACAGAGTGGAACCGATACCCATGGCTGCAATAGGATGGGTGCCAGTGGCTGGAATGGGACAGTGACAGTGGGCTGGACTGGAATTGGTCCTGATGGCCCGAGTATGACTGCTGACAATGGCTGTAGTGGGATCGGTGCCTGTGGCTGGACTGGGATTGGTGACAATGGCCAGAGTGGGGTCACTCAGGATGACTGGAGTAGGACTAGTGCCAAAGTGGGATCAGCGACCGTGGCCAGACTGAGGCTGCTGCCCAGGGCCAGGACAGGACCAGTGCCAGCTGCTGGACCAGGAGTGGCGCTGATGGCTGGAGTGTGAGCAGTGCTCATGCCCAGAGCAGGACCAGCACCAACATCCACTCTCCCCCCAGGTGTGAACGTGTCAGCAAACCAGGACGAGGAACTGAACCACGAGACCTTCCAGCTGCAGATCGACCGCGACACCAACAAGTGCAGCCTCCACACCAACACCGGCAGCTACTGGACCCTGGTGGCCCACGGGGGCATCCAGGCCGTGGCCACCGAAATGTGAGTGAGGCTGCAGTGTGGGCTGGAGAGATGGTTTGGGGAGGACACAGGCACCCCCAATTCACCGTGTGTCTCTGTCACCAGCGCTGCCAACACCATGTTTGACATCGAGTGGCGCGGGCGGCGCGTGGCCCTGCGCGCCAGCAACGGCCGCTACGTCTGCACCAAGAGGAACGGGCAGCTGGCGGCCGTCAGCGACACCGTGGGTGAGTGCTGGGGGGGACAGGGGGGCCGGGGGGCTCGCCGGGGTGCTGAGGGCCGCGTGCTGCGCAGGGGAGGACGAGGAGTTCACTCTGAAGCTGATCAACCGCCCGATGCTGGTGCTGCGGGGGGAGCACGGCTTCGTCTGCTACCACCGGGGCTCCAACCTGCTCGACTCCAACCGCTCCGTCTACGACGTCTTCCACATCAGCTTCAGCGACGGCGCCTACCAGATCCAAGGTGGGCAGGGATGGGCTATGGAGGGGGTGGCCCTGGGGGTCTGTCCAGCCTGCACTGACACTGACACCCCCCGGGGCTCCCTGCAGGCCAGGGGGGCAAGTACTGGTACGTGGCGAGCAGCGGGTCGGTGTGCAGCGACGGGGACCTGTCCGAGGATTTCTTCTTCGAGTTCCGGGAGCGGGGCCGCGTGGCCATCAAAGGGAAGAACGGGCGGTACCTGCGCGGGGACCCCGCGGGGACCCTGCGCGCCGACAGCGAGTCCGTGCTGAGGGCCACGCTCTGGGAGTACTGAGCCACGGAGCCCCCCCCCTCTCCGTGGCCACCTCCGCCCACGGGCACCCGCCTGTCCCTGGCAAAGCAGGGAGCAGGGGGGTGGCAGCTGTGCCCCCGCCCCCGCGACTCATGGCATTAAAGTCACCTGGATCACACCCGGGCCAGCGCCGCCTCCTCCTTCCCATCGAGATCCAGCCCTGGTTCCCTCCCAGGAGCGCCCAGTCCCCATGAAAAAGGCTGATCCGGGGGCCAGTGGGATGCAGGGACCCCCAAGGGTGCCACACGGGATTGGGGGGGGGGGCAGCAAAGCAAAGCCACTGCAGGCAGGAGCCCGAGGGGGTTGCTCCTCTGCCAGGCAGTGGGAGACCCCCACCCCAAGAGCTGCCAGGACCCTCGGGGAGGGTGGAAAGGAACAGAGCCAGGCACGGGGTGAGCAACAGGATCGTTTTCATGGCAGACGACAGAGTTACAGACAGTGGAGAGGTGCGGGAGGGGCCGGGGCCGGACCACGCCGCACCAGCATGGAGATACGAGATCATTTATAGAAAGAACGGGGGAGCGGAGACCCCCTCCCCTGCCCAGCAGAAAACGGGGCTCCCCCGGGCACAGCACCCTGTTTGTCCTGATCCTGAAGGCGGCTCGGGGGGGCTCAGCCCGCGGCCGGCCCGGCTCGGCACGGCCACTACACTACCACGGATCCACAAGACAGCGCAGCCCCGGGGGGCTGCCCCGGCCTGGCCGGGCTGGGGGGCGGCGGGGCAGGGCTGGGCCAGCCCAGGAGCCCCCGCTCCGCCACCGGAGCCCCGAGACCCCCCCCCGGTGCTGCCGACAACACGACCACGAAACACGCACAGACACACCCCCCCGCCCAGACCGCCGCCGGCCCAGCTCCTGCTCTGCTGGGGTGGGGTGGGGGGCTCTCCCGTGGGCCCCCACCCCGGCCGGCGGGGTTCGGGGCGGGCTGGCCGCCCCCCGCTCACAGCAGGACCAGGCTGGGGTTCCGCAGCTGCCGGTAGATGCTCAGGAGCTTCTCGGCCGTGGCAGAGCCCTCAGCCCCCTCCTCACCCAGGGGCGGCTGGTCCCGGAGGGTCTGCGCCTCCTTCAGCAGCATCTGCGGGAGGGGGGGGCGGGGGTGAGGGACGGGCTGGTGGTGGGGTCCCCACGGGGAGGGGGTCGGGGGGCTCACCTCGTGGTTGGCCTGGATCTGACGCAGGTACTGCATGCGCAGGTCGGGGGGCCCCGAGCCCTGCGCCGCCTGCTCCAGCACCAGCGCCTGTGCGAGGGAGGGGGAGGGAGGGAGGGTGCTGGGGGAGCTGGCAGCATCCAGCCCCAGGGACCCCAATCCCAGGAGCCCCAGCCCCAAGGACCCCCAGCTCTGGGAGTCCCAGCCTTGGGAGCCACAGCTCCAGCAGCCCCCAGATCCTGGCAGCCCCAACCTTGGGAATTCCCAATCTCAGGGAGTCTGAGCCCTGGGGAGTCCCAGCCACAGGGAACCCCCTGAGCCCTGGGGAGCCCAAATCTCAGGGCAGCCCAAGCCCCCAACCTGGGGCCCCCAGGTCTGGGGACCCCCAGCCCCAGTGGTGCTGGTCTGTCACACCACGGTGCCACAGAAACGCTCCCCACTGCACCCAGGCTCCATTCCAGGGGGTCTGGGGTCATTTTGGGGTGCCCCTGCCCCGGGGGGGTACCTGTATGCGCCGGATGACGGCGTGGTGTGTCCTGCACATGTGGGCCAGGGACGGGCTCTCCATCAGGATCTCCACAGCCTGGATGGGACCCGCAGGGCTCAGGTCATTCATGGCCACCTGGACAGCAAGAGCAGTGTCACTGCCACCCTCGATGGCAGCGGGGGGCCAGAACCCCTCCCCACAGGCACCAGGTTGCTCAGAAGGGTCCAGACACCCCCACTCCCTCCCACTCCTCCCAGGAGCAGCTGCCCCCAGCCCGGTGCTCCCAGGTGAGCTCTGGCAGAATTAACACTGTCACTCATCACCCTGGGGACATCTGAGCTCTCAAATGCAAATCCACCTGTGCCAGGTACCTGGGGGCCCCTCAGGTGGGGTCAGGCAGGAGAGCTGGGCAGAAATCCCTGTTTTCCCTGTGCCTTTAGAGGGGAATTTTGCATGGGGTGGATTTACAACGCAAATCCAAGCGCATTTTCTAGAACCAAAGAAATGGGAAGGTGTGGAGAGGGAGGGAAATGACCACAGCCTTTGGGAAGCCCAGGACTGGGAGAATGGACTGGGAATGCTGCCTGTCCAGCCCAGAAGAGGGGGTCAGAATGGCGTGGCCATGCACCCACTCGTCTCCCTGGCTCCAGGAAGGAGCTGGCTTTGTGGGACAGGGAGCTTCCCTGCAGGCTGACCCATTCCTTGGCTCAGGGCTAACCCATTGCTTGCCTCTCGGACGAGCAGCTGGACGAGGCCACCGTCGGGTGCCACGCCACACACCGATGCCACCTCCGTGCTGCTCAGCGCCTCGGCCCCGGGGTTCTCAGCCAGCAGCCAGCGCAGGGTGGCACAGCAAAGTGGGACATCTGGGGACCAAAGGACAGAGCAGAGATGTGACACTGCTGGCAGCGTGTGCCCGAGGCAGCCCCTGAGGGGGCAGGGGTAGCACGGGCTGGACCCACCCCCCTCTCCACTGGGACATGCTGAGCTCAGTCATGCCACTGCCACGTGTGCCAAGGCTGTAGTGGGGGCACACAGCCCTCCTCGCCCAAGGGAGGGGCTGTGACAGTGCCACCCTTGCCCCAGGAGCCTCTCTGTCACTCCTGGGATCCTCCTCTCCAGGGACCCACCTGTTTCCGAGGTTTTGAGAGCGTTTTTCAGCAGCTCCGAGGACACCCGGATGGATGCTGCCGAGGGGGGCAGGTTCTCCTCTGCCAGGGTTTTCCCCTCCTCGGGTTCAGTCTGTTCCCGGGACACTTTGAGGAAGGTCTCCACAGGGTCTGAGGGGGCAGGGGGGGCGTTGGGCCCGGGGGGGCTGCTCCCGAAACGGAGACACTGGAGCATGTCAATGGTGCATTGGCTGAGGGGCAGGCAGATCCCCTCTCTGTCCGGGGACAGCAGGGGCGAGTCGTCGGGCAGGAAGTCATCCAGGTCCTCGGAGGAGTCGGAGCCGCTGCCCAAAATATCCCGTAAACTGTAGTAGAGGGCACAGGAGATGGTCAGAGGCAGGTCCAGCTTGGTGTCCGCAGCGGGGCCGAGGGGCAGCGTCAGCTCCCGCTTGTTCCCAGGGAGCAGCTGGTCAATGGGGAAGGTGAAGGTGGTGGCCGAATCCATGGATTCCTCCTCTAAGGCACAGGGGCTGGCCAGGAGCTGGACACAGAGGGTCCAGCCCTCCTCCAGGCTGTACTCGCTGCAGTTCTCCAGCAAGCAGGAGATGGTGACGGTGTCCTGGAGCAGGAGGCAGCTCCAGTTGGCAGTGACGGTGCAGGCGATGGGCTTGTGGCCCTCCTGGCTGGAGAGCAGCGCTGCGCTCACGTTCATCACCTGGTTCAGGCTGGCCAGGGCTCGGTTCCTCTGGTCCACGGCCTTCTTCAGGAAGGACACTCTGCAAGGACGATGTGACAGGGATGAAACAACGGGAGGGACGCCAGGATGCTGCCAAGCTGAGCTGCTCCTGGCATGATCCCACCACAGGAAACCCCCAGCTTCTCTGCCGTGGCAGCCACAGATCCATGTTCCCATCAGAGCTGACCCTGTGGAGCGGCTCTGGACAGCCAGACCTCAGGAATCCCCCTGTGGATGGAGGGGGGGGGGCTCACTCACAGCCCCTCCCCACACAGAGGCAGGAGGATGGAGGCATGCGCCTGCCCTGCCTGTTACTGCCGGCTTGGCACGCGTGGCAGGCGCCTGGCACCCTGCCTGTGCCACCTTCTGCTGCCATGGCTGCCGCTGCCAGCCCGCCCACAGCGCTGGGGGTGGCTGTGCCAGGGGAGGGGGCTGCCCTCAAACACTGGTTTTATATTATCGAGGTTGGGGGTGCTTCCCAGCCAGGAAAGGTAAACGCTGGAGCAGTTTTCCAAGAGAAAAGCTCGAGGAGAGATGGGGGTGTTCAGCCTGGAGAAAACAAAGGCTCCAGAGAGCCTAAAGGGGCTCCAAGGGAGCTGGAGAGGTACTTTGGACAAGGGCCTGGAGGGAAGGATAAAGAGGAACGGCTTCCCACTGCCAGAGAGCAGGGTTAGATGGGATTTTGGGAAGGAATTGTTCCCTGTGAGGGTGGGGAGGCCCTGGCACAGGGTGCCCAGAGAAGCTGTGGCTGCCCCTGAATCCCTGGGGGTGTCCAAGGCCAGGCTGGATGGGGCTTGGAGCAGCCTGGGACAGTGGAAGGTGTCCCTGCCCATGGGGGTCTCTCTTATCCAAACCGTTCTGTGATTCCATAGTTAATTACTGGCAATGACCTGCACAACCCCCAGCTTTGGTGCCACCTTTACCTCTCTGAGGTGTCCCCTATCCCCGACAGCAGCTCCTTGATCCTCCGGCCGATCTCAGCAGGGGTCAGCTCCACGTCTGGCTCCTCAGGGCTGCACAGGCCACAGGACACGAGGCGGCCCTTGGCCGACAGGGCCAAGAGCTCCGACTCCCCTGCAGGCACAGACAGGGTGGGTCAGGGGCCAGGAAGGGAGCAGGGGCTTCCTGGATGGCTGAGGTGTGGGGGGGACAGGGAGCAGGATGGCACTGCCTCCCCAAGGCAGTGGGGTATGATGGAGACAGACATGGATCACCACAGCACACCCTGCTCATGCACAGACCCCTGAGAGGGGACAGCACCCTGTGCCTGCCACTCCCCAGCCAAGGCCAGCAGCACCCAGCTGTCACACAGGGGACCTGCTGGTGGCACAGGCAGCCCCGCGGGCAGCCAGTCTAGAGGAACATTGAACACCCCCTCTTTGGAGAGAGCCCACAGCTGGCCAGTTCCTGCTATGCCAAGTTGAGGGACTGGGAACGGGCAGGGAAGAGCAGGAATCACAATGGACAGCAACAACTTACAAAACCAAGGGGGAGCCAAGAAGGATGAAAGCTGGAGCCCCACCCAACCCACACGGCGCTGCGGAGAGAGGAGAGGCAGGACCCCACCCCGCCGCCCCCAGTACCTTCCGAGGCCCGAGAGGACAAGGAAAGAGCCACGACGCTACAGATACTCAGGCTGGCCGGGGACAGCACGGGGGGCAGCACGCCGGCGCCGCTCTCCGCGTCCTCGGGGTCCGAGGAGTCGCCCGCCCAGTCCAGGTCGACGGCGGAGATGTCCGAGTGGGTGCTGTAGTACATGCGGGAGCCGCTGCCGCAGGCCGCGCACAGGATGGGCCCCCGCAGGTAATATTCCCTGAGCTCCGGCACCGTGGCCTCCTCCCGCTGATCCGCCTTCACGGCCACCATCTTCCCGTAGTGGCCCACGGCCACCACGCAGTCACAGCCGGGCTCGCCCGCGGGCGGCTCGCCGTCGCCGTCGTCGGCCGCGCGGCGCTCGGTGCGCAGCGCCCCGATGAACACGATGGGCTCCTCCAGGTGGTGCAGGATCTTGACGGGCGGCGCCGGGGTGGACACGTCGCGGCAGCCGTCGGCGGCTGGCGAGGAGCTGAGGGCTTTGAGGGGCACGGAGCAGAGCTGCCCGTCCGGGAAGCCGCACAGGATCATGGGCGACTCCAGCATGGCCACGTCGATGCCGAAGAGGAGGCTGAAGAGGGGCTCCTCCAGCACGAAGCCCCCCGAGCACCAGAGCCCCTGGGTGCCGGGCGCGGCCGCGCAGCACAGCACGGGCAGGAAGCAGGAGGGCGGCGCGTCCCCCGCGTCCCCGGGCGGGCTGCCGGGGCAGAATTCCACCTGGCTGACCTGCCGGTACGGGGGCCCGTCCTGCTCCGGGCGCGGCAGCTCGTGCAGCCGCATCCACCACTTGCCCTCGTCCTGGGCCAGCGTGATGACGAAGGTGCTGAGCAGGGTGAACATGCTCAGGCTGGCGTCGGGGAAGATGCAGGCGTCCGCTTCCACCGGGAAGACGCCGGAAGGGCCGTTGCTTTCTTGGCCGTCGCCGTCCGTCTGCTCCATTAACCTTTGGGAAAACAGGGAAGAGCTCTGAGCCAAGCCGTGGGGAGAAGCCAGCGTGTCCCTTGGCCGCCTCTTTGCCTGGCCCTGGGAAGTGAACTCCTGCAGGAGAGCTTTTAGCACCGGCAGAGATGGATCCGGAGCCTCGCGTTTCCCACGGCAGGCGGGGCAGCCCTGGGATGGGGGGGTGGGGGAGTCACCCCTGCTCACCTGCTCTGCTGCTCCAGGGACACGCAGTAGATCCCGCTGTGGGCGCACAGGATGTAGAGCTGCCGGGGCTGGGGCAGCAGCTCCACGTGCCACACCTGGTCGGGGCAGCGGAACACAGCCTGGCAGGGGGGACACAAGCAAATGTCACCTCCCGCGGCACCCGCGGGGGCGGCAGGGACAAGGTGGCTCCCTGCAGAGGGGGATCCAAAGCCATTTCCAGGGACAAACGGATGCCTGGGCAGCACCCAGCTGGGTGTTCCCGGGCGGGAGGGGTGGGAGAGGGGCTGAGGCAGCCTGTCGTTCCCGCTCCCTGAGGGGAAGGAAAACAGGGAGCAGGGTACGTGCTCTACTTTGCCGAGCGGGAGCGCAGTGTGGGAGGCAGATCCCGCTCTTACAGCGGTGGATTTCTTAGAAATGATAATCAGAACAAATTAACAAAGGCAGCAGCGTGTCAGTCAGGGCGCTGTGACAGCGGGGACAGCAGCCAGGCCTGGGGGGAGAGGGGAGACAAGCCCCTGTGCTGGGGGGAACGAGCCCGTGGAGTCTGATCTGTGTGTCCCACTGGATTGGGAGAGGGGCCAGCTGGCAGCACCCCCAAACCCCAACAGACCCCAAAGCAAAGGGTGCTGCTTGTAGGGTTTGTTTGTTGGATGCTGACGGAGGGAATCCAGGGACAGGCAACGGGGACATGTCTAGGAGGGTGTCCCGATGGGATGGGGGGGGGGCACGGTGAACCCCCCACCCCGCCAAGCCCCTCACCTTGAGCACTTTGCCCTCCTGGTCGTACACGTAGACGAACTCGGTGCCGTTGGAGAGGTAGATCTCGTTCTCGTGGCACAGCACCCGCGGCTTGCCCGCCACCAGCCCCCCCACCGGGCAGCAGAATCCGGCCAGGTAATCCACCCTGTGCCCCACCTGTGCCATGGTGCCGGCCTGGGGACGTGGGCAGGGGGCACCGAGGCTGTGAGGGGCTGAGCCGGGACCCCCGAGCGGTGGGCAGTGTGTGGTGATGCAGCCCTGCAGACCCCTGTGCCCCACAGCCCCTTCCCCCCTGAATGAGACCCTCAGCTCCAGCCCCACAAGCAGCCCCCTCCCAAGCATCAACCTCAGCCCCTCCATTCCCACCCCCATAGCCCCCAGACCCTCCTACATCACAGGGCTTGTACCCCAGACCCTCCAGACCCACCCCCGACCCCCCCACACCACAGTCCTTGTACCCCAGACCCTCCAGACCCACCCCCGAGCCCCCCACACCACAGTCCTTGTACCCCAGACCCTCCAGACCCACCCCCGACCCCCCCACCACAGTCCTTGTACCCCAGACCCTGTCCCACAGCCCCCCCCCATACTGAGACCCCTCAGGCCCCCCCAAGCTCAGCTCCACTAGCAGCCCCCACCCCAGACCCACCCCGGCTCAGCCCACAGCCCCCCACCCAAGCCCCCGCCCCTCTCCCCCCCATCCCGCCCCCCCCGAATCCCTCCCGGAGGGGCCGCGGGTACCGGGCGGGGGGCGCGGGCGGCTCCGCTTTACGGCTGCGCGGCGGCCGCCGCAATGGGCGGGGGGGAGTTTACGACAGGCCGTAAAGCGGCGCGGGGCGGGGGGCGGCTCCCGGAGGTCGGTACCGGGAGGGGAGGAGCCCCCCGCCCCAGGAGTGACCCCCCCATCCCGGCACGGGGGGAGAAAGGAGAGGCGGTGCTGGCGGCAGCGGCTTTATTGACAGAGAGAGGGGCCGGGTGCGACCCCCGAGGGGGGCAGAGACCCCCCGAGCTGCCCCTGACCCACGGGGATGGACCCCCAAAAGTCTGGCGGAGACCCCCAAGTGATGACCCTGAGACCCCCGGCTTGAGACCCCCAAGTGATGACCCTGAGACCCCCAAATGATGACCCTGAGCCCCCCACGTTTGAGACAAGTGACGACCCTGAGCCCCCCGGCTTGAGACCCCCAAGTGATGACCCTGAGCCCCCGCCTTGAGACCCCAAGTGATGACCCTGAGACCCCCAAATGATGACCCTGAGCCCCCCACGTTTGAGACCCCCAAGTGACGACCCTGAGCCCCCCGGCTTGAGACCCCCAAGTGATGGCCCAAGTGACCCTGAGACCCCCAAGTGATGACCCTGAGACCCTCAAGTGACGACCCTGAGCTCCCCGGTTTGAGACCCCCAGGTGATGACCCTAAACCCCCAAATGATGACCCTGAGCCCCCCGGCTTGAGACCCCAAGTGATGACCCTGAGACCCCCAAATGAGGACCCTGAGCCCCCCACGTTTGAGACCCCCAAGTGATGACCCTAAACCCCCAAATGATGACCCTGAGCCCCCCACGTTTGAGACCCCCAAGTGACGACCCTGAGCCCCCCGGCTTGAGACCCCAAGTGATGACCCTGAGACCCTCAAGTGACGACCCTGAGCTCCCCGGTTTGAGACCCCCAGGTGATGACCCTAAACCCCCAAATGATGACCCTGAGCCCCCCGGCTTGAGACCCCAAGTGATGACCCTGAGACCCCCAAATGAGGACCCTGAGCCCCCCACGTTTGAGACCCCCAAGTGATGACCCTAAACCCCCAAATGATGACCCTGAGCCCCCCACGTTTGAGACCCTCAAGTGACGACCCTGAGCCCCCTGGCTTGAGACCCCCAAGTGATGACCCTGAGACCCTCAAGTGACGACCCTGAGCTCCCCGGTTTGAGACCCCCAGGTGATGACCCTAAACCCCCAAATGATGACCCTGAGCCCCCCACGTTTGAGACCCCCAAGTGACGACCCTGAGCCCCCCGGCTTGAGACCCCCAAGTGATGACCCTGAGCCCCCCAAGTGATGTCCCTACGCCCCCAGCCTGAGCCTCTTCCAGCCTTTCCGAAGCCCCCCAGGTGATGCCTCTGCCGCCCCCAGCCCGAGCCCCCCAAGCCTTGCCCCCGTCCCCCCAGCCTGGCGGAGCCCCCCGGCCGCCGCCCCCGCCCCGGGCCCGGGCGAGGCTCGCTCACTGCGGGCTCCCGGGGGCCCTGCGGGGGCTCTGGGGGATCCCTGCCCGGCGCGGGGGGGCTGCAGCGCCCCGGGCCCGGCTCAGCTGCTCCACGGAGGCTTCGAGGTGGGCGAAGCGATCCGAGAGCCGGCCCAGCTGCTCCTTCAGGCCGCGGAAATCCCGGTACAGCTCGTCCAGGGCCCCCGACAGCGCCGGGATCCTGCGGGCGCCGCGCCGTGAGGGCAGGGACCCCCAGATATCCCCCGAGGGCCCCCAAATATCCCCTCCCCAGGGACCCCCGGGCCCTCACCGGCCGTAGTCGGGCAGCACGGTCTGGTGGTCCGACAGCAGCAGGTTCCGCAGCTGGGACGTGATGGCGAATTTCCAGTTGTCCAGGACCAGCGTCAGGTTGGCGCAGCCCCTCGCCGGGGGTCTCTGGGCTGGAGGGGCCGGGCTGGCTCACCACGAGCAGCCTCACCTGGGACCCCCCGCCCCGGCCCCAGCCCCAGCTGCCCGGTCAGTGCGCACGCCGCGGCGGGAAGGGGTCCCGAGGGTGGGAATTACCGTCCGCTCCATCGTCCCCCGCCGCCGGCCGCCGGCCCGGCCTGGCCGCGCAGCCCAGGGCGGCGAGCAGCAGGAGGGGCAGCAGCCGGGCCATGTCCCCGTGTCCCCACGGATTGTTGTCCCGCAGGGCCGGGCAGGGCAGGTGCCGCCTCCCCAGTCCCGCGGCCGCTCGCCGGGCTGCGCTCCCTGGCTCTGGCTCCCGCCGCTCCCGCTCCCCCTTTTCCAGGCTGGGGCTGGCACCCGGCCCGGCCGCACGCGGCTCCGGGGCTGATTGCAAACAGACCGCGGACACGAGCCCGGACACACGGTCCCGCCGGGGCATGCGGAGCGGTCCCGGCCCGTCGCGGGGATGGAGGGCAGGTGGCACGGCCCCGGGGAGCAGGGTCCCGCGGTTCCCGCTGGGAATGCGGAGCGTCCCGGCAGGTGACAAAGCACGGGAGGCGCGGTGCTGTGTCCCCCTGTTCCAGCTGGGAACACGGAGCATCCTGGTCCCATCCTGGCACAGATGACAGAGCAGAGGTGGCACCGTGCTGAGGCACGGCGTCCCCCCCATTCCCATCGGGAACACAGAGCATCCCAGCCCCGCCCGAGGTGACAGAGTGCACGAGACACAGGGTCCCCCAAATTCCACTGGGAACACAGAGTACCCCAGCCCCATCCTGGCCCAGGTGAGGGAGGCAAACACTGGAGTGCAGCGTTCCCCCATTCCGGTTGGGGACAGGTGACAGAGTGCAGGAGGCTCCGGTTTGAGGTGTTTTTATTCCACGTTACTTGCAGCCCCCGTGCCTGGGTCAGCCCAGCCCGGCCCGGGCGCTCCCAGCGCTACAGCCCCAAACCCCAGCACACCCAGGGGAAAAGCAACCGCAGCCCGGAGCCGGGCCATGGGACGAAGCCTTTGGAAAGCCCCGGCGAGGGGCAGGGGGTCCCTGCCCCACCGGGGTCTGGGCAGTGCTGTCCTGGAGCAGGACAGGCCCTCTGGACCCCTCCCACGAGGGGACACGGGGCAGTGCTGGAACTGGTGCCCCTGGGATTGAACCAGAGCCGGCAGAGCCAGGGCTGGGAGCTCCAGGATGGGCCTGGGGGTCAGAGGCCCTGGGAGAGGAGGGCTCAGCCCCTCCAGCATCCGCCTGCCCCTCTCCCCTGCCCAGCGGTGCCCGGGGCAGCCCCAGCTGGGGGCTGAAGGGAGGCTGAGGGACAAGACCCCCGAGCCCCAGCTCCGTCCAGGACACGCTCCGGAGGGATGGGAAGGCACCAACTGAAGGACTGGCTCCCAGGGCACGATGGAGGCGAGGTGGGTGCCCGAGTTACGTGGCTGCCCCGCAACCCTTCCCTGGGAGCCCAACCATGCACACTGGGGGGGACACGGCACCTCCCGGAGGTGGGAGGGGGCGCCCCTCCCGCAGCCCCCACGGGGTGCCAAAGCTCGCCAAGCAGCGCCAAGCCGCGAGCTGGCACGTGCCCACCCCGTGCTCGGTGTCCAGGGGTGCCTGTCCTGCTCTGGGAACGTCACAGCCACCTGCCCGTGCCGCCGGGGCCGGTCAGCGCCGGAGCTGTCGGGATCCAGGCACTCAGGCGGGCAGGGAACGAGAGCAAAGCTGTGGGCAGGGAGCTGCCAAAGCCTCCCTCTCCCCTTGGGTAGGAAGCGGGCACGGGCAGCTCCCTAAGCCCCCCAGCTCCCCCAGGGCAGCAGCTGAGGGTGGTGGGGGGCCAGCCCAGGCATGGGTTGAGGAAAGCGTTGGTTCTCCGGGCTGGGAGCCCCCAAAAGGGAGCGAGGAGTAACCGGGGGGCTGGAGCCACCCGTGCCTGGCTCCGCAGCCCGGGCTGGAAGCTGAAGGGAGGAGAGGGAAAGGACGGGCGCCGCGCCGGCTGCTCCGGGCAGGAGCGGGGCTAGGAACGGGGCAGGCTGCACATCTCGCAGTGGTCCGTGCCCGGCTGGTTCATGAAGGTGCAGTGCTGGCAGGGCCACATGGCCGCGGCCACGGCGTGCGACGAGCCCCCCATGGCGCCGTATTCCTGCAGTCCCGGGAGCGGGACACCCACCGTGCCTGCGGGAGAGAGCCCGGGGCAGTGCTGGGACCCCGCTGCACATCCCACCCTGCTGCCCCCTCACCAGCCCTGCCCCAGCCCTGGAAGTGCTCCAGGCCAGCTTGGATGGGGCTTGGAGCAACCTGGTCTGGTGGAAGATGGCAGAGGGGTGGGACGAGCTTCAAGATCCCTTCCGACCCAAACTATTCCAGGATCCTGTGACCAAGGAACAGCCTCCTCCCCATGAGCCTCCAGTAGCCTCTGTGGCAGCTTGGGAGCAGCTCAGCCAAGGGACACCCCACCCTGAGGGACACCCTGCCCCAGGGACTTCCCCCCTCTTACTGCAGAGCTGCTCGATGGTCGCCCACTGCTCCGATTTTTTCCAGGTCTGTGCAAGCTCCTCATTTTTAGTCCTCACGGCTTCCAGCAACAAGCTGATGCTGTCCTGGAAGTCACAGGTGGGCAATGAGCACTGGGGACCCCTCCAGTGCAAGGCAGGACCCTGAATCTGAGCGGTTCCCCCTTTCCCAACATCCTTGGGGTGCCCCAGTTTATCCCTCTGCTCCCCAGCATTCAGACAGATCCCAACACCCCAAAAGCTTTCCTCTGCTTCCAGGAGGTCTTCCCTACCCCTGTGGGCCAGTGTCGTGGCGCTGCGGGCCAGTCCCAACTTCCAGAGGTGCAATCCCTCCGTGCTGGAGCACTCCAGCCCCCAGGCCTGTTCCCATCCTGATCTCCAGCTGCCCACGGTCATCCCGGCTGCCTCGCACATGCGCAGCCTCTGGCAAACACGGCCCAGCTGGATCTCACCGGGAAAGCTCCGGCGGTGCCGCGGCAGCCGCCAGGCCCCCGGTGCCCGGCCAAGGGCAGCAGAGCTGCACAGCCAGGACCTCGCTGGCCTTGAGTTCTGGGGGGCTCTGATCTCCTTATTGTTCCCACCGAATTCCTGATTCTGAGATAATTTTTTAAAACATTTCCAGCTCTGGGAGCTGCAGCCAAGTTGGCTCTGGGATCATGTGGACAACCACCCCCCTCAGTGCTCCCAGCAGATCAGGGGCTTTGTGTTTAGAGTTTAAAAAAGCTTTTTAAACTCTTCAAACCTTCTCCCAACAGCTTGGTTGGGAAGAGCCAGCACAAGGCCTTGCACAGGGTCATGGGATGGCAGGAACGGACACCTCCACCCTCTTGAGGGACCCCTGGAGGGGCTGGGGGCCCTGGGATGGGGGGGATGGTGTGGGGACAGGACCCTCCCAGCCCCGTTACGTACCCGCAGAGGCATGACCTCGTTTGTGACCAGGAAGAGGAGCAGATGGAAATCAGAAATGATGTCTAAGAAAATGGAGGAAGTATTTTGGGACAGGTATGTGGCCAAACTGTGGAAGTCCTGGGGAGAGGGGACAGTAATGAAGAGAAGTCAGTTCCTATTTGGATCCACTAACAGATATTCCTGTCCCTCTGGATAATGTCTGCAATTGTCTGCAGGGACATTCCCAAAATCAGGTCCCTGCCTGGCTGACTGTATCCCAGCTAACAACTTCCAGGGAAAAAGATCTGTGGGCCCACAGGAGCTCCTCTTGTCCAACTCCAGCACCCACAGAGCTGATCTCAGATCCTAGAGGTGCTGAGGGGGAACCAGACAACTCCAGCCTTGTTCCTACAGAAAAGAGGGAGAAGAGGACATCCCATCCCATCCCATCCTCTGCCTTGGCCTCATGCAGGAACCGCTTTCTGTGCTTAAAGATTCCATCCAGGAAGAGAAGACAGCACTCTGGGAGCAGGAACAGACCCCAGTCTCAGCAGGTTTGTGCTGTCACCATGGGGCTGGAGCCCCCTGGCCCCTCTGGAGCTGCCTGGCAGGCACAGGGAGCCCTGATCCCATGGTGGATGTGGCAGGAGCTCAGCACCGGCCGGCAGTCGGCATTGGCATGCAGACACTGCTCCGTGCAGGAAGGACCTTGGCAGGCTGAGCTGGGAAGGGGTGACTTGAGGGCACAGCTGTCCCTCTGCAGATGTCAGTGAGCACGAGGGAGGCAGAGCCCAGCCCCAGGGAACCCAGCTCCGTCAGGAATTGCCCCTCACCTGAGTTTCACCCAGCACATCGCGGTTCTCGATGGGGAATGGGTTTTGAGAAATAGAAAAAGTGTAGACTGGATCCTTGGGGAAAGTTGTAGTAATCTAAAAAAAAAAAAAAAAAGAAAAAATTCAAGGAAGGATGATCAGAGACCAGTGGGATAAGGGAAGCAAGTCCAGATAGCTGAGAACAGCCATGGCTATGATCCCAGCTCAGCCAAACAGTGAGGCATCCTGCAGGGATCTGATGGCTTTTAATTTAATTTGAAGTGATATTCATCACCACACCCCTTGGCTCCCTTTCTAAGGAAGCTGGAGAGACATGGAGAGCATCCCTCTCTGCACAGGCCACTGCAACACAGCAATCCTGGCACAGCTGTGCCCTGTGCCAGGCAGCTGCTGCTGGAGGGAGGTCCTGGGGAGATCCTAATGCACGTCCCACCCCTCTGTTTTCATCCCAGTCACACCCCAGGTATCCCAGGAACAGGTGCCTTCACTCCTGCAGGAATTCCTGTGCTCTGGCACTGCCTATGCCAGGGGCAGCTGGACCTGAGAGGCTGCTCCAGGTGGATCTAATGGTTGTTGGCACCACCTCCAACTCCAGCAATATCATCTGGCATCCCAATTACTTGCTTTCCTGCCTTCCACGCCGTAACTTTGTTTCCCAGCCCTGGGGCTGAGCTGTGCCGTGCCTGGCAGCGGCTCTGCTCTGGCCAAGCCGTGCCAGAGAGCAAACTCCCTCCTCCAAGAAAAGGCATTTCTGGACAACCTGCTGAGTCACTCAAAGGAGATGGATCCCTAATTGCTGCTCTGAGTTTCCTCATTAGGCAGTGCCCGGGACATGGGTCCGTGGGGCTGCTGCTTCCTGGCCACGTGGCTCTGGGCCAGCTCAGAGCCCTGATAAGGCACCAGGCAGTGCTTTCCTGGAAAACAAATGTGTTCCTGGCACCACACCGACCCCACGGAGCAGGGCAGCCACCTCCCTGCTAGGAATGCTTTGCAGCAGCAGGCAGAGGAGGATCATCTGTCTCAGGAATCCCCTCCACTGGGAATTTCAGAGGTGGGTTAGGAGTTTGCTCCCCTGTGGCCATCTCCTGTGGGAAGCAAACACGTGCAGGGAATACTCACGTCTATGATGAGGTACTCGACTGGGAGCGGGCGAGCCAGCTGAGTGATCTCGTTCCCAAACTTGTCTATGTCCTGAAAGAAAAAGAGTTGGATTATTCCTGAGCATGGAAGTGGTGTGAAGCCCAAGGGATCCGGCCCTGGAGATGCTCATGCAGAATCCTGTGCTCTGGCACATCACTGAGGGTGTGGAAAAGAACCTGCATGGGTGGTGCAGGGCTGCCAAATTCCCTGCTGCTCCCTGGGGCTGGAGGCCTCTGTAACTCCAGCATCTCTGGAATCAGGATCTCTGTCTCCTTGTGAGCCAAGAGAGTGTGGAGTCACAAACCACCTGGGGCTTGTTTCCCACTACAGAGAGGCTTGGAATTATCCATGGAGTGTAAAGGTGGGATTCTTGGGGTTGTTGGACTCCATGATCCTTGTGCATCCCTTCCAACTGCAGATATCCTACAATTCCATGATTTTAAATGCCATTTAGGTGCCAGATCCATCTTCAAAAGAGGGACAGGCCACCTCTGCCTCCTGAGCCCAGGCAAACCTGCCTTTCTGCAAATCCAGGAGTGCCTCAACCAACTCTTCATCTTGGAATTGGGAATCCGGGCCCTTTCTCACACCCAGACCCTTGGAACCAGCACACCCCATGGCGTAAACTTGTTTTGCTTTGCCAGACGAAGGGAACATAAAGTTTAATTAGGCAGACAAACGGCCGGCATATGTTCATTAATCATAACCTGACAATTAGACGTGATTGATGTCAAACACGCCGAGTTCAAACGCCGCTTCGGAAATAAATCCCGGAGAACTGACACTTTTCATTAAAGATTCCGTACGAGGGGGTTGTGTTTTCTCCCTAAATCATCACTTAACGTGGCATAAATCATTCATGGAGCCCCACATAAATCATACGCCCATAATTCCCAGTCAGGGACGTTGTTCTGGACGATCCACGGGCTCTCAGTGGTGGAAGCTCAGTGGTGATCCGGAGCTGTCACCCCCCTAAAGGTGACAAAGCCCTGCTCTTCCCGTGTGGGATGGGAGCAGCATTCCATGGGCTGAGCCAGGGAGCACCATGCAGGGCTCTGCTGCCCCTGGCTGACTCCAGGACTCCCTCCCCTTTCTCCCAGCCGTGTTTTCTCCCGGAGAGCACCACTCCCCCGCTCTCCCTGGTGTTTACACAGCACAGCTATGCGGGGCAGCAGCCAGCACCATGCCTCTCCCAGTCAGACCTCGCCCCAGCAGGCTCCAGCATGCTGCTCCCCTCCAGGCACAGCCCCCCTTCCCGACCCCCTCCCCAAGCACCTCCTGTCCCCAGGAACTGTTCCCTCTGTAAGAAAATCTCCCTTCCAGTCTTTGAAGCGCCTTTGAAAGGCAATCCTGATAAGGATCTTTGCTCCTCGCACATGACAGGTTGTGGCCTCAGATCTCTCCGGCTCCGACAGGAACTGGAGGAGCTGTGGAGCCTTTTTTTGGGAGATCACAGGACCCCAGAGCCAACCTGCTTCTAGATCTCAGTGATACCACAAGAGACAGGAATCAGATCCAATCAGCTTCCCAAACACAATCCTGCCCCTGCATGAAGGGACCTGCAACAACTCACGCATAATTAGCCCATCTGGAATTTATTTTCCAATCTAATTAAGTTCTAATATGCAGAAACATTTTTCCAGCACCTGTTGGCTTTAATCTGCCCCTCTGGGGATTTCCATGTTAAATGCCTGCTTTTTCATGGCATGCTGCTGAGGCCTCCAAGACATCCACAGACTGGAACCTCGCTCCCCCCGCGCCGAGGACATGTCCTGATCCTGACAGGACAGTCCCCCCCAAACCCCAACATCCCTCTCCCACCACCACGATTATTTAATTATGTTTTAAAGGCCTTAATGAACATCAAGTTGGGATTGTTGAGAGAAAGATGCTTCTCCTGAGCTTGGCATCACCAGGACTCTCCCAGCATCCCGTTATTGCTGCAGCGTGAGACCCTCAAAGCCCAGTGGCATCAGCTCCAAAGAGGCCAGGAAGGGGTTAATGGAGCGAGGATCATTTGGTTTCAGGACAAAAATCCAGCAGCAAGGCCTGGAGGGTCTGGACAATGCATCATCCCAGTGGAGATTGCATCAAGGCTGGGATTAGAGCCTTTCAACCCACTGTTTGGAGGTAGGAGCTGCTCAGGGATGAGGGAGAACGGGAAAAGGGTGGGAACCCAGACACCTCGGCAGGATGAAAAACATCTGGGTGGCCTCAGGATTATCCACGGAGGGTGAGGGGAGCAGCCAAGTGAGGAGCCCGGGGAGCTGCCAGCCAGGAGGGAGGCTCGGGATCCGCGTCCCAGGACAGCCGTGAGCATCCCACGCTGCCACCATCCCACGCCGTGAGCATCCCGCATCCCACGCCGTTATTCCCGACCTGCTCCCTCTGCTGAAGGCACGGCGGAGCTCGGCAGCCATCTGTCCTTCCCATGTGTGAGTAAATCCCAGCTTTGCTCTTCCCTCTGCTGAATCCAGGTGCCTTCCCGGGCAGCCCTGGCCCTCGCACCGGCGGCGCGGCTGAGGCGCAGAAACGAAACGACTTCTCCAAGAGCAAGTGACAGGTCAGGGAGAGTTGAAACCCTTCCCAGGAGACTCCTGCTGAGCTAATCCAGCATCCTCCTCCCCAGAGCAGCTGGGACATTTGAGGCTAAGGCGGCTCATGAGCTGGTGGGAGGGCAGCCAGGGAAGTCCTTCCCCGTCAGTGAACACTCCCTGCAGCCTGGCTCTCCCTGGGAAGAGCATTTCCAATGCCATGGTAGGACAGCCTGCCTCAGAGGTCCTGCTGGGCTCTAATAAAAGCAGGGCCCTGGCTTGGGCTGTCCCAGGGAGGGATGGGACACGTGTCACTGGTGCCAGGCCAGGGCTCAGCCATGGCTCAGCTGCAGGAGAGCTCAGAGCACATGTAGGACTCGAGGGCAAAGGGCTCTTGCACAACACTTGTAAAGGGCTTTTGTCTTAGACCATCCCAAAGAAACTCTGGGGCAATGTTAAACCATCCCAAAGAAACGCTGGTGGCACATTAAACCATCCCAAAGAAACTCTGGGGGGATCTTTAGGCAGCTGGAAAATGCAATTCACTGCGAGGATGACAATGACATCTGTTTGTGATGAGCTGTCACAAATACCTGTGATAAGAGACAAAGCCAGCCAGCCCCCAAATCCAATTATCCAGGAGTTTTAAAGCGTCTGTAAAACATCAGGAATCTCTTCCCACAGTTGATGAAGTTAATGGTGGAGCAGTTCAGCACTGCAGAGTTCCAGTGGACTGGGAGGAGGTGACAGCTGGGATGTGGTGCAGCAGCCCAGGGAGGGATCTCTCAGCTGCACCCTGAGCACTCCCTGTGTTGAATGTCAACCCAAGGTACACTCTCAATGAAATCCAAATCAATCCAGCTGTTTCCTAAAACCAGATGGACGGAGGAGGCTGCTCAAGG
The DNA here is from genome assembly GCF_026979565.1 of Vidua chalybeata. Lineage (NCBI taxonomy): Eukaryota > Metazoa > Chordata > Aves > Passeriformes > Viduidae > Vidua > Vidua chalybeata. The sequence goes on from NC_071548.1 coordinate 7,376,470, forward strand.
ACAGAAGACAGGATGGAAAATCGTGTGGAGTATTCAGCCGGGCTCACCCTCATCCAGCTCAGAAACTGGGTGAAGTGGCTGCTGCAACATCATCATCTTCACTCACAGGGTCTTTATCCCAGCCTGTGTCTGTGTCTGCACATCATGGACTCCTTCCTGAGCTCCGTGTGCTGAGCTAACCAAGCAGCACGTGCTGCTTATGCCCCGCTCCAGCTGGAACCAGTGCTGGGCCCTGATGCTTCCCAGACACCCCTGCAGGCCGGCAGGGACCCGTTTTTCCTCCTGGCTAATCTTACCTGGGGGGAGGCACCTCAGAGCAAAAGAACTTGTTCTCACAGTCCCCAAACCCCTCGAGTTCCCCACTGGAGCAGAGTTCTCCCTTCCTGAGCCAGGACAGCAACGGCTGCATGTCCAAAACCAATTCCATGGGGGTGGCTCCTCGGAGCAGCAGGCCAGGGGCCAACATAAAGGGAATGGTAAAGAAATACAGAAACCACCCAGCTGCAGGCTCAGGAAAAGCACAGGACAATGCCAGTGCCATCAGCTTTCCCATTTCCATGGAAGAAAAGCAGCCCTTTTTCCCATTCACAAGCCAGAGGTGAATCCACTGCACTGCCCTCGGACAGATCCAAGTTCCACAGATCCTGCCTCACATCTGGCTGTTCTATAAATACATCCACACTCCACAAACATCAGCCTCCTGGTCCTCATCCAATTAGAATTAATTTGTAGAGCTCCTTTCATCCTAAAGGGCTTTTCAGATGAATATTTGGATATTGTATGGGGACGCACATGGACTTTTCTCTGCACAGTCCCAAAGAAAACAGCAACTACTCCAAAGTGCAGCTTTCTCCCCAAAACTTGCTGCTGGGGGGGGGGCAGCACAGAGGGGAACCCCACATCACAGACTGGGGACAAAGGGAGAGCAAGGTACTGGACCCCAAAGATTCCACCCTCTGCCACCAGATTCCTGCTCCTCCTGGAGATCACCGGGGCTCGGACATGGCTGTTGTCACCATCCCAGGATGAGGTAGTGTCTCTGATCTCAAGCCTTGCACATTTAATGGGACCCCAAAGGTTTCCCAAGCCAGGAGTGACTAAGCTTTCCACAGATTTAAGAACATTCAAAAATAATTGAAGGATCCTAGAGCCAAATCTGCTGGAGGCTGAGGGAGAATCCCACCCGGCGGGGCCGTCCTCGAGCACTCCGTGAAAAGGGCAATCAGGGAGAGAAGCTCTGAAACACGAAATCAGCTGCAGCCCGTCCCAGTGAATCAGTGGATGATGGAAATTTCCACGGAAGGCTGGAGCCATCCATTCCCATTTTGTTTATCTCCCTGCTTTAGATTAGAGATGGGAGTGAAGCCCTTCTGGGAACACCCACCGGCTTCCTGCTGCTCCCAGCACCCCGGGTGGGCCACATGTGGGCCACAGAGCTGCGGGACCTCCTGCGAGGCTGCCCGAGCGTGGCACGGCCTGGGCTGCTCCAGAGCAGGATCAGGGCATGCAGGAGATGATCTCACCCTCTTCAGGTTCAGGGCCAACCTTTGCACACCCAGCTCTGCTCGGTTGTGATCAGCCCTGGCTTATCAGCTCCTAGGAGGAAGCTGCCTGCTCCAGAGAGAGCAGGATTCCATCTGCTCTCCCTCTCCAGCACTGGATTCAGCCCAGAGGTGTTCCCTGTTTCCAGGTGGGGTCAAGGCAAGTCTGGCACTAAGGGGTGGAAGGCTCAGAGGGAAAGCAGCACTTCCCAGTCCCACGTTCAGGGCATGCAGGAACACCCTGATCAGCTCTATTCCCATTGCTGGAGCACAGTCCCCTCATTCCACTCCTCCCAAACAAAGGCACTTTCCTTGTCCTGTGCTCCTTAAAGGACAGCGTTACCACGGGCAGCAGGAGCAGACAGGACAGGAAGGAGATAACTAACGGGGTGATGGATGGCTAATTAGCCAGCCAGAAGTGCCATTAATTAACTCCTCTGTCCCTGCTCATGGGGCACCAGGAGCCCTGGGCTGGAGCAGCAGTGCTATCGGCATCCGCAAGGAGCCTGATCCAGAGCTCCCAACTCGGCCATGCAGGCACAGGAGGGGCTGAAGGGCTCCAGGAACAACTGGCAAGAGAATAACAACATCCCATCCATCACCAACAACCCCCAAGTGCAGCAGGCAGGGACAGCAGTGACACCTCATGCCCTTCCAAGACCCCTCCTGCAGAGCTGTCTCCAGGTCTGGGCTCCTCAGCACATGGAGCTGCTGGAGTGCAGAGGAGGGGGTATTCACCTGGAGATATTTACTTGGAGAAGTCTCCAGGGAGACCTGAGAGTCCCTTCCAGTGCCTGAAGGGGCTCCAAGAAATCTGGAGAGGGACTTGGGACAAGGGGTGGAGTGACAGGACAAGGGCAATGCCTTCCCACTGCCAGAGGGCAGGGTTAGATGGGAAATTGTGAAGAAATTCTTCCCTGTAAGAGGGATGAGGCCCTGGCAGTTCACCCAGAGAAACTGTGACTGCCCCATCCCTGGAAGTGTCCAAGGCCAGGTTGGATGGGGCTTGGAGCAGCCTGGGATAGTGGAAGGTGTCCATGCCCATGGCAGGGGGTGGAACGGGATGAGCTCTAAGGTCCCTGCCAACCCAAACCATTCCACGACTCGAGGACATCGAGTATTTTGGACCCGCTCTGGATGCACATTCTCTCCCTGCTGCTCCTCAGGATCAGTGCTTGGATCCAGGAGCTGGCCAGGCCCTCAGCCCTCACCTTGTAGAAGACATCAGGCACGTACTGCTCGCTGCTGGACTCCTTGGCGTAGCCCAGCTCCGGCGCGTCCCGGCAGGGCAGCAGGCACTCGTCCCGCACCAGGGCCATGCACTGGTTCGACACCTGGTACCCCTCAAAGTGCACCTGGTTGTCAGGACCACCTGGAGGAGGACAGGATGGTTAAAGATCCCAGGATCACCGAGGTTGGAAAACAGCTCCAAGATTGATGTGTGACTGATGCGCACACTGTCACCCAGGCCAACATCCTTGGGCACCTCCAGGGGTGGGGACTCCATCTCACAACCCTTCCCCTGAAGAAATTCTTCCTGCAAATCCTGCACAGGGGTGATGTCCCTGGTGTAACTCCAACAGAAACAACGGGAAGAGCAGCACAGAAGTTGGACTCGAAGATTTTGGAGCTCTTTTCCAACCTTAACAATTCCAAGAGTCCATGCTTAAACACAAGGCTAACAGTGATGAGTACTGAGATGAAGCTGCTGGTGCTGCTGCATGGCAAGAATCTTAGGCAAGAATTCCCTCTAAACTCTGTATTTTTATAGCCACACACGTTTCCACAACTATCCCAAGAGCACAGAGCCCAGGGAGCAGCAGGGAAGCTCTGCCAGGAGCTCCAAAGAAGAGGAGCTGCCCTTTTGGGGGCTCTGACAGCACCACCCCCCACTACCCTGCAGGTATCTCCTCCTTTTCCAAACAAAACTCAGGCACGCAGCTCCTGTGGCCCTGTTTCACTCCCAAGGATCCCTGAGCTGCAGATCACCTGGTCATGCCAGGCCTGAACAGTGTTTTCTCAGCCTGTACTGGATGGTTTGGTGGAAATCTGACATGGAAAGTGGGAATTAAGAGCCTGGCTCATGGAAGGATCACATGCTTGGCGCTTTCATTTGGATAATGTAAGCAACATCAGGTCATGTGTCACTGGAATACAACTGGAAAGAGAGGAGGGAGGCAGATGGTAGGAAAACGTTACTATTTCCAAAGCTAGGAATTCAGGAGGGAATAGGAATTAATCCATGTGGAGGACTTAAAGGCAAAGTTGAGGCAAACCATCCAAATACATTTCTGCAGCACAAAAAGAGGGACTCGAGTGTTTAAATAGAACCTGCTGGGCTGATTGAACAGAGGAGAATGAAATTAGCTGGAACAGCAAAGAGGAAATATTCCTTTTCTACCCTTTGATCTGTAACCTCAATCACTCACTGCTCCAGAACAAACACTCCTAGAAATTAAACATAGGCCAGGACGGGGGAAGGCCTGAACGTAGTGTGTTTGCTCAGTAAAACACCTTGTTTTTTTTTTTTTTTTAAATAAATAAATATATAAAAAAGAGAGATACAGATCTATATTTAATGAGAGATGGATGTGTTTAGCAGTCTGGAACGTACAGGCACGGGCCTGTTAACTAAAAAAAGAACTTTTTTCACTGAAAAAAGGCCCTGGGAACCCTTACAAAGCCAGGCTCAGGGCAGGCAACGTCCCATCCCACTTTCACTTTTCACTCTGGATGTTATTTGGAAGTCATGAGGGCTTTTTCATTGTGTTAAACAGAGCCAGAACCAGCGATTCTGCTCCAGGGAAGGTTTAAATGAAGACATGTGTCATCCCGTGGAGAAGAACAGAGTGAACTGGGAACACTCCAGCCCTCCCAGCACATGCCAGTGTCCCCCCTCCCAGCCCAGCCCATCTAGAGTGCCTCTGGAGACTCCCTGAAAACAGCTAAAACCAGAGGATTTAACCATAAGCACTCTGCAGGAGCTTCTGTTTTACTCAGCCAAAAAAATGTTTCCAAACACTTTTTTTTCCCCCCCCCGACAGATTTTTTTTTTCCCTGTCAGGTTTCCCTGACAGCGACATGAGGGAGGTAAAGATCCCTCCTGAAGGAGGAACTCTGGAGTGTTGTGGTTCTGCACTGCTGCTTCCAGGCAACAGAATTTGGAGCTTAAGGACTTGAAATAAAGAGTGAGCAACAGTTGTTGCCCTGGCTGCAGGAAGAGAGTGATTTCTGGGTCAGAGAGGTGGGGCTGAGCCTCAAATAAGTCTCTTTAAACAGTTGTAGAGTAAAAACCTGGCAAATAAATAATGAGTGAGTATTGTAGAGAGGATAAAACAAAGAATGAGGAAGTATTTCAGTTGATAGAGCAAACCCCTTGTTAAATAGGACAGGTGGGGAGCAGGATGTGATTTTGGACATATTTTTCTACTGACAAGAGGTAATTCAGGTGAAGCCCAGAGGGCTGAGGCCAGTTTGTACCTGTAGCCACAACTGTGACAAACTTGGATCCAAAGTGCCCATCGGGAGAGAGGCGACAGATGTTGGGCTGCTGGTTCTGGAAGTTGCCAGCTGTGATGCACTCCTCTGCACTCAGGAAATACGTGTCCTGAGGGGAGAGCACGGACTCCAATCAGCCAAAGGACAAGGTGACGTAGCCCAGACCTATTTCCCTGAGCTGCAGCCAAGGAAAAACGACCAACACCCCAGGAAAACACGCTTTCGTGGAAAGCTGCTGCGGAGCCCGGGACAAGAATGTGACCTGTCAGCTCCCCAGCTCTGGGCTGGCTCAGGATTGTCCCACGTCGAGTCCCACCCACCTCTACACACCTTTTTTTTTTTTTTTTTTTTTTTTTGAAAAATCAAGTTTCACTTTCCAAATATGGGTATCAATGGGTTTACAAGGACAGGAAGCTGTGGAGGTCGAAGTTTGAGCCGTGTATGTGTCACAACGCCCAGCCCATGGGAACATTCTCTGAGTCACTCTGCCTCACTGGGTTTGTCCCTCACATCCCACTCCACTCCCTGGAGCTTTCTTAGCCCTAAAAAGGGCAGGGATAGATGAGATTTCGGGGAGAAATTCTTCCCTGTGAGCAGGGTGAGGCCCTGGCACAGGTGCCCAGAGAAGCTGTGGCTGCCCCTGGATCCCTGGAAATGCCCAAGGCCAGGCTGGACAGGGCTTGGAGCACCCTGGGACAGTGAAGTTATCCCTGCCCATGGTGGCACTGTATGGGCTTTAAGGTCTCTTCCCACCTGAACTACTCCATGATTTCATGAGCACCATTTCCTCAAAGCAGGAGTGTGAAGGGCTCCAGCAGCTCTACTTCCCAAACAGCTCAATCCCTAACATTTCCAAGGGTTACAGCTACTTTTCCTTCTGAAGTGCCTGGAAAACCCCTTCTCCCAAGAATTCCAGTGCCACCTGCAGCCATGGCTCAGCTCTCTGCCTGCCTCAGGAGCTGGAATTCTTTGGGAAATTGCTGGGTCACACCTGGACCTCACCTTGTTCCTGCTGTATCGAACGGTGCCTTTCCGTGTGTCTTCCGAGACCAGGTCAGTAAATATCCAGCCAACCTACAAAGAGGGATGGAGAACATTGCTTTGAGGGAAAAAGGACAAAAAAAAAGAAGGAAAGAGGAAACCAGAAGAGCTCAGACATTTTCTGCTCACAGGACACGATGTTCTTGGCTCCTCTCGGCCCTGTGCACACTGCCTGCAGGAATGGCTCTCCCAGCTGTGCTGGGCTCCTTGGAATCCCATTTCCAGGAGCAGCAGCATGCCAGCTGGCCAGCCAGGGCACCTGCAGCATTAGGTTTCACTATGGAATATTTTTTCATGGAAAGATCTGGAGGCTGCAAGAGGCCTCTGTGCCACCACCTGCTCCCACCCCCAGCATTTCCTATGGAGAGTTCGGAGGGGATCGGAGCCCGGGGCTGACAGAGCAGCTCACGTGGCCCCAGTCTGAGCCCCTCACACAATCCCAGTTTGAACCCTGCATGCACTGGTTAACAGAGAGCTCCTACTGGAGTGTGACTCGTTCCAAACTGGAGTCGGCACTGACCCCAGAGAGCACACTGCTGCTTTTTGTGGTACAAACACACCTCGGAGAGAATCCTTTCACACGCGCGTGACGTGTGTCCAAACACCTCGGGATCAATCCTTCCACAGAGCTGTCACCTGGACACACACCTAGGGATGATCCCTCTCCACCCAGCTGCCAATCCCAGCTCCCACAGCATTAACCCTTTCAAGGCAGAACTGATCCCAGCTCCCCAGAGCCCAGGCAGACCAAACCCTGCAGCCAGCACTTGCTGACGGGTTAAGTCCCACGGATTAAAAATATCTGATGGGAGAATGTGGAAATAAATAACACTCTGAGAAGTTTTGCTCCAGCCTCTGGCGAGGGGTGGGATCTTATCTGAGAGAACAAAGCCCTCCCCAGATGTTTACAGTCTGCACTGAGCCTTCTGCCAGGCGGGTTTTCTCCAGCAAGTCAAATCTTGTTTGTGTACATCCCATTCCTGGCATTCCCACCATACCAACGCTGCTCCCAAACCGGAAAACATCAGCACAGGTTGGAGGGCTGTCAGGAAATCAGGGAGTCCTGATGGGATCACTGCAGCCTGGAACTGAGGGGGACCTGCACCCCTAACCCCACACACCACTGACTCCCTGCAGCACCAAGGAGGGGAGCACAATCCAAGGGCATCCCCTGCTCCTGGAAATGGAGCATAGAGGCAACTCCAGCTCCATCTGGGCCAAATTAGCACTTGCCAGGGAGATGCTTCCAGGAATGGCTCCTGTTGGAGGGGAAAGAATGGGAAGATGGAGTTTGTGCTGCTTTGCCCCTGCTACTGCAGCCACACAGCCCTGTGAGGGGCCTGTGCTCAGGAAAACCCTCTGGATTTGGGTTTGAGACCTAAATATATACCAGCTGGTGACACTTTAGCAAGATTTAGGTAGCCTAGAGGGTCTTGGATAACCCCATGGAGCTGGAGAGAATTGCTGACCACTTCCCTGCCACACACGGACACAGGAGATCCGACACATCCTGACCTTTCTCAGGCCGAGCTTTGCCGCGATCTCATCCACAACCTCGGCTTTGGGATCCTCCAGGATCTCCAGGCTGTTCTGGGTGCCAATCTGCAGCAAAGAGACACTGGTTAGTGACACAGAATTGGGGGAAAAACCAGAGCAGCCACTGTGGGCAGTGAGGCAGAGGCTGGGAGCAGAGATCTGGTGTCACCCCAGAGACCTCCCTGTGCCACTCTGCTCTCAAGCCACACTCCCAAGGATCCATTTGTTCCTTTTCCACTGACAATCTGTTGGATTTTACTTGGCAGCCGTGCAGAAACCATGAGGAGGAAGGAAATACATGAGGAGCACTCAGCTGAGGAGTGGTGCCGTGCCCCACCTAGTGGGGACTCCGGCTGCTCCAGCCAAAGCCAAACTCAGCCTCTCCATCATTTCGTCTTCAAATCATTTAGACTTCATTCTATCTAATTAAGCTGCTTCAATTTTCCCAGAGAGCTGGTAAGGAACTGATGCAAGGGATGCAACTGGTTTTTTCCTAGCACAGAATCTGCTGGAAAACCAGGAATCCAGGAAAGATTAAAAGTGAAATCTGATGTTACAGTCACCCTGGATTTCAATCATCCCAGGGCAAAAAACAAGAAGCAAAATGGGAGTTTAAAATTCTTTCTGTGGCTGCAATGGATGGTGATGTTAATGACATAAATCATGTCCTCCTTTCCTCAGGACAGTTTTCCTTGGGGAGCTGCAGCTGGAAATACCAAACTGAAAAGGAGTTTGTGTGTTCCCTGATCCTGAGTCGGCACTGAGGGCCCTGGGTCTCACCTTTCCTCAGCACAGTTTTCCTTGTGGACCTGCAGCTGGAAATACTGTGGGAGGTTTTCCAAACGAAAAAGGCGTGTTCCCCAACTCCCTGGCTCTCACCTGGGGGGGTTCATAGATGGCCGCCACCTCCGCCCGGATTCCCAGCGGGATGTCTTTGTGCTCCGTGTACCGGCCGTACAGATATCCCAGATGTTGGTTCCCTGTCTTCCTCCAGAAGTCTAGGAAGCGATCTGCAATTGTGTGGTTCTCAAACATGATGTTGTCAACATGCCTGTATTTCTGTTTGACAAAGTTCAAGCGTCAGGCCGTCCTCCGCTGGCTCCGGTCCCTTCCCAGGACACACACCACCCTCCGGAGCTGGATCCTGCACAGCAGGGCTGGGGGAGGCTGGGGGCTCCCTCCCTCTTCCCCCTGCTCATCTCCCACCCCTCAGCACCGCTCCCTGCTCAGGCTGGGGCGTGGGATGTGCTCAGCACCCCCAGCACCTCGGGGGCTTCACTGGGACCTTCGCCCCAAGAGCCTCTGCAGGGAAAAGGACACTGAAATTTAGGAGGAAACAGCAGAACCTGAGTGGCCTTTTGGATGATCCCATGAGGAAAACCAGTGGGATTAATCAGCAGGATTCATCACCAGTGCTGCTAGCTCAGTCCTCACGCTGGGAGGAAATTCTGACCCAGGACATTTTGGAACCCATTTGGCAAGGCCTGAAGACCTGGACAGGATTGCCCTGACACCTGGAGGCTTTTTTGGAAGTCACCTTTCCCAAACCAAAAGCCAGGTCCCCTGGCAGGTGCCCAAGCTCCTCTCACCTGTCGGTTGAGGGTGATGGCGCTGGGCTGGCACTTGGTGCAGATCCCCTCGGGCCAGGGAGGGTGTCCCTCACACCCCGACTTGATCTTACAGCTGATGTTCTCCAGGGCTACAAACTTCCCTCTGGGACAGGAGGGAGGAGAAAGGGGGAGGAGAAACAGGGAATAGAAAGAAAGGCGGGGGAAGGATGAGAAGGGGGAGAAGAGAAGGAAGAGGGGGAAGAGAAACAGGGAATAGAAAGAAAGAAATAAGGATGAGAAGGGGCAGAAGGAAGAGGGTGAAGAAAAGGCTGCTGTTAGCACATTAAATGCTTTTGGAGCAATCATTTATGGAGCCTGTGGGAAGTAAGAGATCGCAGCACCACAGCAAATCCTCCTTTCATGTGCACAAGGCTTCCTGGAAAGGGAAATTCCCTTCAAGTGGAAGTCTCATGGACTTGAGCTGCATCTCTCCCAAAGAGATTTTAAAAGTCTCAATGGTACTGAGGAAGATTTCAGGGAGAAGATTACACCTCTGTGTAACTTATGTCCACCAAGTCTGAGAAACAGCCTTGGAGCTTGGTGTAATTAGGGAACTTCTTTCCTTCCATCTGGCCTTCCCTCCCATCAGGAGTATTTCCTGGAAGGAATCATATTGCCACAGGAAAAAAAAAAAAAACAGAAATAAAATGGGGACATAAAATAAAAAGACAGACTTAATTTTTCCCTCCTGCCTTTTCCTTTTAACCTCAACTTTTTAATGTGTTTTTTTCTCCCCCGTTTGCCATTCAATCCTCGTGTGCAACACTGAGATCTGTCTGTACTTTCATTTGCGTTAAAAAAACCAAAGCTCCAACCAGATTCCCTTAAACCCAGAGATTTCCTTACTTGTCTGCCCCTCCGGTCAGCTTCCTGATGTAGGCATGGAATGACATGTGCTTCACAGGAGGCTCCAGATGGTTCAAATAATCCTCATCGAAGGGCTGCCAAAAACACCACACAGAGCAGAGCCAGGTCACACACCTGTCTGATAACACCCTGATCCTTCAGCAAATGCATGTTCCACACTCAACCCCGCCAATGTGGAAGCAATCAAGGAAATTCAGGCTCATTTGCAAGGCAGCTACTACTGGGATGCAAACAGTGGAGCTTTACAACGGGGAGTTTTATGGTGGCCTCCTGCTCCAGGAGCAGATTGGCCCCACAAATCAGAATCTCAACGGCAAAAGGCTTTTTCCTTTCAATATCTAACAACAAACAACGGGCCCAGCTGTTCCAACACGGACAAGAACTCCCAGAGCACTTCCAGCAGAGGGGAAGAGCCATCCTGGCACAGCAGGATCCCCTCTGGAGGGGTGGCTGCTGCTTCGTGGCATAAATTACACAGCCCAGCACGTCTGGAGGTGTGACTAAAGCTGCTTCAACCTGGATAACCATGGAGTGGTTTGGGTTGGGAAGGGCTTTAAAGCCCATCCCATCCCACCCCCTGCCATGGGCAGGGACACCTTCCCCAATCCCAGGGTGCTCCAAGCCCCATCCAGCCTGGCCTGGGACACTTCCAGGGATCCAGGGGCAGCCACAGCTGTGCCAGGTGGTTAAACTGGGAAGTGCTGGGATCCAGGAGACAGGGGACAAAACAAGAAAATCCAGGGAAAAGTGAGGACTGTGGGAGAGCTTTTTTGAAGCACTTTCTGTTAAACTCATTACTGCAGAAAACCAGCTTTAACCAGGATCAACCCAGGGCCACAAAGACCTCGAGCTTCAGTGATCCCAGAAGCTGGGAGTGCAGCTCTGGCAGTGCAGGACAGGATTCCAGCCTGGAGCTGCCACCTCTTGGCAGGCATAATTCCTAGGAGAAGTGTTCCTACTGGGAGGAACTGGGCTGAGTCTGTAGCACCGTCCTGGGGCTCTTACCTCCAGTGGGACACAGTGCACACATTTGCCCAAGGGGCCGTGGCGACACCTGGGCAAAGAGAGAGAGAGAGAACTGGGGTTAAATCTCATTTCACCTGGAAACTGAAGGAGGAATCAATCTTATTTAAAGGCTGAAAAATCAGCCTGTAAAAGTTTCTCTGGAGTAAGTTTGGTGTGGAAGATCTACACGAGCTCTGAGCAATTTTCCACCCTACACGTGGCAGGGTGATTTTAACAAAAAGCCACCCAAAATGTTTGTCCTTTATCAGGCAGGGCAGGAACAACCAGGGAAGTGTGTGTTTATCAGGCAGATAAAGTCCTGCTGGGTAGAGTTACAGAGGGGAAAACATCTCCTTTTGTGGTGATTCCTTTAAAAAAAAACCCTAAACTATCAGCAGGTCGGTGCTGATTTCCAAAGGAAGGGCCCAGGAGAGGAGCAGTGAGGTTGGGCTGTGGAAACAATGGATGGGATCCAGTTGCAGGAGTTCTTTTAAGGATGTTTTGTGGCAGATAATGTACAGAAAGGAGAGTTAAATGCTGCAAAAGCACTCAGCATCATTCACTGGAGATTGATCCACACTCCCAAAGGCAGGAACCAGCCCAGACAACTCCTTTTATCCTCAACACCCTCCCCTGGGCCTCGGCTCCCTGCTAGGAATAACTCCATCAATTCCTCTGGAAAATGTGGGCAAGTTCAAGGCAATATTTCTTTCACAGAGTGGTGGGGCTGCCTTTTTGCTCCAGTGATGTGACATCCCATCACTTACGGTCTGCTGGGAAGGTCAGGGAGGATTCTCCACAAACTTCCTCATTGCAGCAGCACTGAGGATAAACCACGTGGAGCACAACCCCAAGGGGAAGGGCAAACCATTCTGTTTTAGCAGGAATTCCTGCCTTTTAAATTTTCCTTCCAACCCTTTCAGGAGTTTTGTTCCACAGGGTTCCAGCCCCAAGGCCACAGCCAGTGCAGACATCAGGCCAGGACCCAACTGGGTCATCAACACTGAGCCATAAAAGCCCCCTCCCAGCAGAGGATGTTTTAGCAGCACCAGAGCAGATTTTGGGTGGGTTTAACTCATTGTTGTGTTATTTTTTGCATAAAGAGAAGCTGCTTTGTTTCCCTAAGCCTCTTGCAAGGAAGAGCTTTGGGAAATTGGACTTTGGTGCATTTTTGTGAGCAAAAGGGACTCCCTGGTTTCATGGAGAGGTCAGGCAGACATGTGATGAAGGGAAGCCAGAGCAGGCAGAGACCAAGTCCCACATCCAAACCTCTGCCATTGGATACTTCCACTCCTTCCCTTCACTTCCACGTTTTCCTTTATGAGGAGTGGCTGAGTCTGAAGGCACAGAGTGCTCCTGCTTGGGACAGAAAATCCTGGAATGCTTTGGGTTGGAGGGAACTTAAAGCTCATCCCATTCCACCCCTGCCATAGGCAGGGACACCTTCCCCTACCCCAGGGTGTTCCCAACCCCATCCAGCCTGGCCTTGGGCACTGCCAGGGATCCAGGAGCAGCCACAGCTGCTCTGGCACCTGTGCCAGGGCCTGCCCTCCCTCACAGGAAGAATTTCTTCCCAATATCTCATCTACCTCTGCCCAGGAAGAATGCAGAATGTTCATTCTAATCTAGAGAATTCCAGTGCTTTAGGAGCACGAGCACCAGGGTTTCCTCCATCAGAACAATGGTTGCTGTGAGTGAGTCCTTCCTGCCAAAAACCCTGGGATTTGGGCATCTGCTTCCTCCCTGGGCTCACCAGGGCTCCACTGAACCTCCCAGGACAACAGCAGGGGCTGTTTTCCCTTGAGAATGTCCCCAGAGCACTCAGGATGGAGCCAAGGGCAGCTCCCACAGGAATTTCCTGACTGCTGGGCTGGGCTGTGACATTCCAGGCTCTGGTGAGCCCCAGCTCCATGGGCAGGGACACGACCCACCCCCACTTACAGCTGCTGGTCTCGGTTCCGGTAAATCTTCCCATCCTGCTTGATCAGGTACTGGTCAATCTCATCTTCCACCACCTGGGGGGCCCCCCCAGGCCGGGAATTTTGGGAGACAGAGGTGTCCATGGTCTCTGAGGAGGAGCCAGCTGGGCTGGAGGGATATAGGAACAGCATATCCCCGTGCCTGCAGGGTGGGAAACAGCACATGGGTAGTGGGAGCTGTGGGAGACAACAGCCAGGAAGCTGGAGGTGCTTCCCAGCAGGCAGCCAACTTCCATGGAAGAGCATGGAATGTGGCACAAATTCTAACCAGGCCACAGGTGGCACTCGGAAGCTGCTCTGTGAACCACCTCTTCCTGATTTTATTTGCAATAAATGCAAATCCTGCCAGCAGGGGACAAAGCTGAGGGAAAAATATGGAGGAGGGTGTGGGGATGAAGGAGTGAAAACAAGGATGTGGGAGAGAAAGCTGGGATGAGGTAGGGAAAGGAGGGTGAGGGAGGGAAAGCAGGCATGCGTGAGGGAAGGCAGGGATGAAAGGGTGAAAAGAGGGATACAGGAGGGCAAGGGGGGATAAGGCAGGGAAAGCTGGGGATGAGAGAGGAAAGTGGGGATGAGGCAGGGAAAGCTGGGGATGAGAGAGGAAAGTGGGGATGAGGCAGGGAAAGCTGGGGATGAGAGAGGAAAGTGGGGATGAGGCAGGGAAAGCTGGGACAAAGAGGTGAAAGCAGGGAGTAGGGAGGGAAAACTGGGATGAAACCTCCCCACAGCAAACAGGAGTGACCCAGGGAACGGCCACCGCCTCTCCCGTGTCACTGTGACCCCCATTCCAGCACAGCCACCAAGCCCCCAAAACCAGGAGTGACACTGGAAGCTGGGGACTGCTGGGATGTGACTTCTCCCATTCTGGAAGCTCCAAGCAGAGCCCCCTCTGGTGAGGACTCACTTGATCTTGAGCAGGTTGAGGGATTTGTTCTGCGCCGCCGTGATCTCCCCGGTCCTGTTGCGGTTGGTGTACACGGAAAAGCCATTATTCCTGAAGCCAAACTCCTTGGCCACCTGCAACACAGGGAGGAGGGACAAGGAGTGAGGTGTGAGCCTCCTGAAAGGCTCAGCCAGCCCCAGAGACCTTCTCCTCCAGAAACTCAGCTCAGTTCACCCCCATTCCTGAGCTCGGGATAACAAGAGATGGAAACACCTGGAAAAAGGAGCAATGGATTAAAGCAGGAGCTGCAACGACGTCACCAGAACCGTCCCTGCCTCACACAGCACAAAGGCAGAGTTTCAGCTACAGCCAGGCAAGCTCTGCACGACTGCAGGGGGAAACTTCTCCACTATCCCAGGTTTCTTGCTCCAGCTGCACCAGCACACACCTCCAAGTCATTCCCATCCTCCTGCCACCAGAATTCCACAACCCACACCTCCACCTCTGTGGATCTTCTGCCCTCAGCTCCGTTCCCACCTCCCAGCTGCTTCACTCAACCTCTTCCTGCTCTTCTGTCTGGTTTTCCCCCCTTTTCTCCTCTCTCCCATGGAATTCACTCCCACAACAGCCGCCCCTCAGTCCCCAGGCAGGTTCTCCCGGCTCAGATTAAGTCTGGTTTACTTGGAATCACTCCAACACCTCTTCCCAGCAAAAATAATTGGCACATTTAGCTCCTTGAGAACTTCATCAGTTTAAAAGTGGTGTTTAAAGAAGTTTGTCTATTTGCCAGGTTTTGCCCTAAATTCTGAAGGGAAAGGCCTTTATTTTTATTAATAAAAACAATCCCCATGCCTTTGGTCGGAGTCAGGGACAGGATCCTGCCCACAGGACAAATCTGATGAGCCACAAAGAGCTGTCACATGAGCACAGCCATGAAAAGCAGTTGTTTTTTTTTTTTGTTTGTTTGTTTTTTTTTTCCCTGTCAGCTCAGCTGTGATTTGCAGCTCTGAGAGATCCCTTTGAATGGGACCCTTTCACAGGGATCAGCTCCTGCTCCTCAGGCCACAGAATTCCGTTTTTGGGGGCAGACAAATCCCACAACACATTAACAGCAGGTTTGAGCTGCTTCCTGATCCTGAGCACAGCCAGAGTGACTTTTTCTGGTGCTTTTCCCCGGGATGTGCCACAGGAGACAGGGAAGATTCTCCAGCCCTTTATTCCTTGAGCACTTCTGGAGCAGATCCAGGTTAATTCCTGGTATGGAAGCAGCAATCTGACACCTCTCTAATTACAGCTGTCCCCCTAAACACCAAACCCGGCCCCTGGGTGAACATTCCAGCATTAAAATCCACAGCACAGCTAGGAGAGACCTGGATTTAGGGTGGGAAAATTTGCCACACTCCTCTTGCAAGCAAACCCTGCAGCAGGAAATAAACCCCAACACGTCTGTGCTGCAGCTCAGCCAGAGGACAGAGCCTTCCCCAGGTGAACAGGCAATTCCAGGTGCCTTTGTCCTGGCAGGAAGTGTTTTCCAGCCCGAGTAACCCGAGCCCTGGAAAGCAGCAGCTCAGTTCTGCACAGGCTCCAGAGGTCCTGGAAGCTCCTCTTGCCTTGGCTGAGGCTGCAGGGAGTGTCCCTGAAAAACAGCAGGATTTTCCTGGCCAGGTGGGAACGCTGTCCTGTCTGGGCCACAGCTCCAGCCCAAGCTGTGACTCACAAAGGGAAGGTTCCCACTGCTGCCATTCCCTTCCCTTCAGGAATACACGTCATGGAGCAAAGAACCCCCAGGCCGAGGGCTCCAGAGGAATCCCAGGAGGGCAGCAAAGGGACAAGAGCACAGAGCAGCTGCATCACAGCAGGGCCAGCCCCACCCCCAGAGCTCCCACCTGGCGTGCCCCCCTCCCCAGGAGCTCCTGGGCTCTCACTCCATCCCTCCCCTGCTCTCTCCAGATCCATACTGGAAACCCAGGAGGACACACAGCGCACCCAAACGATATTCCAAGCCCAAATGCAGCAGCTGAGCCAGCCTGGGGCAGCAGGTTTGACCATCCCACAGCTTCCCAGCTGCCACTTCTTTGGGAGAACCCCAGGAAGTCCTGCCCAGGAAAGTTCCCATCCCGGGAAGCCGCAACGGAGAAGCTGAGGGAGTTTTATCTTGAAATTTTGTCATTTTCCCCCTGGAACAACCCAAGCCACAGCAGTCAAAGTGTGGTTTTCCACGTGGAACGCTGCTCCTCGCTGCTGCCAGGGGGGGTTAAACGTGGATCTCCCACGGGACAGAGCCAGGAGAGCCCTGCCCCATCCCCTGGGAAGGCACTGTGCATCCCGGGGTACCTTTTTGAGGAACGTTCCCACCGTTTCTCTCTTGGTGGCCGTGATTCTCTTCACTCCCTCTGGCGACTGCACGCGGATAATCTGGGAACGAGGGAAAACCGGGTCAGGGAAGGGGGACAGAGCCCACCCTGCGCCCCCAGCCTGACGCCCCCTGCTCCTCCCTCCTGTTTCCCTCTTCCACAGGGCCTGGAAACGCCAGGAGAGCAGCTCTGGGGCAGCACCGGGTGGTGTCTGTGAGCACGGCGGGGAATCGTTCCAACGCTCCGGGCTCTGGGCACCGGCTGGCTCCAAGGAAAACACCTCTGGCCAAAGCTCTGACCTCAGAGACGGAACGAGACCTTCAGGAGGCTGGACCAGACCTTCCAAAGGGAGTTATTCACACAGGCACCGGCCCAGCTGGTGTTCCTGGGCACTGCACCGGTCGTGGCTGAGCCCCGGGAACCGGGGAGGAGGGAGAGACTCCAGCGGCGCCCGGGAAACCTGAGCTCCTGCTCGGGGGCAACAGGGCGGGGAACCCTCGGGGGACGGGCAGGGAAGGGACAAACGTAAATCCCGGTGTCCCCGGAGCGCTCAGGGTTCTAAAGGGGACGCTCAACCGCGGCTGTGTGACACGGGGACAGGCACGGGGAGGGGGCACGGCGAGCTGCCCGCGTCCCGCCGTCACCCCTTTCCACTCTCCCGACTTCCCTCCCGGGCACAAGCCCGCCGGCACGGCGCCGGGAGCCCTTCACCGGAGCCAGCAGCCCCCGAGCCCCCCGCCCGCGGCCGAGCGGCACCGCGGGGTCACGGCCCCGACCCCCGCGGGGAAAACCACGGGGAACCCACTCGGGGGGCTGCCCGGCCCCGACACCGCCGGCCCCGGCCCCCCGTCCCGGCCCCACAGGAATCTGCTGCCTCATCGCCCCTCCCCCGGCCGCACTCACAATCGTCTCGGCCATGGCGCTGCCCGCGGGCCCGGGGCTTGCCGCGCCGCACAGACACGGCCCGGTCCGGCCCGTCCCGCTCCGCTTCTCCCGGTCCCTTCCCGGCCCTTCCCGGCCCTTCCCGGCTCCTCCCGGCCCGGCCCGCCGCCTCCCGGGACCGGCCCGCCCTCGCGCCCGCCCCCCCCCGGCCCCGCGCCCCGCGCCCGCGTTCCGCCGCACCAAGGTTCCTATCCCGGCGTCACCGCCAGTCGTCCCCCCCATGCTGCCTCGGTGTCACCGCCACAATGGTCCCCCATGCTGCCTCGGTGCTACAGGCACAAGTGTCCCCCTCGCGCCGCAGCGCTCGCTCTTCAGTTCCGCGCGCAAGCGGCGCCCGCGGTGGCCTCGGGGCGGCCCCGCGGTGTTGGAGGGAGGGGTCGGGGCCACCTGTGGAGCGGGGAGGGGGGATCGGGGCCATCTGTGGGCGTGGGTGGGTAGGGGGATCGTGCCCAGCTGTGGGGCGGCACACACAGAGCCCCATTTAAGCCCGCCCGCAGCCCCTCACATGATGGGAGCGTGACGGCTCCGGGCACGAGGTAACGGCGATGGCGCTGAGCAGAGTCCGCCTGTTCCAGCCCCGCGGCGAGGGCACCCGGCTGCTGCCCCAGGTAATCCCAGGAACCCCGCTCCTCTCCCACGGGACCCCTTGCCGAGCACCCCACGTCCCCCCCACGCCTGGGTAGCAGCGCGCTGCATCCCCGGGGGTCTCCATAGGGCTGGATCTGGGGGTCCCTTAGGGTCAGAGGCTTTGGGGTGCTGCCCTGCAGAGCCCCGCCATGAGCAGGGGTGGGTCTGGGGCTAAGGCAGGCAGCGTCGGGTGGCTCCAGGAGCCTGTGACAGCGGCCGGCTGTGGGATGAGGTGCATGGGCTGGAGGAACATTTCTGGGGGGCTGGGAGTGGCTCCTCTGTCCGTGCAGGCATCCAGGCTGCTGGAGCTGCCCTACTCCTCCTTTGATGATGATGATGATGACGATGGCGATGAGGCGGCTGAGCAGGACCCCCCCAAACCGAGCCCCTTCAGCCGCTGCGTGCGCTACCTGGCCTTCCTCTGGAACCTCCTCTTCCTCCTGCTGGGGCTGCTGACCCTTGCCGTGGGGGTCTGGGGGCTGCTGACCAAGAGCCCCCTGCCCGTGGGGGAGCGCGGGGTGTCCCTGGGCTCGGACCCCATGCTGCTCTTCGTGCTGGCGGGGCTGGGGGCCAGCACCGTGTCCCTGGCTGGCTGCCTGGGCGCCTTGCGAGCCAGCCCCTGCCTGCTGCGCTTCTTCCTGGGCGCTGTGCTGGCTTTCGGGGGGCTGGAGCTGCTGGGGGGGCTCCTGCTGCTGCTGCTGCGGCGGCGGCTGCGGGACGCGCTGCGGGACCTGCTGCTGCTCTGCCTCCTGCGCTACCTGGAGGATCCCGACCTGCAGTTCCTGGTGGATGAGGTGCAGCAGGGCCTCCAGTGCTGCGGCCTCGAGTCCTACCGCGACTGGGAGAGCAACCCGTGAGTCGGGGCCAGGGGGGTGTGCTGGGGGACCCCATGCCCACCACAGGGCTGAAAAGCTTCATTTTGGGACCCCATGCCCACCATGGGGCTGGAAGTCTCCTTTGTGGGTCCCCATGCCCACAATGAGGCTGAAAACCTCCTTTTTGGGACCCCATGCCCACCACAGGGCTGAAAACCTTCATTTTGGGACCCCATGCCCACCATGGGGCTGGAAGTCTCCTTTGTGGGTCCCCATGCCCACAATGAGGCTGAAAACCTCCTTTTTGGGACCCCATGCCCACCACAGGGCTGAAAACCTTCATTTTGGGACCCCATGCCCACCATGGGGCTGGAAGTCTCCTTTGTGGGTCCCCATGCCCACAATGAGGCTGAAAACCTCCTTTTTGGGTCCCCATGCCCACAATGAGGCTGAAAACCTTCATTTTGGGACCCCATGGCCACAAGGAGGCTGAAAACCTCCTTTTTGGGTCCCCATGCCCACAAGGAGGCTGAAAACCTCCTTTTTGGGTCCCCATGCCCACAAGGAGGCTGAAAACCTTCATTTTGGGACCCCATGGCCACAAGGAGGCTGAAAACCTCCTTTTTGGGTCCCCATGCCCACAAGGAGGCTGAAAACCTTCATTTTGGGACCCCATGGCCACAAGGGGGCTGAAAACCTCCTTTTTGGGACCCCATGCCCACCACGGGGCTGAAACCCCCCGTTCCTCACGGGGTCTGTGCTGGGGACTCGCGTTGGGAGCCCCAGCACAGAGAGGGATGAGCCGGAACCCACGGCTGGTGTCCAGTTCGGTGGCTGGGGGTGGGGGTGGGAGACCCCCATCCCCGCTCCCCAAAATTGTGACCCCCCCCCCCACGTCTCCGCGTCCTTCCCACAGGTACTTCAACTGCAGCGCCCCGGGCGCGCGGGCGTGCGGCGTGCCGGCCTCCTGCTGCCGGGAGCCGCTGCAGAACGGCTCCGTGCCCAACGGCCAGTGCGGGTTCGGGGCGCTGGCGCTGGGCCCGGCGGCGGCCGGGGCCCTGCTGCACGCGGGGGGCTGCGGGGCCGCGCTGGCCGCGTGGCTACGGGGCCAGGCCGGGGCCATCGCCGCCGGGGCCGCCGCGCTGGTGCTGCTGGAGGCCGTGGGAGCGCTCATGGCGCTCGGGGTGCTCGGCGAGATCGTGGCTGTGAGGGGGGTGGCAGTGAGGGCAGAGTGGGGTCCCGAATAAACCTTGTTAAAAAAATCCTCAACCCGTCTGTTGCTGAGGGGGTGCAGGGGCAGTGCAGCTGTCTCTGGGTGGGGATTTGGGGATGTCTGGGGTGCTGGTCCAGCCCCAAATAAACCCTGTCAGAACCCATCTATGTCCTGCCCGTCCCACCCCAGGCCCTGGGGAGCCGCTTTCCCTCCTCCCCAGCCCCAAATAAACCCTGTCAGAACCCATCCGTGTCCTGCCCGTCCCACCCCAGGCCCTGGGGAGCCGCTTTCCCTCCTCCCCAGCCCACAACACTGACTCTTGTGCTCGTTAGGGTTTAATGAGCATTTTTCCAAACTGAGCCGCCCCCTCCTCCAGCGTGGGCAGGGGGGCCTCGACCTACACAGCACTACAGGGCTGGTGAGCCTGCCCGAATCCTAAATGATTCCGTACTGAGCCAGCTCGTGCAGCTCCAGGTGGCTGAAGGCTTCCCAGGGACAGATGACGGTGATGTCTGGGGAGAGAGAGGACAGAGCTTGTGGCCGTGTGACCCCTTCCCCAGCCCTGCCCTCCCCTGCTGCCAAAGGGACGGCGTTCCCATACCTGTTCCCAACCCCTCCATGCCTGGGATGTCGTCACCAAACCTGCAAGGAAAGAGGAATTGCCTGGGCCTGACCCCCAGGCAGGGCCCACCCCCACCCCAGGGCCCTTCCCCACTCACCCCTGCACCCCCTTTTTGGGGGGTTTGCTCTTGAACTGCCTCGTCTGCCTCTGCTTGAACTTGGGGGGTCCCTTGCGGGGGGTGGCAGGACCCCCGCTCACCCTCGTGGCCGATTTGACCTCCAGCTTGGGGGGCTCCAGGCTCATGGCTGTGGCGGGGGGGGGGCTGACAGCCCCGGGGCTCACGGCGTTCCCTGGAGCTCACGGTGCTCCCTGTGGATCACGGTGTCCCCTGAAGCTCACGGTGTCCCCTGTGGATCAGCGCTGCCACGGGACAGCTCCTCACCCCCGCTGCAGGGACATGAGGCCACCAGCTTCTCCTCCCAGCCAGCCCCAGGGGGGCTTTGCAGAGCCCCCTCCCCACAAGGCTGGCTCAGCCCAGCCCAGCCCAGCGTGACTCCCCAAAGGCTGAAGGGCACCCCGAGGTGCTGCTGCCACCCCACCCCAGTGTGGATGTGACACCTGGGGACCCCTCAGGGCACTGCCAGGACCCTCCCCGGCGTGCCCAGCTCTGTGTGGGGGCAGTGGGCTCCCCGGGCTGGGAAGGGGGAGCAGGGGATGGCCCCTGGCACCAGGAGTGGGAATTTTGCGGCTCTGGGATCGGCGTGGGGGATCCGGCCCTGGGAACAGGGATCCAAGCCAGGGAGGTGTTCCTGGATGCCCCTGGGTGCAGGAAAAGAGCTGCAAGCGACCCCAATTCCCCTCCCGGAGAGCCCCGACTCACAGAGTGCCGCGATTCCCGATTCCAGAGCTGCTCCCTGTGCCCGGCCCGGCTCCCTCGGTCCCAGGGGTGCTCTGGGGGGCTTTTCGGGGAGGGAGATTTATCCTGCCCGGGGGTAATAGGATTATTTACCTCCCTGCTTTCCCCGGGGGTAATCCGGTGTCCTTCCCCTGCTCTGGGGGGGGAGGAGGAGGTGTCAGGATTAGCCCTGCCCGTGCCGGTGGGCAGTGGATCCCACGTGGGGGAATCCTGCCTCCTCTCCTGGGCGATCCCATTCCCAAAATGATTCCCCCAGTGTCCCCCGGCCCCAGAGGGAGCGATGGGACCCCCATTCCAGTCTCCAGCCCAGCCTGGGTGGGGGTCCTGGACCCAGAGAGGGTCCAGCAGCCCCTGCCCGTGGCTGGTGTTGCTCCAAAGCTTCCCTAATCCAGCACTAAAGCAATTAAAAACAGCCTAATCTCGGCACACTTTAATTGAACTTCAGCCCTTGCCACTAATTGCAATTAGTTGGGCTCCAACAAATAGGATTAAAGGGATCCAGGAGTGTTTTCCATGGAGAACCACCTACTTCCTTGGCAGGCAGCAGAGCCTGGCTGTTAATTGGGGTTCATTAGTGAGTGACACTCGAGGGCTGGGTGGCTCCTTGGGGACCTCGTCCTGGGATGACGTGGAGGGGTCTGTGCGGGTCTCAACAGCTGCGAGTCCCCCAGGATGGAGGGGGGAGCTCGGGACAAGTTTCTGGGGATTTAAGATGGAGGCAGAAGAGGCACCTTGCAGGGCAGCCCGGCAGGATGTGAGTGACACCAGGGACAGGGCCAGCGTCCTTGACAGGAGGCTGCTGCTTCCCACGTGCTCCGTGCCACACGCTGCCCTCCCGAGAGCCCCCGCGGAGAGGCCCCTAAGAGGCTTTGTGCTGCCAGTGGGGAGGGGTCTGGCACGGCCAAGGTGCTGAAAATCCCCCTCAAGGTGCTTAAATTCCAGCTGGGAGCACAGCAGGAGGAGGAGGAGGGCTGGGGGGGGCCGGCCAGCCTGCCCTTGGCAGGGATTTGCCATGCTGGGGAGGGCGCAGCATCCAGCTCCCGGGAAATCCGAGGCTCAGGACAGCCCTGAGTCACCGCCTGTCCCCAAGGCCAGCTCCCTGGGAGCCAGGAGGTGACCCGGCCTCGTGTGACACCGCCGGGACGCCGCGCTCAGCACACAAGGAACCCCCACAAACAACCCAGGCCCGCATCCCGTCACCCCACGGGCGTCCCCCGCCGGGCCGGGCAGGCTCAGTCCTTCCCGGCGCGCAGCCTGATCTCCATCCTGAGGATCATCTTGATGTTCTCGTCCTCCACGTGCTGCTCCACGGCCGCCAAGGCCTGGGCTCCGCCGTCGCGGTGCCGCTCCAGCAGCTCCTCCACGTATCCCACCCAGACGCAGTTGGGGCAGCCGGTCCCGCAGCAGTGCGTGGGCGGGGGGGGCACCGGGGGGGCTGCACGAGGGTCCCCCCTGTCGCCATTAGGGGTGGCTGTCCTGCTGTCCCTTCCCGGAGCGCCCGAGGTGCCCCCGGGCTCTGTTGAGGTGTCCGAACGCTCCCGGGGGCTGCAGCTGGCGGCGGGCTGGGGGCGCGGGGTGCCCCTGGGGCTCTTTGGGGGCTGCAGGGAACCGAGACCCCCCCCCCCGATGGTGCCAGTCTGGGGGGGGCACGGCGGGGCTGCTGCACCCCCAACTCAGCCACAGGAACCCTCTGCTCCCAGTGTACCCCCAGTGCCAGCACCTCCATATCCCCCTTCCAACACCCCAATTCCTGCCCCCCACCCCATTCCCTGCTCCCAGTGTACCCCCAGTGCCAGCACCGCCACCTCCCCCTTCCAACACCCCAATTCCTGCCCCTTATCCCATTCCCTGCTCCCAGTGTACCCCCAATGCCAGCACCTCCATATCCCCCTTCCAACACCCCAATTCCTGCCCCCCACCCCATTCCCTGCTCCCAGTGTACCCCCAGTGCCAGCACCGCCACCTCCCCCTTCCAACACCCCAATTCCTGCCCCCCACCCCATTCCCTGCTCAGTGTACCCCCACTGTCAGCACCTCCATATCCCCCTTCCAACACCCCAATTCCTGCCCCCCACCCCATTCCCTGCTCAGTGTACCCCCACTGCCAGCACCTCCATATCCCCCTTCCAACACCCCAATTCCTGTCCCCCACCCCATTCCCTGCTCAGTGTACCCCCACTGTCAGCACCTCCATATCTCCCCTTCCAACACCCCAATTCCTGCCCCTTATCCCATTCCCTGCTCAGTGTACCCCCACTGTCAGCAGCTCCATATTCCCCTTCCAACACCCCAATTTCAGCCCCCCACCCCATTCCCTGCTCCCAGTGTACCCCCAGTGCCAGCACCTCCATATCTCCCAACACCCCCAATTCTGCCCTTCACCCTATTCCCTGTACCCCCCTCAGCCCCATCCCCAAGCCCCCCTTGTCCCCTCGTGTCCCCCAAGCCCCCCTCGTCCCCCGCCACCCCCGGCACCCCCGTGACGCCCCAGCACCCCCCATGTTCCCCCGTCCTCGCTCACATCTCACGCCCAGCACCTCTTGGCCCCTCCCGAGGACTGCCCCGTGTCCCGCCATGCCCAGCCCGCCGTGTCCCCGCCGTGTCCCCCCGTGTCCCCCCGGTGTCCCCCCCTGTCCCCGCTCACCCCCCGGCGCGGCCCCGCCAGGCCCCGCAGCAGCATCCGGCCGCAGCGCCCTGGCCCCGCCCCCACCCCGAGTGACAGCTCCCACAGCCAATGGCAGCCCGGCGCGCTCAGCAGGGCTGGAGTGGCGGGGAAGGTGGGACCAATAAGCAGCAGGGGGCGGGGCCAGAAGCCGGAAGTGGCGGCGGAAGGGGCGCATGAGGGGTGGCGGAGCCATGGCCCGGGGACCGGGACCGGGACGGGGACCGGGACAGAAAGCGGCCCGGGGACCGCGACAAAAACTGGGATCGGGACCGAAACAGGGACAGAGACCGGGATCGGGACCGAAACAGGGACACAGACCGGCATCGGGACCGAAACAGGGCCAGGGACCGGGACAGAAAGCGGGACCAGGACAGGGACGGAAAGCGGGACCGAGATCGGAACATGGACCGGGCGCCCCGCTGCGCAGCAGGTCAGTGCCCGCGGGTTCCAATCGGGATCGCTCCCGGTTTGGGACCTGGAGCCACGCGCGGTCTCGGGGCACGGCGGGGGTCCCGTTCTCGGCGTCTGCGTCCTGATCCCTCCCCGTGCCCGGGCCCGATGCCTGCCCGTGCTGACCCTGATGTCTCCCCATGCCTCGGTCCCGGTGTCCCGCCGTGCCTGAGTCTCAGTTTCCCACCGTGCTCAAATCCCGGCATCTTTCCGTAGCTGGATCCCGGTGTCCCGTAGTGTCGGTGTCCCGGGTCCCGCTGTCCCATCCTCCAGGCCCTGCCGCTTCCCCGGAGTCCCCTCACTGCGCTCGTTTTCCCCAGGAAGGAGAAGAAGGACAACATGAAGCCCAAGCGCCCCGAGGAGCAGGAGATCCCGTTCCGCCTGCGGGAGCTCATGCGGAGCCGCGAGGCCCTGAAGCGCCCGCACCCCGGGAAGAGGCCGGCGGCAGGTGGGACACGCAGGTGGCCCGAGCAGGTGGCCAAGGGCCTGGCCCAGGAGCCCACGGCACGGCCGGATCCTGCCGTGGGACATCCTCCTCCCTGCGGTGAGGGCCCAGCCGCGCTCTGCCGGCCGGAGGGACCCCCGTGGTGTCGCCGCTGCAGAAATGCCGCCCGTCTCTCCTAGAGAAGAAGCAGCAGCAGCAGAGGTGCAAGGGCCCCGAGGCCCCGGGGGACATCCCCGTGCCCAGGTTCCGGAGGGGCCGGGGCGAGTCCGAGCGTTCCTACATCTGCCGCATGGAGCAGGAGGTGCAGCGCGTGCTCTTCCTCGCGGAGAACCAGCTCCAGCGGGAGCCTGAGAAGGAGGCGACGGCTCCAGAGAAGTCCAAAAGGAAAAAAGAGTGAGAGCGAGGCCCTGGGCGCCAGATGGGGCCAGCCCATGCCTGTGGCCTGTCCCCTTGCCCAGTTCTGCAGGGCACGTCTGGGCGTGCAGGTGGGGGCCCGTGGGTGCCCTTTCCATGGGGATGGATGTCTGGGAACAGAGCCACAAGCCTGCTTCACCCGCCTGGGGGAAAAGCTGTGGGATTTGGGGGGCTCCTGTGGGGTGGGGGGGACTCATTGCTTGCTCCCTTCCCCCCCCCGAGCCCCAGCTGTACCGTGGCTTTTCAGGTTTCAGAAAAGGAAGCTGGAAAAAGCTCGGAAGAAAAAGGAGGAGAAGAAGGAGGACATGCTGGAGAAGAGCCTGTTGCAAGGTGAGGATGCAGTGAGGGGGGCTGAAGTGACCCCAGCCCTGGGGGGCAGCACATGGAGGGGTGGGGGAGCTGCACTGGGCACCCCGAGGGTCTCCCGCTGAGCCCAGTTCCCTTGCAGACACGGTGCCCTTCGGAGAAGTGGTGACACAGCCACCCACCATCACCTCACGGCCCAGGGGACGGGGTCCTGCCGAGCAGGTGAGCTCTGGGGACAATGCCACCCGCCCCTCGGGGACCTGGGAGGGCAGCAGTGACCTCAGTGAGCCGGTGACAGCTCCTCGGAGCGCAGTGCCGGTGTCTCGCCCTGAGCTGTCCCATCTCTGCCTGCAGGCTGGACGGAAGCAGCTCCTCCTGACGCCTCGGCTGGGCCAGAGCCAGGCGTCCCCCGTGTCCCCCGTGTCCCCCGGGATGTCGATGGCTCGCCGGCGCATCCTGGAGGAGGAGCGGGCGCGCGTCATCCGCGCCTACAGGGACATCCAGAGGCGCAAACAGCTGGAGCGGGAGCGCGCCCGGGCCGGTCCAGGCTGAGGGCTCAGGGACTCCAGAGGGACATTGTCCTCCTGCTCTTGTGTCACTGCTGAGCCCCGGGGCTTCCCACAGCTCCACGCTGCTCGGCTCAGCACTGGGGTGGGGTCCCTGCGGTGCCACGGACCTGCTTGGAGTAAAAATTCCCATGGGAGCCGGTGGTGTGAGCGTGTCTGTGCTCCCAGTCCCCGAGGGGTTCCTGAGGGACGCTGCCGTGCTGGCAGATGGCAGTCCCAGGCACGTCACTGCCACCACGGGCTCTGCTGGGGCAGGAGCCTCGTTCCTCAGCTGTGAGAGGACCCCAGTGCCTGGCCAGCTCAGCACCCGGTGGGAGGAAAGTGAGGCAGTGCCGGGGCCGTGGAGCGTGCCACGGCACTCACGTGCACGGTGTCACTGCCTTCGTTGTCACTATTGGTGACCCTGCTTGAGCCCCAGGGCTGCAGCCACACACAGCCCTGCCCTTGGCATCCCTGCCCGGCCCTGCTCACGGTGACCCCGGTGCCAGGTGTGCTGCCACGTCCCCGCCGCTGCGCCCGCACCGCCCCGGTGCCACCTGCCAGCGCCCTGCGACCACCCCCGGGCAGCCCCCGGCTCCGGGGAGGCTCCGGGGCTGCTCCCGGGCGCGGCGCGGCCGCGTCTGCCTCACCTGGCCGGACAAAGGCTCCGCTGTTCCGCGGCCCCGGCGGCACAAAGCGTTCCCTGTTGGAGCGGGGCCGCCCCGCGCTGCGGCCGGCGCTGGCGGGGCCGGTGGGATCCCGCGCTTCCGGAGGGGCTGGGCACGGCCGCGGGGCCGCTCCGCTGTGCCCTGCCTCCCCTGCGTGCGGCAGTCTTTGCACTTCGTTTTTCGGGTGGCTTCGCCGTCCCCGGGAAGGTGGAGGTGCCTTTGAGGGGGTCACGCGCTGTGCCATGCGGTGCCCGCGGCCGGTGGCAGGGAGGGCGTGCTGTGGTGACAGCGGCCCTGGTGACACCGAGTGCCTGGTGCTGCTGGGCAGTGTTCCCCGCTGCCGCTCGGCGCCAGGTAAACACAGGTGACAGGTAAACACGGAGCACAGCCAGGGGGGCACGGCCACGTCCCGCTGCCGACACCCGGCTCCCGCGGCCGTGTCCCCGGAGCCGGGAGCGTGGGCTTGTGCCAGCTAAAGGCGCGGCCGGGAGGTGGCGAGTGCCACCCTCCCGCTGTGTGTCCCTTGTGTGTCCCTTGTGCTGTGTGTCCCTTGTGCGGGCCCCGTGCAGGGCACGCGTGGCCAGCGGCAGCCCCAGCGCCGCCATCCCGGCTCCGGCTCAAGGAGAGTCGGTCACCCGCTGCCCCCACGGAGCCATTCCAGCCCTGAATAATTCATGGCACTGCTGGCCGCAGGCTTCCTGCCCGGAGGAGGAGGAATGGCTCTGGAGGGGAAGGCAATCCGAGCGGGAAAACCACCACGACCTTGGCACGTCCTCCGTGCTGTGCCACCTCCTGCCCGGCAGCCCATCTGCCCACGGGATGCCGGCCCAGCGGCCCCGGCTGGGGGATGGGGGTGCCGTGGAACCTTCCCGAAGCCCCCCCGTGCTCCCTGTCCCTCCCCTAAATAGGGGCACGGGGCTGAGCAGCCCATAGGATTGGGAACACCTGGGACCCCCCCCTCACAGGCCACCTGTGACAGCATCATAGGAAAAACCACCTTTATTGGGGTGACCTGAAAAAAATGAAACTTGACAGAGAAAGCCACAAGGAGGGCGAGGGGCCCAGCTCCCTCCCCACTCCCTGCAGGGGTCCCCGAGCCCCGAGGGGGGAAGGCACCGAGAAGGCGGCCAGAGCTGTGGGGGCCGGTCCCCAGCCCCAGCAAGGCACTGATCCCCTGAGCCCCAGCAGCAGGGAAACAGAGGCACAGGAGGAGGCAGAGCTGGGGACAGCTTGGTGTCCCATTGTGCCCTGCGGTGGGATGGGGCCAGCTCAGCTCGGGGTCCCCATGGCTGGTGGGGGTCAGTGTGGGGCCAGGGGCTCGGTGCTGAGGGTGCCCTGGGCGGGGTCCCACGGGCTCCCCAGCTTTGGAGGGTCCATGGCCTGGGGAAGGCAGTGAGGCGACAACCGGGGGCGTCCTCACGGGAACCAGTCCTTGAGGCAGGGATGAGGGGGTCCACGGCCAGGTGGGACGGGCAGGTGGGAGCGCCGGCTCTGGGGCGGTGTCCAGGCGTCCCACGGGCGGGCAGCAGCTCTGGCTGCTAGCCGGGGTGGGACTCACACGTCAGTCAGGGCGGGATGAGGCTTGGCGAGCCCTGGGGCAGCAGGACGGAGGGGCCGCGGCTGCGGGAGCTGCGTCACGGGGGCTTCACCACCGGTTCCTGCTGTACGGGGACTGCACCTGTGGCCAGAGCGGGGTGGCACCGCGGTGGCACCAGGACCACGGACGTGTACCCTGACCTACCCGGGGCGGGGGGGGGGCTCTGGGTGCTGGGCAGAGCCATCACCGTGGCGGGGCCGGACTTTGCCCCTGCTGCAGGCACCGTTCACCCACCTGGCAGCTCCGGGTGTCCCTCGGGATGCTGGAGTGCCGGGCCTGCACCGCGAAGGCGTCCTCGGCTCGGAGCGTGGAGCTGGCGCTGCCGGGCATGGGGCTGGTGGAGGCGCGGGGCAGGATCACGTCGTAGGGACCTTCGCTCTGAGGGACAGACACGGGGGTGGAAGGTCACAGCACCGGGAACACCACGGGGTCCCGGGGGTGGAAGGCTTGGAAGGTCCCCCCCCCGCGTTAGAGCAGCCATTGGGACACAGGGGTCACAGGAACACCCCACCCACACCCTGTCCCCCATGCCCGTCGCTCCTGGCAGGATGTGGCCACCCCCGGTGTCGCACTCACCGTCCCCTTGTGCATCAGAGCCATCTCGGTGGGCTGGTAGACGCTGGTCAGCAGCTGCCCGTTGTAGCCACTGTATGGGGACACCGGCTTCTTGGCTGCTGAGACACGGGGACAGTCACCATGGAGCCGCTGCCACCCCACTGGGGCTCCCTGTACCTCGTTAGGAGGTTTAACGAGCTGACTCAGCAGCTGCGTGCCTTTCCCGCGGGACACTCCTGTCCCCAGGGATAGCACCGCTGCTGCCTGGCCATGGCTTGTTATTGTAGGGTCTCTCGGGTGCAGGTGCTGCTCAGGGGGACCCTCCCTCCCCCATGGGGAGCGGACACCTGGCATGCCCGCCCACGATACCCACTGGGACTGTCACCACCCCGTGTTATTGCAGGGTCTCGTGGGCCTGGGGCGGAGGGGCAGGAGCCGCGGGCACCCCACGCCGGGGAGGGAGCTCCCTGTGGCTGCTGGGCTCAGCCCAAACTGGTACACCCAGCCCGGCCAGTTCTCGGGAGCCACAACAGCAGCAGGCGCCAGTGCCGGGCAGGTCACTGCCAGACGTCTCGTCACCCACCCACCGCTGCCATCCCCGGTGGGGACATCCCCCAGGGTCCCCAAGAGGACGGTGCCCGCCGGCAGCCCTGCCATGGGGTGAGAAGGTCCCTGGCAAACCCACCAAAGGATGGCTCATCCATGGAGAAGGCCTTGTTCTCCACGAACATGCTCTGCGACTTCTGCTCCTTGAGGATGGTCTCGTAGCCCACCCCACGTGTGGGGTAGCCGTCGTCCTCAAAGGCCTGCTCGGGGCTGCGCCGTGTCACGTGCGTCACCTCGGGGATGACGTAGAGCAGGAGGAAGGCGGCGGCGTTACAGACCAGCGCAACGGCCAGCGTGGGGTCGTCCCAGCCGGGCTTGTGGCCGGCACGCTGGTTCCCGTACAGGTACATGATGGTCCACGCCAGCCAGATGGCCACGGAGAGGCCGGTGGTGGCCAGGATGAAGGCGCCGTGCTTGCGCCAGCGGCCGTAGCGGCCGCAGAGGGTCGGCCAGGCCGCGCCGAAGGCGGCCACCAGCAGGGCCATGACGTAGATGAGGGCCATGACAAAATCAGCGTCCGCCAGCTGGCAGGGGTCCGCGGGGCCGCCCTCGTGCCGTGCCACCGTGATGATGAGCCACTCGGCGTTGATGATGACCTCCACCGAGGCGAGGGACAGGGCCACCGCCAGCGTCACCCAGCCCTGCGGGGCCCGGTTGCGCCGCGCCAGGAAGTTGAGGGCCACGGCGTGGGCCAGCAGGCAGGAGAAGCAGATGCCGAAGAGGACGCCGAAGAGGAAGCGGCGGGAGGCGCAGGTGGAGAAATCCGGCCCCACGATGAAGTCGAAGGTCAGGCAGAAAAGCCCGAAGGTGCCCAGGAGGAAGAAGACCTGCGTGGCCACCAGGCTCTTCTTCTGGTGGTCCTGCACGAAGGGCAGGCTGGCCACCAGGACGATGGTGAGCACGAAGGTTGTCACCACGCCGAGGCTGGCCGCTGCTTCCACCCCGACGCCCCAGCCCGCCGAGAGGTCGCAGAGGTTGTAGTAGAGGGAGGAGAGGTCGTGGCCGCAGCCCGGGGGCGGCGTGGGCTGCGCGGCGGCCGTGGGGAGCAGGGCCAGCAGCACGGCCGCGGTGCCCATCCTGCACCGTGGCATCCAGGGACCCTGTGGGACACAGCGGGGTCAGGGCACAGGGGCTGGAGATCAGCTCCTGGCTCAGAGCATCATCCCTGCCCGTGGTCCCCACTGGATGTGAGCAGTGGGGGGGAGCCCTGCCCTGCTGGCACAGCTGAGCTCACCCAACAGAACTCCAGACGGGACCAGGCAGCCACGTGTCCCCCACCGGCTCCTCGCCTGGAGGTTGGTGGCAGCTGAGGATGGCAGCCCCTCCGTGCCCCATATGATCCCTCCCAACGTGGGAATTCTCTGGGAATTCTCCTGATCCGTCCTCCAGTGTCAGGAGCAGCACTGTGCCTGACGGCTCCCCGGGAACACCGAATGTGGGCCCACACCAGATGGCAGAGGGGATACTGGGGGACAGGGCTGTCCCCTTGCCTTGTCCCTGAGTGCCACCACGTTCCTCTTTCCACTTCTCCTGTCCCACTTCCCTCTGGCTTTGGGCACTGGCCCAGCGCAGGTCGCATGTCCAGCCCGCTGGCACGTAGGCAGCCGCAGCCTGGCACGGCACAGCAGAGCACGGTACGGCACGGCACGGGGTCCTAAGTCCCTGTCCCCACCGTTGCCACCCCGTTCCTGCCACCTCACGGTGGGCACGGGGAAGAGGAGGCAGCGAGGAAGCCGCAGCCTCACTGCTGGGGGAGGAAACCGGGAGGAGACCCGAGCAAGGACATGCCGGGGTCAGGACCCCCGGTTCCCCGAGGGGCACCCCGAACCGGACCCCCCCAGGCCCGGGACGGGGTTCCCCAGCACCACGCTGGGACGAAGTCCCTGTGCCCGCGGGTTCCGGGAGCTCCGCCGTCTCCGGTTCCCACCGCGTCCCCCAGCCCGGCTTCCCCCCCACCTCCAGCCCGGTTCCCCCGCACCCTCCGCCCGGTTTCCCCCGCGCCCCCAGTTCTGCTCCTCCTGCAACCCCGCCCGGTCCCTCGCACCGCCCGTTGGCTTCCCCCGCTCCCCCGGCCCGGTGCGGCCGCAGCACTCCCGTCCCTCTTCCCCTGCCCCTCCGCCGGTCCCCCCCGCCCGGTCCTCCCGCACCCCCATCCCGCACCGTCCCGGTGCTTCCCGGCGCTCCCGCCAGGTCCTGGCCCCGAAACTCCGCCGGAGCCGCCCCCAAATCTCCGGCCGGAGGAGCCGCGGGGGCGGACGGCTCTCGGTCCCGGTCCCGGTCCTTTCCCGTCGGCGTTGCCGGTGCCCCCCAGTCCCGCAGGGCTCGCCCCCCACCCCGCCCCGCTCACCGGCCGCAGCCCCCGGTGCCCGGCGCTCCGCTCCCCCCGTGCCGAGCCGAGCCAGCCCCGGTGCCGCCGCACCGTGCGCCTGCCTGGCCCGGCCCCTCCCCGAGGTGCGGCTCAGCCCCGGGAGCGCGATTGGGGCCGGCCGGGACCTGCCCCGCCGCACCGGGCGGGGACACCGGGGTCCCGCACCGGCGGGCGTGCCGCACCGGGGCACGGAGGGGGCTGAGGGGGGGAAGAGCCCGCACTGGGGGCGGAACGCGGGGGAGCCCACCTGGTCATCGGTGTGATGAGTCAGTGGGGCCTCAGCCACCGGTGTGGTGGGCCTGGGGGGCTCAGCCTGGCTCTGCCGAGCGCTGCTCCCCGCGAACGACTCTCAGGGGACAAGGGATGGAGCGGGGGGGGGTGCCCCGGGGCACGGAGGGGGCTGAGGGGGGCAGAGCCTGGGCTGGGGGTGAAGCAGGGGTGAGCCCACCTGGCCATCGGTGTGATGAGCCTGGGGGTCTCAGCCCGGCCCCGCTGAGCGCTGCTCGTCAGGGAAGACCCTCAGGGGACAAGGGAAGAAGCAGCGGGGTCTGTGTCACCCACACGGGATCTCCCAGCTCCGGCGGGCTCGGGGAGGGGAGCGGAGCCTTCCCCGTGTAAGGATACTCCGGCCTGGAGGGGCCTCCCGGAGGAATGTCAGCTGATGGATAAAGCCGGAGCCCTTGGCAGGGCAGCAGGACCCAGAAAACCCCAGGAAAGCCCAGAAAAGCCCTTTCTGCAGAGGGTTGGGGACCAGGGCAGCCCCAGCCCGGGGCACTGGCAGGGTTTGGTGGTCCCTGTCCCGACGGGGGTGGCCGCGACCCTGGAGCTGGGATGGCCACCCCATTCATCCCTGAGGATGGGGAAAAGCCCTGGGAGATTTGGGGCACCCCGGGGGCCCCGCCAGCCCTGGGAGAGGTTTCCAGGCAGGCGCTGCTATTTCGGGAGGGTGAAGCAAGAGGGTGAAGGATGCAGAGGAAAGTTCAATGTGCCTCCGGCGGGGCCTGCCCCGATCCAGGCCGGGATGAAAACAATCCGGGGAGAAAGGGCAGCAGAGCCTCCAGTGGCAGGACCGGCTCCCACCGGAACCGGCGGCACCCGTGGCCGGCGCCCGCCGGAGCCCCCGGGGACAGGACGGTGTGTCCGGGCTCAGAGCTGCGGCACCGCCACCCTCCCGCCCTCTTCCTAATGATCGCTCGGCTCCGGGATGGTGTTTGGGATTGGATCATCCCTGCCCTTGCCTGCGCAGGGCAGGCGAGGGGCTCTGCAGCGGCCCTCGTGCCTCAGTTTCCCCAGGGATTTGGCTCTAGGATCGGACAGCCCTCGCTCGCCGGGAAAGGCTCAGCCTTGGATAAGCGGTGCCGGGAGCGGAGGCCGCTAGTCCTGCCGCCCCCACATCGCAGCCCGGCCTCTCCACCGGCCGCTTCCTTCCGCCGGAGGCTTTCCCGGCTGCTGACTCAGCACGAGACCCCCGTGACCCCCCGTGGGGCCACCGGCAGGCGCCCGTCCCGCCGGGGCTGCCCCGCGGCCGCACAGCGTTTGCCTTTGTGTCCCCGTCCTTGGCGGGAGATTTCCTCATCCCCTTCCCGTGGGAACCCCCCACCCCCCCCACGGCGGGTGATTTCGGCCCCCTCCCCACGGAGACCCTCGTGTTCCACCCCTTGTGGGCTCCTCCTCCCCACCGGGACCCTGCCCGCCTTTCCAGCCCCCATCGCCTGCTCCCGGCGCTGCTGTAGGTCCTACGGAAAGACCCCCCCAGGCTGTGGGGTCACTGGGGGGTGATGCCCACCATGTGCTGCCCCCGGTTTCCTCTCGGGGCGGTGGATCCCTGACCTCCCGGCACGGGCAGAGCCCGATCCCAGCTGCCGGCGCTCTGGGTGGGCTCGGAGCCGCGGTCCCAGTGGTGGAACTGGGCAGAACTGGTCCTCCCAGCGCAGAGGCCACACTGAGGGGCTGCGATGTCGCCCAGCACCGGCACCTGGACCTTGGCCAGGCTCTACCCGAAAACATCAGCACGCATTTTTTCCAGGCTTACCTTTCCTCGGGAGCCGCAGGGACGGGCGGCTGGCACGGCTGGCACGGCTGGCACGGTGGCACGGCTGGCTGAACCCCGTCTCCGCGGCGGCTCCCCTCGGGAAGGCGAGAGCCGTACCCGGAGCCGGGGGTCCCCGCTGCCCTCCCAGAGCCTCCCGCCGCTCCGGCCGGGGCTCGGAGCCGCTCCCAGCGGAGCCCCTCGCTCCGGCGGACGCCGTCAGCACATTTCCACCTCCTTTGCCAAGTAAATACGCACCGGTTGGCACAGGGGGGCCGGTGGCAATCGGGGAGGGGGGCCGGTGGCAATCCCGGAGCTCCCGCCGAGGGTTCCCGAGGCAGCCGAGCCCCCCGCCCCGCGGCCCCTCAGCCCCTGCCCGCGGTCGGGTTAATAACTAATCCCTTCCCGGTTCTGCGCTCCTCACGTGCCAGAATTAATGGAGCGAGAACCTCCCAGGTACCCCCCGCGCCACCGGGTCGGGCTTTAACCCTGTCCCCCGGTAGGGATCCGGCTTGGGATGAGGTGACATCCCCGGAGGGGTCTGTCCGCACCGGAGAATGACCCGAGGGTAGGGCGGGTCCGTGGGGGGGTCAGCCCTCCACCCTGGGGGCAAGGGCTGCGCCCCATCCCACCCCAGTGCGGGCACAGCCAGGATCGGGGGTGGGCAGGGGGTCTGGTGGGGTTTGGGGTGTCTCTGTGCCCTGCCAGGAGCCAGATGAGGTCCTGATCCCCCCCCGGGCACCCCCTGGGTCTGTCCTGCCCCGTCTCGGGAATGCGAGCGGAAAGGGTGGACGGTTTTGGGGGATTACGCTAAGGACCTTACGGGGAATTAGGGTGGCGGCAGGGCTGGTTTGGGGAGCTGGGGGTGCCAGCTCCCTGCCCCGTCAGTGCCAGCTCCGCGGTGTCCCATCCCTGCCCTCTGCCGGCAGCTGGGGACAGGCTGAGACAGCACGGCCACTCCTCCAGTGCCACACCAGTTTGGCACTGGTGTAACTGGGAGGGCAGCGCTGGGTGCACCCGATGCAGGGGGGCATTGCCCGGGGGCTGCAGGCTGGCTGCTGCTAGGGGGATGAATGGGTGGGGGCCAGGAGCTGTGACCTTACCATGTGTGCAGACCCCAGCACGGGGGACAGCAGACCCCGTGGGAGCTCCCTCCAGCGCTCCCGGGCAGCGGGGCAGGGGCACGGGGGCGGGCAGGGCAGAGGGACCCCGTGCCAGAGGGGCTGGAGCAGGGTGCCTCCGTTCCACTGCCCGCAGGGAGCCGGACCCAGGCAGAGTTTTGGTCTCAGCATGGCAGTTTATGGAGTGGCACCCGGCGGGCACCACGTCCTTGTCAGGGCTCGCAGGAGCTCACTCGTGCCCTCCACCCCTCACCACGGGCAGCCCCTGGGCTCCCCAGGACCCCCGGTGCCGCTGAGCTGGGGCGTGCCCTGGATGAGTTCCCTGGATGAGTTCCCTGGATGAGTTCCAGTGTTGTGCCAGGGGCTGAGCAGGGACAGGGCTGAGCTGCCCAGCCTGGAGTGCTGCTGCCAGGCAGGCACCACGATATCCCCAAATGAGTGTCTGGGCACAACCACCTCCTCCTGCCACCCCCACCAGCAGTAACCCTGGCTCCGTGGAGGGTGGGGGTCTCCCTGGTCCCGGTGCAATGCGTGGGGCTGGGTGGGCACCAGGGCTGCCACCTGGCTCAGAGCGCGGTGCTGCCCAGCAGCTTCAGCGGTTTCAGGGCTGGGGGTGGCAAGTGACCACTGCCACGGCGGGGGACTGGCCGGGGGTGACCCCGCAGCACCTCGCCCACCGTGCGGCGGAAGGTCTGGCTGACGAAGCAGTAGAGGAAGAAGTTGAGGGAGGTGTTGAGCATGGCCACCATGTTGGCGATGTCCAAAGCCAGGTGCACGCGCCAGTCCCTCCTGACCGAGGCCACGTAGAGGTGGCACATCGTGACGACGGTCCGGGGAGCCCAGAGCACGGCGAAGACGGTGGTGACTGCCAGCAGGAGGGCCGTGGTCTTGCCGCCCCCCGCGCGCCTCCGCCGCTTCAGCTTGCGGATGATGATGGAGTTGGTGGCCAGGAAGATGCTGCAGGGCAGGAAGTAGATGGTGACGCAGTGCAGCCACTTGAGCACCGTGTCCAGCGCCGTGGGGGGGTCGGCGTCACGCCACATGTCCAGCCACCAGTAGAAGGGGATGCCGGTGGCCAGCGCCACGGCGAAGACGGCCGCGATGATCTTGCGGGTGCGCCGCGGGTAGGACACGGCGCGGTAGCGCAGCGGGTGGCACAGGGCCACGTAGCGGTCCACGGTCAGCAGCACGGTGACCCAGGTGGACGCGTGGTTGGCCGTGAACTCCAGCACGGTGACGGTGTGGATGAAGGCGCTGGGCACTGCCCGCGCCAGGATGGCTGTCTGCAGGATGAAGCCCACGAAGACGATGAAGACCTGGGTGAGGATGTCGGAGGTGGTCAGGGCCAGCAGGTACCAGTACGACGACTTCTTGGTCCTGGTGGCCAGGCGGGACAGGGCCACGGCAGTCAGGATGTTCACTGGAGGGAGGGGAGCGATGGGTGCAGCTGAGAGCTGGGGGCTCACAGCCCCCCTCCCCCGGACCCCCAGGCCTGCCCAGGCTCCAGCTGAAGGGAGCTATAAATATCCCGGTGCCGTGGGGATTTGCTGGGCTGATTAATCTCTTCCGTGTGCCAGCCCAAGCAACGCAAATACCATCTGTCCCCGTGGCGGTGGCACCTGCCCTGGGCCGGGCAGCACAGCCGGGCGCTGGGGCCAGGTCTGAGGCTGGGGGGAGCAGGTAAACTCCCTCCACCCTGAGGACTTTTCTGTCCAGCCCCACAGCCCCCTCAGCCCCCTCACCTGGCAGCCCCAGCCCCAGCAGGACGCTGTAGTACACGATGGGGACGATGCCAACCAGGCAGGGTGACCGCTCCGGCTCTGGCTCTGGCAGTGCCCACGACACCGCCGTGCTGTTGGGCACTGGGAGCGTCATCTTCCACCACGGGCCGGCTGTGAGGAGGGACAGGGAGAGTCCTGATGGCGCCCGGGCGGGAGGTCAGCTGTCACTGGGGGCTTGGGGACAGGGACCATCGCCTGGGCGTCCCCGCTGTGGCTGGATCCCAGCTCCCTTGTCCTGTAGCATCCATGGGCAGTGGGCAGCTCCCAAATGTGCCACCGCAGGCAGACCTGGGTGCACCCATGGGAGACGATGCACCCCAAGCCCCCTGTGCCACGTCCCAGCAGAGCCCCCGCTGCCACAGCTGCTCCTTCTTTATCTCTCAGCCCCGTTTTTGTAGAAAACCGGATTAAAACATCATGTTCCTGGGCAGCTGCCAGCAGAGGGAGCCTCTGGCCCCCAGCCCGGGCTGGGTGCCACCAGACGGCTCCCGGTGGCGGCAGAGAGGACCCAGAGGTGCCGATGGGGGATCCTAGTGGTGCCAAATGTGGAGTGGCCATCTCCAGGCTGCCAGCTGGGTCCTTTTCCAGCCCCTCAGGCTGAAGCAGCGAAGCAGGAGGAGCCTGGCAGCGGCCCTGCCCGCATCTCCGCCCGTATCCGGATGCTGATCCGTATCCGCATCCCCGTCTGTGCCCCGATCCCTGCCCGATCCCTGCCCCGTCCCTCTGCCCGCTCCCCACGCCCGGGTCGTGCCCGCGCTGCCCTCGCCCATTCATAAACCAGGGCGGCTCCACCCCCTCCCGAGCTCTGCGCTCCTATTGGCTCACGGGAGCCAAGCCACACCCAATCCCCTGCGTTCTGATTGGTCAGAATCCCCCTTCCCCAAATTTGCATCCCCTGGGGACCGCCACCCCCGGTCCCAGCGCCGGGGGAGGGTGGGAGATCCCGGGAGATCCCGGGAGATCCCGGGATCGGGGGTTGTGGGGTGCGGGGGGCCCGGGGGTTTTGGGGTGCTCTTTGGGAGGGGGGGTGTCCTGGGTACGGGGTGCAAAGGGGGGTCCTGAGCCCAGGGAGGGGGTACGGGGCACCACGCTGCTCCCAGTCTGAGCCTTGCCCAAATTCCCCTCGTCCCAGACACCGCAGACACTCGATGGCTTCGGGGCCGGGGTTGGAGGGGTGGTCAGGGCTCTCTGCCGTTCCGGGACCCCCGCTGATGGATCTGCTCCCCCAGAAGTGCCCGAGGTGTGTGTGGGATGCCGGGGGTCCCACCTCCCCGACCCTGAACTCCCGGCCGGAACCCAAGCAAGATCCTGAGCGCAGCCCGAGGGAGAAGAAGGCGGGGATGGGGGAGCAGAGGGGTGCCAATTAAACTGCAAATTAGCTCCGGTTCATCAGCAGGAGGTCCCGTCCATCCACGTCCCCCGCGGAACTGAGGCATCGATCGCCTGCAGCTGCGGCGCGAGCGCCTTAACCCTTTCCCAGCCCGATCCCCTTTGTGCTGCTGGGGAGGGGGCGGGCTCGCTCTGGACCCCCTTTGCTCCCCCTGCCCGGGCTCTCACCTGGGTGGCCCCAGGGCCACCCGCCGGGCGTGCAGTGCCACCTTCCCTGGGCTCGGTGTTTCCCACGGACGTACCGCTGTCCCTGTCCCCGTCAGTGTCCGTGTGCCGCTGGTGTCCGTGTCCTCTCCGGGGTCCCCGCCAGTGTCCCTGTCCCCGCCGGCACCCGCAGCACGGCACAGCCTCCCGGGGCGCGGGACACGGGGCGGAGGGAGAGCGCCGTGGGCAGAGCCACGGGCAGAGCCGCGGGCTGGGCTGGCTGGGCACAGGGACGTCACCGGCCCTTGGCTCCCGCGGAGGCCGGGAAAGGGGTCACCTGGGCAGCTCCGAGTGACAGTGACAGAGCTCGTCCCCGCCCCAGAGCAGTAGGGACGGTGTCCGGGGGCGCAAGTGGGCAGCGGGGCCGGCGGCCGCCTCTGGGGACCCGGAGGAGCGGGTGTGCACAGGGTGTGACGTGTGGCTGTGCACACGAGCCTCAGTTTCCCCAGCAGCACAGGGAAGGGGCTGCTGTCCCCTGCCGGTCCCTGGGTCCAACTCAATCTCTCCAGGGCTCCCCCAGCCCGCGGGGGCGGTGCCCTGGCACTGCTGCCTGGCACAGGTCGCTGTGGTGAGCCAGCCCTCAGCCGCAATCTCCGGGCCAGCACAGCTGCTGCCTCACCTCACCTCACCGCAGACTGGGAGGTGTCACCCTGTCACTTGGCGACCTCCAGAACCAGCCCGATGGTCCCCCGTGTCCCCCCCATGGTCACCTCACCGCCGTGAGCAGCCCGTGAGCAACACGGGGGTCCCCGGGGCTGTGGCTGCCGCCCGGGCTGGCACGGAGCCGGCGGCGCGCCGGGCACACGCTCCCACAGGCTGTTGTTTATCAGGCCGGTGGTGAAATGAGGCGTCGGAGGACGCGCTGAGCCGTGAACCGGCTGTGCCGTGGCGGGGGCCCCGTCCCCCGCGCCCCCACGGTGCAAGGACACCCGCCCGGGCCGGGCGCTCTGCTGGCACCGCGATTTTGGGGGTCCCCTGCCCAGTAAGGGCACAGGGCTTGAGCATCGCCCACCCGCCCGACTCTGCAAGGGGCCAGGGAGCCCCAGCAGCGCGGCATGGGGGTGATCGGTGGCTTGTCCTGATTCTCCGCGCCCATGGGTCAGGGACAGATGGTGATCCCGCCCCCTCGGCAGCTGCAGCAACATCTGCCCACGCTCAACATCTGGAAACCGTGTCTAAGCCCGCGTTCAAACGGCTGTGCAGGGGACGGGGCTCCTCGGCAGGGGTAAGGGGCTGCTGTGCCCTTGCGAGCTGTGCTCCTCCTCTGTGGGATGTGTCCCCCCCGGCCTGGGGTCCTGCTCCTGTGTCCCCACCCCACGGTGCCACCGGGGCCACGGCCCAAGTGGCGTTGGCACCACTTGGCTGACACCCGCTGCCCCTACCCTGCTCGCCCAGCATCGCCCCAGCCTGCGCCCGTGGCGCTGGGGCTTTGGGGGGCCCCAGCCCCGTGGTGAAGCCCCCCCAAGAGGTGTCGGGGCGGGCGGGGGGCCAGGGAGGCCGCGCAGGGCGCACGGGCGGCCTCTTGGCCGCAAAGGCTGGGAAAAGGGCAGGCAGTTCCTGCCGGCAGCGCGGATGCCATGGTGATGGGCTGCTGCCGGCATGAATACCCATGAGCCGGGGGGGAGCGGGAGGCCACCGAGCTGTGCCCTGAATGCAAAGACCCCGGCACAAAGGGCCGCGGCCCCGCGCGGGGCTCCGGCGCGGCGGTGCCAGCAGCAGGTGCCGCACGGCGACGTCCCCGCGCCGCAGCACCCCGGGGTGCGGGGGTCACGCTGGGATGCGGGGAGGCTGGATGCCGTTCCCGTGGCAACGGCCGGTCCCACTTTCCACCAATCGATGCGGCGGCGCGGGTGCGCGGGCCGGGAGGGCGCGTGGCCTACATAAGCCCCGGGCGCGCAGCGTGCGCCGCACCCGGCAGATGCGCCTGCGACGCCATGGCCAGGCTGACGGGCACCCGGCCCGTGGCCACCCGCCGCTGGGGCTGTGCCGCCGCCTTCCTCCTCCTCCTCTTCACCGTGCAAGCCGGTAAGGGTGGCCGTGGCGGGGGATCCCCGAGCCGTGGGTACGGCCGCCCTCGCCGGGTGCCGGGGTGCGGCTCGGCGGCTGATGGAGAGCTGAGCGCGGCTCTCCGGCTGCCGTCGGGGTGCCGGGAGGGGATGGAAGTGGCTCCTGGGTGTGCTGCGCTCTCGGAGCCGGGTTGTGCTCGCTGGTGGGTGCCCGGGGAAGGGCTCGGTGCCGCTGGCAGACAAGTCCAGCACCGCGGGGTACAGGGTGCCTGCTCCCCTTCCTCATCCCCGCTCCCCTTCCTCATCCCCCGGCCTTAAGCCGGCGCTGGGAAGGGTAATCCGTCGGCAAGATGGGATTTGAGAGGCAAGATGGATTTGAGACAGACGGGGCCAAATTCCTCTTGGGGGAAGGATGCTCCGAGGAGTGGGTGGGAGTGGTGTCAGGAGGGAGAAGAGGAGAGGAAGGAAGGATCCCAGTGCCCACAGGAGCAGGGAGACCCCTGTTCCACATTCCCAGATCCCTCTCCAGTCCCTGTTGGGATACCAGCATGGACCTGAAGTGACACCAGGACAGCTGGTGTCCCCAGGCTGCTCGGGACCCCATTCCTGGCTGCGGGGCAGAGCGTGCCTGTCTCCCCACACCCACGGGCTCTCTGTCCCCCCACGTATCCATCCGGGATGTGAGGGATCAGGGCAATGCCCGGGGCTCCCTCTGCCCGCAGCGGGGACGGGATCAGGACAGGCAGACTGGGCTGAGAGCCAGTGCTGCCGGCACCCGGCCATTTCCCAGCACACCCCAGCCTGGGACATGGTGGTCTCAGCCCTTCTGCTGCAGAAAGGCAGTTTTTTGGCTCTCAGGGACACAAATGTCCCCATGTCCTTAGTTCCCCCATGCTCCCTTGGCGCCAGCAGCCCTTTGGCGCTGGGGGAGCAGAGGCAGGAGGTGCACAGCCCCCCAGCAAGCCCACCCCACCTCGGTGCCTGGCACTGGGGTGCAGCTCTGGGACGGTCCCATCTCCCTGCAGCCCAAAAAGCCGACTTTAGCGGGGACGCCACGGCGGCCACCATCAACCACTCGCTGACGCTGCTGCAGCGGCTGCAGGAGCTGCTGCAGAACGGCAACGGCAGCGACTCGGTGCTGCGGGTCCGCTCGGCCGCCTCCGACGAGCCCAAGGTGTTCCACACGCACCAGCTGCTGCTGAGCCTCCAGAGCGAGGTCTTCGAGAGCCTCCTGCGCAACCAGAGCGTCGTGACCCTGTACGAGCCGCCCGAGACCGCCGCGCTCTTCGAGAAGTTCATCAGGTGCGTGGGGACCCCGTGGGATGGGGAAGTCAGGAGGAGGCAGCTCTCCTGGGAACCACGGGAACTCCACGGGATGGGGATGCTCATAGGGATGCAGCCAAGGCAGGGGGATGTTCCCTTGGGAACCACAGGGGTCTCGTGGGATGTACATTTTGGGAGGGATGTACATTTTGGGAGGGATGTACATTTTGGGAGGGATGTACATTTTGGGAGGGATGCAGCCCAGGAGGGAGAATTCTCCCCTGGTGACCATGGACGTCCAGTGGGATGGGTATACCTGGAGGGATGCAGCCAAAGAAGGTGAATGCCCCACTAGGGACTTCATGAGATGCAGCCAGGAAAGGAGGACGCTCCCCTGGGGACCATGGAGATCTCGTGGAATGAGAGGGAAGCATCCAAGGAGGGGGGATGCTTCCCTGGGAACCCTGAGGACCCCATGGGGTGGGAATACTCAGTGGAAAGCAGCCCAGGGCAGAGGCTGCTCCCCTGGGAACCGAGCTGCCAGGGATGGATGTCCCCGATGTCACCACCTCCCGCTCTGCCCCAGGTACCTGTACTGCGGGGGGGTCTCCATCCTGCTGCACCAGGCCATCCCCATGCACCAGCTGGCCAGCAAGTACCGGGTCTGGGGGCTGCAGCGCGGCGTGGCCGAATACATGAGGACCCACCTGGCCAGCGAGTCGAGCCAGGGCCACGTGGTGGGCTGGTACCACTACGCCGTGCGCGTCGGGGACGCGGCGCTGCAGGAGAGCTGCCTCCAGTTCCTGGCCTGGAACCTGTCTGCGGTGCTGGGCAGCGCCGAGTGGGGCTCGGTGAGCGTGGAGCTGCTGCTGCTTCTGCTGGAGCGCTCCGACCTGGTGCTGCACAGCGAGCTGGAGCTCTACACCGCCGTGGAGGGCTGGCTGAGCCGCCGGCAGCCCGAGGCGCCCGTGGCCGAGCGGGTGCTGCGCGCCATCCGCTACCCCATGATCGCGCCCAGCCAGCTGTTCCGGCTGCAGGCGCAGTCGGCGGTGCTGGCGCGGCACCGCGGCGCGGTGCAGGACCTGCTCTTCCAGGCCTTCCAGTTCCACGCTGCCTCCCCGCTCCACTTCGCCAAGTACTTTGACGTCAACTGCAGCATGTTCCTGCCCCGCAACTACCTCGCGCCCAGCTGGGGCTCCCAGTGGGTCATCACCAACCCGGCGCGGGACGACCGCAGCACCAGCTTCCAGACCCAGCTGGGGCCCAGCAGCCACGACGCCGGCAAGAGGGTGACCTGGAACGTGCTGTTCTCGCCGCGCTGGCTGCCCGTCAGCCTGCGCCCCGTGTACTCGGACTCGGTGGCGGGCGCCATCCAGCCCGTGCGCATCGAGGACGGGCGCCCGCGCCTCGTCATCACCCCGGCCATGAGCAGCCCCGACTTCGCCGGCGTCAGCTTCCAGAAGACGGTGCTGGTGGGCGTGAGGCAGCAGGGCCGCGTGCTGGTCAAACACGCCTACAGCTTCCACCAGAGCTCGGACGAGGCGGCCGATTTCCTGGTGCACGCCGACCTGCAGAAGCGCACCTCCGAGTACCTCATCGACAACTCCCTGCACCTGCACATCATCATCAAGCCTGTCTACCACTCCCTCATCAAGGTGAAGAAGTAACGAGGCGCAGCTGGGTCCTGCCATGCTGGCCCCAGCAGCACGGGGGGAACGCTTGGTCCCGTAGGTAGATTGGGGTCCCCTCGCTGGGGGGCTCCAGGACTGAGCTC
The DNA here is from genome assembly GCF_026979565.1 of Vidua chalybeata. NCBI lineage: Eukaryota > Metazoa > Chordata > Aves > Passeriformes > Viduidae > Vidua > Vidua chalybeata. The sequence continues at coordinate 7,420,045 of NC_071548.1, forward strand.
TGCACTGCCCACCCCCCCCCGAGTGTTCCCCTGCCACGTCCCGTCCCCATCGCTGTCCCTGGGGATGGAGGATGCTGGGAGCGCCCCAGACCCATGTAGGGGGTGCAGGAGGTGAAAGGTGCAGCCCATGGACACATCAGACCCCAATGGGTGTGGAGGTGGGGACAGGGACAGCCCATCCTTCCCGTGAGGCAGCCCCGGGGTCCCTCTGTGTGGGCAGCTGGGTCCAGCTCAGGAGCAAACGGAGCTGCCCAGTCTGGGGGTGAGGGGTCCATCAGCCTCCCCCAGTGGAGGTCATGGGGGGGGGCACCGTCCCCACTGGCAGTGACAGCTGCCCCATCCCTGTCCAGGTACCCCCACCCCTTTCCTAATAAAGCAGAAAACGAGTGTGGGACGTGTGGGGCATCTTTGGGGTGACGCTGCTCCCCAGTTCAGCTCCTTCTGAGGGAGCTCCTGGGAAGGAGAACACCCATCCAGGCATGGATGCATTTCCCTGTGGGGATGTGGGTCCCTGCCTGGGATGGGTTTAGGGGGGTGATGGCCTCTGAACCTTGTCCTGGCATCGCTCACCCACGGGTGGGTTCAGCCCCCGAGCAGAGCTTGGGGAAGGGTCCTGCCGGGGGCTCCCCCTCAGCCCACAGAGAGCCCACACAGAGCCCACAGAGAGCCACCTGTGTGATGTCCCCATCGCTGTGACAGTGCTGCTGTCAGCTCGTTAATGATTAATTAAGTGGGGGTGAGGAGTCGGGGTGGCTGCCGGTTCTACCAGCAGGGCTGTGTTTACCCAGCACTGATAAGCCAGCCCGGGGCTGCTCCTGTGGGGACAACAGGGCTCTCCTGTGCAAACGGCCCAGAGGGGACTGGGGCCCCCTGTTGCCACCAGCCATCCTGCTGTGCCCTGCTCCATGACCTGGGGACACTGAGGGACACCCTGTGCTGCCGTGGGTGCTTGGCTGTGCTCAGCCACTGGCTTTGAGTGTCCTGGGTCAAGGAAAGGACAGGAGGAGCAGGAGGATGTGACTTTCCCACCTTCTGCTCGACCTTGCTGTGACAAAAGAGGAAATGTGATGTGGGAAGCAGCGGTTTATTCACACCAAAGAAAATAAAGATGCGAAGGCCAGGGAGCAGCTGTGGGGTCAGGGGGCTGTGCAGGGTGCCCCACTTGCCACCCCAGGAGGGCAGAGAGCCCAGGAGAGCTGCCTGGCTTGGGGACAGTGGCCTCGTCCCTGCAGCAGCTCTGGCACGGAGGGGAAAGGAAGGTGCAGCTGGAGCACACTGACCTTGGCATCCTCCTACTCTTCCTCCTGGCTTTCCTCCTGTGCAGCTGCCTCACCCTCTTAATTCTGCAAGACAGAGGTTCACCCTGTCCCCTGCCCTTGCTGGGGTCCCTGCCGTGGTGGCCAGGCTGTCCCCTCCCCGTTACCTCTCCGGGGTCTTCCAGGCCCCTCCTCTGTCGCTCCGCCTTGATGTTGGAGAGGAAATCTGCTCGGGCCTGCTTGAACACCTCCTGGGGATCCTCCTGCTCCTCCGGCCGGGCCCGCAGCCGCTCCTGCTCCCGCAGCAGCCGCTCCCGATATTTGTCCTGCAGGACCTTCTCCCGCCTCGCCTCCCGCTCGAACATCTGGGGGCAGATGTGGGGCTGAGAGCCGTGGGGGTCACAGGGGACCCTGCGATGTGGCTGGGGACAGCACAGCAGAGCGTGGGGCTGGGCTGGGACCTGGCACATACTGAGGAGGTCAGGGTCTTCTCGTTCTTCCGGAGGGTGCAGAGCCCTGGGGAGATCTCCAGGAGGGAGACAGTGCCCTGCCTGGTGCCGCAGGCAACGACGCGCCCGTTGTCCTGCGAGCACAGGCTGAGCAGGGGATCGTTGGACACCTGGGGACAGGCCACAGGTGGGTGGTGACACTCGGCCCTGGGCTGATGTGTGGGTCACAGAGGTGCTGGGGACCCACCTTGAGGCTGAGGGAAGGTTCCTTCTGGTGGAAGAGGAAGTCCCAGATGTCCAGGGTCCCGTCCGACCTGGCGGTGAAGAACACGGCCGGCTTCGTGGGGCTCCAGCAGGTGTCCAGCAGGTAGGAGGTGTGGTACCTTCCAGCAGAGCCAGCCCTCAGCCACGCTGGCACAGCCCTGCCTCGGTCACCAGCCCAGAGCTGACCAGACCCCACTGCCACCCGCCCTGGGGATGATTTCTGGCTGAGTAAATGCCCTCTGACACCTACTTGGTCTCCATAATTGATGATGAATCCATGAGCTCCTCAGTCCAGATGCGAGCAGTCCAGTCACCGACTGACAGGAAGACTTTGGGGAAGAAGGGGTTCCTGGTCACCCTGTAGACAGCCCCGATGTGGCTTCTGAAGATGTTGGCGATTTTCTCGGGCGGTGTCTTGGCGTCACGGTTGCAGGAGATGATGATGCCCTGCTCTGTGCCCACCAGGAACTTGGTGGGCTGGGGGTGGGAGCAGGAGGGTGCAGCTGTCAGCAGGATGGAGACCCCATGGTGTGGGGGGCAGCGGGGGATCCCGCTGCAGCCAGAACTCTGGGACCCACCACCACGGGGTGGGGTTTAGGGACTGAAACCCTTGGGCTGGGCTCCCCCTCCTGCCCAGGTCGGGGTGTGGGTGGTGGGCACAGGGACACTCACCATGGTGGGTGCAAAGTCCAGGGAGATGGCACCCAGAGCATCCTTGAGCTGATCTTGCCTGGTGATGTCCAAGACCAGCTTCTCGCTGGGCTGCGACATCTTGCGGATGTCCCACCACAGGACCTGCGGGGACAAGGCGTGGCAGGGGCTGTGGGGACTGCTCCCAGCACAGTCAGAGGTGCTGGCAGTCCTGCAGCTGCCCCGTGCCAGCCTGGGAGACCAGGATCTTGTGCTGCTGAGGGGCAAAGCAGGCACAGGAAGCTCTTTCAGGAGCCCTCAGGAGCCCCTGGCCCCTGCCCCTGTTGCAGCCCCTCACCTGCCCGTCGGTGGAGCCTGAGAAGCACTCGGTGCCCGTTCGGGAGGGCAGCCAGTACGCTCCGTACACGGGGTCCCTGTGGCTGAACTCCACGGGGGTCATCTCCATGGGCAGCCCCCCTTTCCTGGTGTCCCAATACACTGGGAAGGAAAAGAAAAGCCCTTGCCCAGCTCCCTTCTCCTTTCTTTGTCACGTTTCCCTCAGTGTCCAAGCTGGAACAGGGAGCAGTGCTTCCCAGAGATCATCCAGGGTGGTGGGAGAGGTGGGAGCACAGAACCCATCCTGCTCATCCCCTGGATCCATCCATCCATCCATCCATCCATCCATCCATCCATCCATCCATCCATCATCCATCCATCCATCCATCCATCCATCCATCCATCCATCCATCCATCATTCATCCATCCATCCATCCATCATCCATCCATCATCCATCCATCATCCATCCATCCATCCATCCATCCATCCATCATCCATCCATCATCCATCCATCATCCATCCATCCATCCATCCATCCATCCATCCATCCATCCATCATCCATCCATCCATGGATCCATCCATCCATCCATGGATCCATCCATCCATCCATCCATCATCCATCCATCCATCCATCATCCATCCATCCATCCATCCATCATCCATCCATCCATCCATCCATCCATCATCCATCCATCATCCATCCATCCATCCATCCATCCATCCATCCATCCATCATCCATCCATCCATCCATCATCCATCCATCCATCCATCCATCATCCATCCATCATCCATCCATCCATCCATCATCCATCCATCCATCCATCCATCATCCATCCATCATCCATCCATCCATCCATCCATCCATCCATCCATCCATCCATCATCCATCCATCCATCCATCATCCATCCATCCATCATCCATCATCCATCCATCCATCCATCTATCCATCTGCTGTGAAGGGCTCCCTGGCACGGTGTCCTCCCTGCCCCAGGTGCCCGCTCAGGTGAGCACACACCTGTCCACAGGCAAATCCCAGGGCCTCCCCCGTGCTCCCGGTGATCCTGGCAGTGCAGCAGGGCTGGAGCCAGGCTGGAGCAGAATTAACCCCCTCACCTATCTGCCCGTTGTAGCAGCCTCCCAGCACGTGATGCCAGTCCTTGGAATTGTACTCCAGGGTCACCACAGGGGACGAGGGCTTGAGGGTGAGCTCCGGGGTGTAGGGTTTTTCTGCCAAGGAGGGATGAGTGAAGAGCAAAGGGTGAATGCAGCCCCCCAAAAGCAGCCCCCAGCCCACCCTGCTGTGCCCGCCCCGTTCCCTGACACAGCTGTGCAGGATGAGGTGCCCATGTCACCGGGAGCTGGCCTGGGGACAGACCCTCAGTACACAAATCTGCACTCCCACCCTTCTTCTTTGTCCTTTTCACTCCAAAGCACATCAGGTGTGAGGCAGGCTTGCACAGATCAGGGCAAAGTCTCACCCCGGGCTCCTGCTGCCTCTTTCTCCCTCCGCTGCCAATTGAATCACATCAACACAAGACCCTCATCGGAGGCTCTGCTGCCTGGCACAGCTGGGGAGCGTGGAGTGGGATTTCAGTGGTTATTTCCCAGCTCCCATTTCTCCCTGTTCCTGCACCGAGGCTCCCCGGGGTGCTGCGAGGCCTCATCCCGCTCTCTGAGACACAAAGTGCTTCCCCTATCGCCCGGTGGGCTTGGCCTTGCCCTTACCCAGATCCCAGATGTAGGAATCAAAGCTCATGTCCTTCCTGCTGTCCTGGAAGTCCAGGCTGCAATAAGCCACGGCCACGGCCCTGTTGCTGTCGGGGTGCCAGGAGAGGTGTGTGGCCATCCTCTTGGGCGTGTTGGGGTCCCTTTGGGGTGACACATCAGCCAGGACGGGTCAGTTTGCAAATCCCTGGGATGAACATCTCCCAGAGGGAATTGTGGGAACCACAAGGAAACCAATCTGCAGCCCTCAAGCCTTGAGTGCAGGAAATGATTCTCCTGAGGGGTCGGGCGGGGGGAGAAGAGTTGATGATTTCATCGTCTTTCCAGTCATACCTTTCTAAAAATCCAATTATCTTACTGGATCTGACTCCGAAACACCCCTGATGCGGAAATTAACCTTCGAGGCACCAAGAATAAGAAGGAAAATCCAAAAAGCACCGTGAGGAGATGCTCAGAGCTGAGTCTGACCCTGGTTCCCGTCCCCAAATCACCTGGGCAGGGAGCGGTGGGGCAGGGAGGGTTCAGCTGGTCTCTCCACCCACAAACTGCGCCAGGACCACCCCAAACCCACTGGAATTTAACTCTTAACGTTCTCCCATTTTCTAGGAAGGTGGTTTGACCCCGCTGAGGCTCTGGCAAGTCCCCTCCCAGCTGTGCTACCTGAGGACATTGATGGTTTTGGCTGAGGGATGCTCCTCCTCCTCCTCCTCTTCCTCCTCTTCCTCCTCAAAATACTCCTCGTAGATGTCGATGGTGTTGTTCTGCCTGATGTAGTGCTCCATCACCTGCAGGCACAGCACGGCCGTGGCTCCGGGGGGGCTCTGGGGGGGCGCAGGGTGGTCTGGGGGGGGATCAGGGCAGGCTCTTACAAAGCCGAGGCGCTGGACAGTCTTGGTGTAGGCCTCTTCCCTCTCCACCTCCTCCCGGTAGCGGGAGGTCAGCTCCGAGTTCTTGGGGTCGATGTGCTTGGGCCAGCCGCCCTCCACGTGGTTCACCCCCCGGCTGGACACCTGCGCCCGCTCCGTGTTCACCTGCACACGGAGGTCAGAGGCCCTGAGCCCAGGAGGGCTCTCCCAGCTCCTGCTCTCTCGGCTCTCCCAGCTCCTCGCCCTGGAGACGCTGGATGGGCCAGGTCCATGTTGTCCATCCCGCCATCCCTCTATCCTCCATCATCCATCATCCATCATCCATCCATCCCCCATCCATCCATCATCCATCCATCCACCATCCATCCATCATCCATCCATCCACCATCCATCCATCATCCATCCATCCATCATCCATCATCCATTCATCCATCCATCCATCATCCATCCATCCATCATCCATCCATCATCCATCCATCCATCCATCCATCCATCCATCCATCCATCCATCCATCCACCATCCATCCATCATCCATCCATCCATCCATCATCCATCCATCATCCATCCATCCATCATCCATCATCCATCCATCCATCCATCCATCCATCCATCCATCATCCATCCATCCATCCATCCATCCATCCATCATCCATCCATCCATCCATCCATCATCCATCCATCCATCCATCCATCCATCCATCATCCATCCATCCATCATCCATCCATCATCCATCCATCCATCATCCATCCATCATCCATCCATCATCCATCCATCATCCATCATCCATCCATCCATCCATCCATCCATCCATCCATCCATCATCCATCCATCATCCATCCATCCATCCATACATCCATCCATCATCCATCCATCCATCATCCATCCATCCATCATCCATCCATCATCCATCCATCATCCATCCATCATCCATCCATCCATCCATCCATCCATCATCCATCCATCATCCATCCATCCATCCATCCATCCATCCATCCATCCATCCATCCATCCATCATCCATCCATCATCCATCCATCCCTCATCCATCCATCCATCCATCCATCCATCATCCATCCATCATCCATCATCCATCATCCATCCATCCATCCATCCATCCATCCATCCATCCATCCATCCATCCATCATCCATCCATCCATCATCCATCCATCATCCATCCATCCATCATCCATCCATCATCCATCCATCCATCATCCATCCATCCATCCATCCCTCCATCCATCATCCATCCATCATCCATCCATCCATCCATCCATCCATCCATCCATCCATCCATCATCCATCCATCCATCCATCCATCCATCATCCATCCATCATCCATCCATCCATCATCCATCCATCATCCATCCATCATCCATCCATCCATCCATCCATCCATCCATCCATCCATCCATCATCCATCCATCATCCATCCATCCATCCATACATCCATCCATCATCCATCCATCCATCATCCATCCATCCATCATCCATCCATCATCCATCCATCATCCATCCATCATCCATCATCCATCCATCCATCATCCATCCATCATCCATCCATCCATCCATCCATCCATCCATCCATCCATCATCCATCCATCATCCATCCATCCATCCATCCATCCATCCATCATCCATCCATCCATCATCCATCCATCCATCCATCCATCCCTCATCCATCCATCCATCCATCCATCCATCATCCATCCATCCATCCATCCCTCCATCCATCATCCATCCATCCATCCATCCCTCCATCCATCCATCCATCCATCCATCCATCCATCCATCCATCCATCCATCCATCCATCCATCCATCCATCCATCCATCCATCCATCCATCCATCATCCATCCATCATCCATCCATCATCCATCCATCATCCATCATCCATCCATCCATCATCCATCCATCATCCATCCATCCATCCATCCATCCATCCATCCATCCATCCATCCATCCATCATCATCATCCATCCATCATCCATCCATCCATCCATCCATCCATCATCCATCCATCATCCATCCATCCATCATCCATCATCATCCATCCATCCATCCCTCCATCCATCATCCATCCATCCATCCATCCCTCCATCCATCCATCCATCCATCCATCCATCATCCATCCATCCATCCATCATCATCCATCCATCCATCCATCCCTCCATCCATCATCCATCCATCATCCATCCATCCATCCATCCATCCATCCATCCATCCATCATCCATCCCGGCGGCTCTGCCAGGGGATGTGCGAGCACTGCAGGGCCACAGGAGGAGGGCAGCCTGCCCCAGCCCACACCTGCCTGGGGGAGCCAAAAAGAGCCTAAACCCACCCCAAAACACCTGACACGCCTTGTCCCCCCGGGCCAGCTGCCCCCTGCGTGGCCGCCACGCCGGGCTGTCCCCTCCACCCGGCGAGGGGGTGTCCCCGTACCTCGTGCACGGCCATGACGGGACCCTCCTGCACCCCGAAGTCCACGGGGTCCTGGGGGATGAAGTTGTCGGCCAGGCTGGGGTCGGGCGGGATGTCCACGGTCACCTCGGCCAGCAGGTCCGAGAAGCTGCAGGGCCGCCCGAAGTCGCTGCGCTTCCGCGTGTACTCGTACTTGATCTCCATGGTGGGAGGGAATGGAAAGAACTGGGGGGGCTGGGGGGGGAGGCTCCTCCAAGGGAGCCCCAAAAAGGAGTGGGGGCCTCGGGGATGGAGAGCTCCAGAGGGGATGGAGGGCCTTGGGGAGGCCTAAAAGGAAGCAGGGGGCTCAGGGAGGAAGAGAGAGTTCCAAAGGAGAGTGGGAGCCTCTGAGAGGATCCCAAAAGGGAGTGGGGTTTTCAGGGATGGAGAGCGGGGATCTCAGGGAGCTCCGAGAAGGATGAAGATTCCCGAAAAGGAATGGGAGCCTCAAGGAGACCCAAATGTGAACAGAGACCCTGGAGAGGGAGGATGCTGAAATAGACTGAGAACCTCGGGGAACCCCAAAAGGGAATGGGGTCTCGGATGGAGGAACCCAAAAGGGAGTGTGGACCCTCTAGAGCCCCAGAAGACTGTGCGGGCCTTGGGAATGCCCCAGGAGGGAACAAGAAACTCAGGGAGTCCCAGAAGATCCCAAAGGGAACGGGAACCTCGGCAAACCCCAAATGCGAGCAGGGATCCTTGAGAGGGCCTCAGAAGGCAGCGAGAGCCTCAGGGAGCCCCACAGCGGAGCTGAGCCACGGGGACGCAGTGATGAGGCGCCCAGGGTGACAAGGGACCCCGCGGAGGCCCCGGGAGCCCGGTGGGGCCCGGTCCCGTCCCGCTCCCGGCGGGGCCTGACCGGGGACGCGTCGCCGTTGCCAGGCAACGGCTCGCCGCAAATCACGTGACATCGGCTCACGTGATACCGCCCTCCCCGCAATGGCGGCGGCGGGCGGCGTCACGTGACCGCCGCCATGTTGGGATGGTCGACTCAAAAGCGCGCCGAACACTGAATTAACCCCCAAAAAAACCGCACGGGACAGAGCAATTTAGTCCAAGTGTTTATTATCTTTTCTCCCAAAAGGGCACAAACAAATCCAGCCGGACTCCTTCGGTTAGTTCACATGCGGTTACAACAGCTCTCCTACCAGTACCGTTACATGGAAACGTTAAAAGCCAAGGAAATAAAAAAAAAAATCCCTCGGGATTTTCCCCAAGGGGAGGGATGCTAGTCACAGGGAATATGAAGAGGGGGAGTCAGGGGGATGTCCTGGCCCTGGGGGCGGCGCACCCACTGCCCTGCCCGCAGCCTTTGGGGCGTGGGTGTGCGGGGCAGGGGCTCCAAAGGGGCCTTTCCTGGGGATCCCTGTGCCAAAGGGCAGCCCCAAGGGGCCAAGTTCAGCTCCTCGCCCTGGAGATGCTGGATGAGCCAGGTCCATGTTGTCCCTTCCCGGCGGCTCCTGTCCCTCTGCCGGGGGATGTGCGAGCACTGCAGGGCCGCAGGAGGAGGGGAGCCTTGCCCCAGCCCACACCTGCCCGGGGGAGCCAAAAAGAGCCTAAACCCACCCCAAAACCCACTACAAATCCCCCCGTTTCTGGAACAGAGCCAGCACCTCCCAAATCTGGGGGGGGGGCAAAGCGAAGGGAAAGCAGCAAAAGGCCCAAAACATCCGTAACTGCTCATCCTGGGAACGCCGCGGCAGCGAGGGGCTCGGGAAGGGGCTGCCATCACTACTGGTTGGTGCTGCTTTGCTCCCGGAGCCCCTGCCCGCGCCCCCGGGGCAGCGTGGCCCGGGCTTTGCGCTCCAGAACGTTCCGGGGACAGGAGGAGCCAGCGCAGAGCCCTCCGCGCTCCGCCAGGGCAGCGGCGTGCCGAGGGGAGGGGGTGCTGGGGGGCTCCAGGCTCGCCCCCCGGCCCCGCCGTGTCTCCCAGGCCGTGCTCTCCCTCCAGGCTCTTTGGTTTCCCGGGCGGGATCTCCTCCTAGGCCGGGAAGTCGCCGCGGTGCCGGACGCGCTCATCGGTGACCGCCAGGTACGTGGCCCTCATGCTCGGGGAGTACTGGGGGAGGGGGGGGCACACGGGGGTCAGCACCCCGAAAGGCCCCGTGGGTTGTTCCCGTGAGGATCGATCCCAAATTCATCTGCCGGGTGGGCACGGGAAGGGTCGGACCCTGCTCTCAGCCCCTCTGAGGGCTGGGGGAGACAAGACCCCCCTCCCTCCTTCCCTCCCCAAGCCAAAACCCTTCCAGCCCGTCCAGCTCTGCTTTGTCCCATCCCAGGTTCGTCCCACCTTCCCAAATTCATCCCAAATCTGCCCCCGGGGGTGTGTCCGTGGGATGCCAGCGAGCCCAAGCCTCCAGCCCACCCAGGATCACATTCCTCCAGGATCTCCCAGCAGGGAGGATCATCCCGGGCAGGCATTAAGGAAGATTATTCCGAGTTTGTTATTCTGGACTCGGAAAGTCTTTCCTCAGGGATCTGAATCCTGCGTAAATTAGACTATTCAGGGCTGGGAGAAACGTTCCAATTAATCCCCCCACTCGTGTTCCCCCCCCCCCCCCCAGGAGGAGGCTCTCGCCAGCTGCCAGGTCTGTGAGATGGGATCCAAGCTTCCACCTGATGGAAAAAAATCACCCCTGGAGGAGAGTGACAGTATTCCTGCCACGGCAGCATTCCTGGAGCCATATCCTGCCTGGGAGGGGTTTCACTGCTGCAGGGATGGAGGCAGGGACCAGCATCCCAACACGTGGGAGCTGAAAATCCTCCCGGCCCTTTGTCCTCCTTCCCTGAGCTCCCTGCACCCCAAAAGCCAAGCAGGAAAAGGGGATGGAGGGAGGTGTGGAAGGGTGAGGAGGAGGGGAAGAACCTGGCTGCTGCCCCGGGATAAGGAGGGAGAAGGAAGGGGCTGAACTTACTCTTGATGGGCAACTTAGCTCCAAAATAATGGACGCAAAAAATTAAAAGAAATCACAAAAAAAAAATTAAAAAAAAAGGAAAAAAAAGAAAAAAAATAAAGAGAAGGAATAAAAAATGAAGCAGCAATACCAGACAGGGCAGGATTAATGAACAGTGAAATGGGAATGTGAAGGGAGAGACTGCGAGGAGCATCCTCTGAGAGCCAGGATGGAGAGGAAGCACAGGGAAAGGAGGGAGGGGAGGCTTATTTTGGTGTCCCCCAGCGTGTGGCTGTGCCCCCTCCCCGTGGGTGGCCGGGAACTGCGTTAGGGCCGGGCAGGAGGGACCAGGCTCTCCCGTCCCTGTCCCACCCAGCGGATGCACGGCGACCTCCCCGGGGTGTCACAAGGGTTTGGCCTGGGCCGCCCGTCGTACCGTGGGGGGAGGAGAGCCCCTGCCGATGAGGGGCACGTTCTCGTAGCGGGGGTTCCCTCCGAAGAGCGCGGCCTGGTTCCTGGGGGCACGGCGAGACCCCCGTCACCAGCAGGGCTCCCCGAGCGCCCCGGGGGCTTGGGGAGGAGTGTGTGGGGGGGGGGGGGGTCTCACATGTACTCGGAGACGGGGGCGTTGGACACGGTCTGTGCCGGGGGCTGCAGGCTGCTCTGGCTGCCCAGGCTGCTGCTGTAGCTGCAGAAGCTGCGCAGCTGCCCCCGCGGCGGGCGGTGAGCGGCGATGCGCCGCGCCTGAGGGTTGAACGGGTCCTCCTCGTCCATGTCGTCGTAGTCCCGCTCCCTGTGGGGACAAGGCGCTGGCAACTCGTGCCCCGGCTGACAAAGAAGGGTCTCTGTGCCCAGGGGGAGGGCGGGGGGCTCGGGGCACACGCACCGCCCGGCCAGCTGCCGCCAGGCGCGCGGGGCCGCGCAGATCACGGTGGAGAAGGCGGCGGCCGCCAGCAGGGAGAAGAGCCCGAGGTAGAGCAGCCCCTCCACGCCGTCGTAGCAGATCCCGATGAGGCCATCCAGGTAATCCTGGCGGGACACGGGCAGGGCAGCGCTGGTGGCGCCGCAGGGGGACCCCAGAGCCGGTCCCCGCTCAGCCCCCCCCTCACCTTGTGCAGCCCCCGGCAGTCCAGCAGGGCCGTCAGCTGGTGCAGCCTGGTCTCCGAGGAGTTGAGGAGCTGCTGGACCCCCAGCAGGTCTTTCTGTGGGAAAAAAAGGGGGTCAGGCAGCTGTGGGGAGCAGAGGGAGGGATGGGGATCCCTGCTCTCCCCTCCTGTACCTCAGCTGTGGGGAAGAGGGGCAGCGCATACTGGATGAGCCCCTGGATCTGGATCTGCATGGTGGTCAGCGAGCGCTGGAACACGGTGAGAGCCTGCAGGGGGGAGTGGGGAACAGTCACGGGCCCCCCCAGCCCCAGGCAGCACCAAAGGGGGTGCCCACCCCCCCCTGTACCTGCTGGAAGGGGCTGCTCAGGCTCTGGTCACAGTACAGGTAATAATGAACCACCTCTGCAAGAGAATGGGAATGTCAGCAGGGGCACCCTGGGGGGACAGTGGCACTGGGGGGCACCGGACCCCCAGGGGGCTTTTGGGGTCCTGCCCGTGCTCGCCTGCACCTCTCAGCCAGCCCTCACCTGCGCTGATCTCATCGTCCGTCTGGTTCATGATGAACTTGTCCGGGGCCACGCAGAAGTCGCTGGTGCCCTGCGGGGACACAGGGATGTCACTGAGGGCCGCAGCGCTCGGCACGGCCCCGGGCAGCCCTTCCCTCCCCTCCTGCCCCACTCACCACCGCGGCCGCCGTGTCCACGGCCATGGAGGCCCAGCTGAGGACCAGCATGAGCAGCCCGCAGCACAGCATCCTGCAGGGAGAGCGGGCAGCACGAGTGGGGAGCAGGGCTGGGGGTCCCCGTGAGCCCCCCTCCTCGAGGCCGTGCCCAGGGTACTCACATCACCAGGAGGCAGCGGGAGTGCTTGGCCAGCCCCAGGCAGGCCAGCAGGCAGACGGTGAGGACGAGGATGAAGAAGAGCAGGTAAGCCAACCACCTGGGTGCAGAGGAAGGCTCTGTCACACATGGCCACCTCTCCAGCCCCGCCAGGACATCCCGGGACGCTGGTGCTCACCGGTAATACTCGACATAGGCCACCTGTCCCGACAGCTCGGTGAGGTCAGCGCTGACGCCCCGCCAGGCCGGCAGCCCCTGGAGCTGCAGGACAATGCTGCCAGCCAGCTGCTGGGTGAACTTGAGGGTCTGCACGTAATCCCCCCTCGAGGCCAGGAGCTCGTTCAGCCGTGCCAGGTGCTGCTCCAGCGCTCCCTGCATCTGCAGCGTGGTGCTGGCAACCTGCGGCCGCCAGGATGGTCAGTTCCCCTGGGATGGTCATTCCCCTGGGATGGTCAGTTCCCTGGGATGGTCAGTTCCCTGGGATGGTCATTCCCCTGGGATGGTCATTTCCCCAGGATGGTCATTCCCCTGGGATGGTCAGTGTCCCAGGATGGTCATTCCCCTGGGATGGTCATTCTCCTGGGATGGTCATTCCCCTGGGATGGTCATTCCCCTGGGATGGTCATTCTCCTGGGACGGTCATTCCCCCAGGATGGTCAGTGTCCTGGGATGGTCATTCCCCTGGGATGGTCATTCTCCTGGGATGGTCATTCCCCTGGGATGGTCAGTTCCCTGGGATGGTCATTCCCCTGGGATGGTCATTCCCCCAGGACGGTCATTCCCCCAGGATGGTCATTCCCCCAGGATGGTCAGTGTCCCGGGATGGTCATTCCCCCAGGATGGTCAGCACCCACCAGCCTGGCAGAGCCCTGTGCCCCATCCCTGGAACGCTTTCTCCAGGAGAACAGCTCCACCCCAGCCTGCAGTGCCTTCAGAACAGCCCTGCCACGGCCCTGACCCGGCCCTGCCGGGCCACAAAGGTCCCATTCTGTGGGGTGACATCACCCTCCCGCCCTCGGCCAGCACAGGCACGCCGGGGCTCGGCCGGAGCAGCCGGACGTCCCTCCCTGGGGCTTCAACCAAACCCAGAACGGGGGATTGAGGCACCCTGGGGGCCTTGGCCCTACCAGGGAGTCGATGCCAGTGAGGGTCTGGTTGGCGTGGTCCAGGGCATAGAGCAGCTGGAAAACCCCGTCGTTGGTCTCGCTGTTCCCGTAGAAGCCGATGCCAACGGCCGCACTGTGGGCAGAGAGGGGACCCTGATGAGAGGGGAGGGACAAGCTCACCCTGTGGCACTGGCCGGACAGGGGACACTTCCCTGCTTTTGGGGGACAGCCCACCAACGGCAGGGCAGAGACAAAGAGTGGGACAGGGACAGCACCATGATGGGAACCTGCTCCAGAGCCAGCAGCCAGAGCTGCTCCGTGGCCACGGTGGCTTGGAAGCTCCTCCTGCCAAACCCCGAGAGATTGAGGGCGGAGGGGCTGGGCCTGGCAGATTAGGGGAATCCGCTGGAAGCGCCGTGGCTCCCATGAAACCTTCGGCTCCAGGCCCTGTGGCGAGCTCCCTGCAGCTGCCGCAGAGCTCCCCACGGAGCTGGGATGGAGCTCGGAGCTGCCTCCGAGGACAGAGGTGCCCATGGCCGTGTCCTGGCTGGGCGCGTGCCCACACGTGGCCGGTGCACACGGTGCTCGCCAAACCCAGGTACAACCCTGCTAATGGCCACCATTAGCCCTTGGACGGCCACCAACAGGCTGCTGGGGGGGTTCAAAGCCCCCGGGAGCTGCAGAGTGGCCCCCTGCTGTAGCTGGGGGTCTGGGGGAGCTCGCTGAGCTCATTAGTGCCGTTTCCCTGTCTCCCTGTCTCCCTGTTTCCCTGCGAGGCTCGCAGGCAGCCATCTCGCTCCGCCCCGGCACAGCTCCCTTTGTCTGGAGCGAGGGTCGTGGCCAGGCAGCCAAAGGAGCCCGTGGCCCATCCTGCTCCCCACCCAGGCCAGCCATGCCGGGGGACACTCGGGATGGCTGCCCTGGGGGTCCTGCCAGCCACGGCTGCCCCGAACCGAGGTGGGCTTGGAAAGCCCCCCAGAGCGGTGCCGGGTGAAGAAACGTCCCCCTTGTCTAATTGTTGTGGCTGCAATTAAGGTCGGGCACAGGGGACCTGCCTGCTGGGTCACGCTGCCGCCCGCCATCTGCTCGGGGCTGGGATTAGCGACCGGCCACGCTCCCGCCCGGGATTAGCCGGGAAGGCGGCACAGCCCTGACGGGGACGGGGCCGGGGCTGGCCCGCAGCTGGTCCCTGGGGCTGCCCCAGCAGCTGCACTGGAGGAGGCAGGGATGGAGCACATTTATTGCACAGATCCAATTAAAGAGACTCGTGACTGGAGCGCAGAGTCCCCTCAGTGACGGGGGGCAGCACCAGGTCCCTGTCCCCGTCCTCACCAGCAGATGAGCCCGGCGGTGACGGCCATCCAGGTGACACAACACGAGTGGGGCCGCTTGGTCTCGGGGTCCTGCTCCCTCTTGCAGCAGCACAGGCAGATCAGGTACACGGTGAGGAAGAGGAGGTTGAGGCCGAGGCACACGGCGGCCACCAAGCCCAGGAAAAGCAGCGACTGGAAGGAGAGCGGGGACAATCAGCAGCCGTGCCCGTGACCCGCTGGTGTGGTCGGGATGCGGCCGCGTTCCGCGCCCCACGGGACTGTCACGTGGGGGGGAAGAGGAAGAAGTGTCCCTGTCCCCGTCCCCATCCCTGTCCCCATTCCCACGCAGGCCCCCCAAGCCGCGGCGACCGAGCCGGGGGTGCAGCCGCCCCTTGCCGGGGATGTTGGGGCACCGGCAGCGCGGCGCTGTCCCCCCTCCCCATGTAGGGGTCACGGCGGGCCGTGCCCCGGGATGCCCCGCGGCGGCTCCGCTCCGGGAGCGCGGGGCAGGGGCTGGGCAGGACCGGAGGAAGCGGTGAGAACGGGAGGGGAGCGGCGGGGCCGGGGGTGCCGGTGCCGGCTGGCCCGGGGGTGGCGGGGGGGAGGCCGGGCGATGAAAGGCGCTTTGTGCGCCGTGCGATCAGAGCCGGCGCCGGGCGCCGCCGGGGGAAGCGAGCGGCGCGGGGGGCGCGGGGCGAGCGGGACCGGGCGCGGGGATAGGCGCGGGGGGGCGCGGGGGTCCCGGGCCGGTACCTGCTGGTAGTCGGGGTCCTGCGGGCGGAAGGTGCTGGGCACGGGCTGCAGGCGCGGGCCGCGGTGCGGGAGCCCGTGCAGCCAGGCCGCCCACCAGGGCGCCAGGTAATCGGCGCGGGCGGGCCCCATGTTGGGCCGGGGTCGCCGCGCTGCCGGGCGGGGGGGGGGGGGGGCGGCGGTGCCGCCACGCCGCGGGCTCTGCCCGCCCGCCCCGGACACGCCCCGGGAGCCACCCACCGGTACCGCCCGCCGGGCCCGCCCCGCGCCCCGCCCCGCCAGCGCCCGCCGGGCAGGGACGGCGCACGGCGACACCACCGCACGGCTACACCCCCGCACCGCAAACCTCCTGCTACAGGGGCACCTGCCAGCCCTGCTGGCGAGCACGCCACGCAGAGGACTCGCCGGTGGCCCTGTGTGCCAGCCCCAGCTGTCACCCCGGGGCCACCAGGAACAATGGTGGCTTCCAGGTCTGGTGACTCGCCGGTGCCCACAGGTACCAGAAGTGGCCCCCGCGCCCCCCTGCCAGGAGCAGCACCAGCCCCAGGACCCCCAGAGTGGCTCCAGGGCCAGGAAACGCAAGCTGTGAAACACCAAACGTGACAACCGGGAACAGTTTTTTATTTATTTTAACAAACACAGAAAATCCAACAGGTACCCAGCTGATCCCGGCTCATTTCAGCTCCTTCACGGCCAGACCTGGGGAGGAGAGAGAGGACATGGACTTGCGGGGGGGCTCAGGCATGGAAGGGGTGCCTGGAGCCCTCCAGCCCCACGGGAACACCAAGCAGTGACCCAGTTCCAGGGAGCCTTCCACAGGGAAGGGGCTCCTCAATCCCAGCCACCCAAGAGATTCCCGGGATACCTGGGGGCAGGGACTGCTTCAGCTTCTCAGCCTTCTCCTTGTCGGTGATGACCAGCGTGTAGAGGTACCGGCTGCAGCGCACCTTGAACTTCACATTGTCCTTGTTCTTCTTGATCTTGACGGCTGTGGGGTGGAGGGGACAGCAGGGACACCCCAGTGTCACCCCTGGGAAACCCAACCCGCTGCCTGCCCCGTGCAGAAACCTCCAGCTCCCTCCAGAGTGAGGACGGGGAGGAAAAAGCTCCGTGAGGGCTCTCCCAGTGCCCAACTCTCCCTTCTCGCAGGATCCCTGAGGGAATCCAAACAAGAGGGAGAAGAGGTAAAACTCTTCCCGTGTTGCTGAACAGTGAGACAAATTATGCTCAATTATCCTCATTTCGTGGTGGCAACAACAATCTCCCGCTGAGGGCGATGAATCAATCACCTGTGGTGGCAGAACTCCAGCGCCCCACACGGCACCACCCCACAGAGCAGGGCGATATTTGGGAATTGCTGCCGGGGAGCTGCACGTGGGGCCTGGCCGAGGTGGGAATGCACGGCTGGGAACAGCATTCCCCGGGAAACCCCCGCTGGAGCCCCACAGGAGGGACCTCGGTCACCGAGCCACAGCCGCACCTGGGAGCCCCGAACCCGCGGCATTCCCAAGGCAGGGAGCTCCTCAGTGTCCACGGGGAACGGAGCACCACCCCGGTCCTGCCCGGAGCACCCCCGGTCGTGCCCGGAGCACCCCCCGGTCCTGCCCGGAGCACCCCCCGGTCGTGCCCGGAGCACCCCCCGGTCGTACCCGGAGCACCCCCCGGTCCTGCCCGGAGCACCCCCCGGTCGTACCCGGAGCATCCCCCGGTCCTGCCCGGAGCACCCCCCGGTCGTGCCCGGAGCAACCCCCGGTCCTGCCCGGAGCACCCCCCGGTCCTGCCCGGAGCACCCCCCGGTCCTGCCCGGAGCACCCCCCGGTCGTGCCCGGAGCACCCCCCGCTCCTGCCCGGAGCCCCCCACTCACACTTGGCGTCCTTCCGCCGCGCCGTCAGCAAGAAATCCTTGATCTCCTCAATCTTGCGAGGCTGCGGAGCCAAACAACAACCTCGTGCAATCACGGAACGCTTCCCGTCCGAAGGGACCCCAAAGCTCATCCGTGCCACGGGCAGGGCCGGCCCGGGAGCCCGGAGCTCGTTCCGCAGCCGCAGGGCCGCCCTGCTCGCCCACCCCCCGTTCTGCACCGCAGAGACCCCCACAGCCACCCCTCCCTCACTCCAGGGCCCCCCTTCCCTCCCCTCCCTTCCCCTCGCAGCCTCACCATGGTCCCAGCTCGGCTCCGCCAGCTCCAACCTGCGGCATAAACGGACCAAGATGGTGTCAGCGCAGCCCCCCGCCATCGCGTCCCCCGACCCCGCCATCGGGTCTCCCCGCGCCCCCTCCTCCCCCCCGGGCCGCCCCGGGGCCGCCCGGTGCCGCGAGGCCGCGGATGGCGGCGGATCCTCCCGGGCCCCCCCCCCCCCCGGTTCCCCCCGGCCGCCATCGCTCACCCGCAGCCTCCGCGAACAAACCGGAAATGAACGCGGCACTTCCGCAACCGGGGCTTTATTTCCTACGGCGCGGGCGGCGGCCAAAAAGCGTCGGATGGCGGCGGCGGGAGGTGCGATGAGGCGGCGGGGGCTCGGCCCCGGTGCGGGCTCGGCCCCGGTGCGGGCCCGGCCCCGGTGCGGGCGGCGGGAGCGGCTGCGGGGGGAATTTTGGGCACGCCCAGCCTCGCAGGGCCGGGCACGGCGAGCGGGGCGGGCCGCTGGCAGTTTTCCCGATCTCTCGGGGGGGCGGTCGGTGCGAGGCTCCGCGGAGCCCCGGGAGCAGCCGGCGCTCCGTTAAGCCGGGCTGGGCTGTAATGGAGCGGTTCTGCCACAAGAGAGAGCTTCGATCCCGCGGAAAGCCCCGAAGCCGTGCAAACCACCCCAAAACGGCGGGCAGAAACCCTGGGGATGGGTGGCGAGGAGCCAGAGCCCCATCCTGTCCCTGTCCCTGTCCCCATCCCCGTCCTGCCGAGCCCCCCGTGGGGCTGGGCCGGCTTTTGGGGGTGCTGGACGGGGTCACAACCCCCCCAGGAGCTCCCAGTATCACCGCAAGCCCATTTGCTGGGGTGAGACCCGCAGCTCCCAGCTGGGTTTGGGCTGGGACCCTTCTCCCCCGCCACCAAACGAGCTTTTAAATAGTTTGATTTATTCAGCTCCTCTCCGATGGGCTGATCTACCCCGCTGCCTTTTAATTGCTCCCGAACTCGGGCGGTTTTTTCATGTTTTAAGAAATGCTGAATGGTGTAATTAAACCCCTGGCGGCGTAAATCAGCGGCGCGGGAGGACGACAGCCCCGAATTAAAGCTTTTGGCATAACAATAAAACTAAAGTGGCGTGGAGAGCGCCCGATCTGGCACCAGCGCTGAATGCTGCCGCCGAGGGGGGAGCTGAGGCACCGGCCAGGCACCCCAAAAATCCCCGGGGTTTTTGTGGGATCACGGAATGATTGGGGCTGGGAGGGACCTTAAGGCTCACCCTGCTGCGCTCCCTGCCCCATCCCTGGCAGTGTCCGTGGGGTTGGGCGTTTTGGAGCAGCCTGGGATTGTGGAAGGGGTGGAATGGGATGAGTTTAGGGTCTCTTCCCACCCGGACCGTTCCGTGACCCCTTCATTTGTGCCGTTAATGAAGAGGGGAAGTAACGCCGCTCCCGGTGAGGACCCTGAGGGCCACCAGCGCTCTGAGCCGCTGACCCTCCGGGTGGGACATTCCAACCGGCTCCTTGTCCATCCACAACCCCCCCGTTTGTGTCCCAAAACGCACCTTGGCAGGGGAAGGGGCTGCAGCCTGTCCCCCCTCCCCTGCACCCCAGGGGCCAGCGTCATTCCCCCCCCACCCATCCGCAGGGAAAAGCATAATTTTTCCTTTATTAATAATATTTAAAGCCGAGTGGGTGCCTAAATCAACAAAAATAATTCATGAGAGTCGTTAGCTCCTCAAAGCCGGGCTCTTTTTACGACCGACTTTAAATTAAAAAAAAAAAAAAAAAAAAAAAAAAAATTAAAAAAAGCCCACCACGTTCGGAATCCGCAGCTTTTCTAAGACATCAAATGCGTTCCCTGCCGCCTCCCCCCACCCCGGCCCGGCTCCGCCGCCGGAGGAAATTCAATTAACGGCCTTAACTCACCCTCCGACTGCCAGATTGAGATTAAAAAATCCTTCGCGTTCTGCTGGGGAAGCGCCGCGAAGGGGTCGATCCTCGTGGTTTGGGGGTGCCCTGAAGCCCCTTGCTGGGGGGTTTGTGAGGTCAGTGGGGACCTTCCTCCTCCTCCTCCTCCTCCTCTTCTCCAGCAGCTCCATAGGGAGTCCTTGGAGCCACGTGGAGGAAGAACGAGATTCCAAAGGCACCCCAAGGCATGGCATCGTTCCGGGCACCCCTCCCGGGAGCTGCGGGTGCCACCTGCGCCCTCGGGGACCTGGTGGCACCATGGGGGAGCTGGTGGCACAGGCTCGGCTCCCTCCCCAGAGCCCTTGTGCTGCCACAGGACCCGCTCTGTCCCTTGGGGACCTCAGGGACCCCCGGCAGCCCCCGCGGGGGCTGATCGTTAAAAACAGAATAAAAAGCCGACGGGATTTTTTTTAATTTTTTTTTTTTTTTTTTGGGGTCACGGTTCTGCTCCATCCCTGGATGCTGCACCGGGCAGAGCCGGATGCTGGAGGGGGGAGGAAACTCCAGCACCCATGGAGCTAATTATCCGTAATTAGCCTGTCTTTAACGAGGCTGCAAACAAGGAGAACCTCGGCAGGGCATTGGTGGGACAGTGAGGGGGGGGTCCCTGTGGCAGCTCCGGTGCCCCCCACCCAGCCAGGTCACACGGAGAGCCGGGGAAGGAGGGGAAGGCCAGGCTGGATCATCCCTTGGAGCACCCTGGGACAGTGGGAGGTGTCCCTGCCCACGGCAAAGGTGGAACTGGATGGGCTTTAAGGTCCTTCCAAGCCAAACCATTCCATGGATCTTCGGCCACCCTCAGTTTCGGGGTCCCACAGCAGGCCTGAGCACGGGAGGTCCCGTGATTCTGGGATTCTGTGATTCTGTGATTCTGTGATTTTGTGATTCTGGAATTCTGGGATTTTGTGATTCTGGGATTCTGTGATTCTGTGATTTTGTGATTCTGGAATTCTGTGATTCTGGGATTCCGGGATTCTGGGATTCTGTGCTCAGATCTTGGTGCAGGCTCATCCATCAGCCCGGCTCGCCCCGAGCAGCCGCAGCTGCACGGGCAATTTGTGGCTCAAACCAGCCCATCTGGGGGCTCCGTGGCGTTTTCCTGTCCCTTCCCCCTTTGTTCCGTGTTTGTGGAGGACAAAGGCTGAGGGGGGGAACGGGGGCAGAGCTGAATCCCAAGAAACAAAGCGCCTGTTTTCATGGAAATGCCCTGGAAATGAGGCAACAAATTTGGGGAAGGGGGAGCACAGGGCTGGGGGGAAGTTGAGTTTGGTGTTGGCACCGTGGCGTGGCCAGAGCAGGGAGAAGAAGGATAACTGGGCTGGAAGTTTTCCTGCAGGCATCGGGCACTGTTGGAAGCTCTGGAATACAGAAATATTTTTGATTTAGGGATGGGCTGGGCTGGATCCTGCCCGGGCAGAGCATCCAGACGGGAGCCAGGAGCAGCATTCGGGTGGGGAGCGGCCCCTGCTTTGCCTCCAGTTGTTTTGGGGGCTGTGAGAAGCTGGAGCCGGGGGGTGGCACCCCAGTGTCCCCCGCTGTCCCCCTCAGAGGGGATCTGCTCTGCCTGGGGGCGCAGGCCAGCTTGTGGGGTGCTGCGTGTCCCTCACGTGTCCCCCCGATGTCCCCAAACCCACCGGGGGTCACCAGTAGTGACCCAGCGATGACACCTGACACATCCAGGACCTGACGGGATGCAGGGAGACCCCCACCCACCTCGGGGCTGCCATGGGTGGGCAGTGCCAGGCGGGCACAGACCAGGCTCCGGTGGGTGCTGGCACCACGGCACCCAGAGCGGGCGGTGGGTGACACGGATGGGTGACACCCGTGGTGGCACTGCCGGGCGAGGACAGAGCAGCTCCCTGCCACCCCTCTCGGCTCCAGCCGAGTTTGGTCTCATCCTGCGGAGGAAGATTATGGAAATTTTCCTCCCCCCCTTACGCATAATTTTCCGACCGGGCTGCAGCAGCGGCGGTGGGAGAGGCTGGGTGATGGGAATGTCATCTGCGATCCCATTATCTCCTCCTGCCTCCCTGCTTTCTTGTGCCTTGTGAAACCTTCATCAAAACCTGTCGATCTAATTAGGACAATTACAGCGCGCGGACAGCTGAAACCCGCCCAGAGCCGCAGCGGCGAGAGGGGACACCAGGGCTTGGGGGCGGCGTTTGAGGGGTTTTTTTGGGATTACTTTGGCTCCGCAGGGGGATGGATGGGATGTGGGGGGGAGAGGCTCCCAGCCCCATGTGCTGCTTCCCGGAGTTGCTTTTGGGCTGCGCGGCCCCACGAGTGACCTCACGGCTGTGTCCTGCCAGGGCAGGCGGAGCGTGCTGGTGACACCGCTGTGTCCCCACCTGTCACCAGCTGCAGGGGTGTCAGCGCCTGGCTGGGGGCAGCTGCCCCCCCTGCCCCGTGGGCACACGCTGTCCCCCATCCCCGGGGGTGCCTCTCGGGCCCGTGCTCCGCGGCTCCCGGATCCTCATTGGTATTCCGCGGGCGCGCCGTGGCAGCTGGCGGGATGGCAGCGCAGTGACAGCGGTGACAGGTAACCGCGGGTTGGCAGCCGGGCCGCAGCCCCGCCGCGCTCCGGACGCGGCTCCAGGCCGGGATGTGCCGGGGAGGACCGGGAGGGCCCCGGGGGCGGTGGGAGCTGCTCCAGGCGTGCCCGCCCCGGGTGCTGGGGATGCTCCAGCAGCCACGGGCGCAGCGAGGGCAGAGCTCTGCTGTGTCCCCACGGTGGAATAAGGCACGGGAGGATGAGGAGAGAGCGCCGGGGGTGGCTCTCCCAGGATCCAGACCCCTGAGCTGTGCCGTGGGCGCAGCGATGTCACCCTGGGGATGCTCCACGGGGACAGCGGCAGCGAGGGCACGGCTCCACCGGGATCCACATCCGTGTCCCCGCGCTGGGATGTGCCACGGGGGGACAGCGACGGCCCCCGGGGATGCGCCAGGCCCCTGAGCTCGGCTGTGGGTGCAGCGATGCTCAGGCCGGGGCGCTGGGGATGCTCCGAGCAGGGAATTGGGGAGCAGCCCCTCGTGCCGCACCAAGACGGGGACAAAAAGCCGGGCGGGGACATTCGGTGACCCTGCAACCATCCCGGGGGGGGGCGGAGGGGGAGGGACACGGCGGGCAGAGCCGGCTGCACGGGCAATTAAGGGAAGTGCCAATTGTCAGCGCCGGTGATTAACGCTGCTCCAAATCCGCATGAATATTAACGGCCGACACGGCCCAGGCTCCCGCGCCATGAATTCTGGATGAATCTTAAGATAAATCGTTTGGATAACTTAGCGGCAGCTGTACTCCCTCGCCACCCACTGCCTCCCAAAATCAGCTCACGTCAGGCGAGAGGAGCCAGCGCGGACCGGGAATCGCTGCTCGGGGCTGGGGTGTTGGGGTCCGAGGGGAGAGCGGCGTGCCCAGGGCTCCCCAGAGGCGAGGCCAGAGGCTGCGCGGCTCTGGCGCCTTCCCAGGAGCTGGTGACAAATCCTGTCACTCGCCACACCGGTGTTGCCTTTGCTGGGAGATATTTGCTTTGCCTCGGGGGCTCCTTCCCGGAGGGATGCCATTTGTCACCGGCGTTATGGATGCAGCGCGTCCCCTCTCCTGACACCGCACGCCCATTCGCAGGAGCACATCCCGCTCCTCCAGCCCTGCCTCGAGCATCTCCAGGCACGGGTGCAGAGATCCATCTTCCCGGCGGGGACCTGCCACGGCCGCGGCCCCGCCGGCCCCGCTCCCCATTGGCATTCAGCCGCCGCGGGCTCCCGGTCCGAGCGCGGCGGAGCCGCCGCCGCGTCCTCGGGGGCCGCGGCCTTGATTGCATCCTTGTGCTTCCATAAATCAGCCCGGGGAGCCCGGCGGCGCGAGGGGGGAATGGCAATGGCACAGGCGGGGGACGAGCACAGCCGTGTCGCTGGGGTGGGACACAGGGACCCTTCTGCCGTTGGGATGGGACACAGGAACCAGCATCACCCTGTCCTTGGGGTGGGATGCAGGGACAAGCATCACCCTGTCACTGGGGTGGGACACAGGGACCAGGATCACTCTGTCACTGGGGTGGGACACAGGGACCAGGATCACTCTGTCACTGGGGTGGGATTCAGGGATCACTCTGTCACTGGGGTGGGATGCAGGGATTACTCTGTCACTGGGATGGGACACAGGGACCACTCTGTCACTGGGATGGGACACAGGGACCACCCTGTCACTGGGATGGGATTCAGGGATCACTCTGTCACTGGGATGGGATGCAGGGATCACTCTGTCACTGGGGTGGGACACAGGGACCATTCTGTCACTGGGATGGGATGCACGCTGGCATGCCAGGAGCTTTCCCAGGAGAAGAACAGCTTCTCCCATCCAGCACCTACAGCCCAAGGCACCTTTGTGTCCAGGGATGGTGCTGGAGCTGGCACCTGCCCCCGATGCCCTCTGGATCCCCAGGTTTGAGTTGTCTCAAGAGGTTTCGCTTGGGAGGGATCTGCTGCCTCCTCCTCCTCCTCCTCCTCCTCCCCCCTCCCATCCATGGCTCTGCAGAATCCTGTCACAGCCCCTGCGTGACCTGCCGTGGCACCGTGCCCGTGGAAAGCTGCAAACCCGACCCTCAGCTGCCAAAACACCGTCAGAAAAATCAGGAAATCAGGTGCAAATGGCAAGAGGAGATTAACGGGAGAGGAGCGATTGAATCAGGGGCCATTAACAGATTAAATCATTACACGGAGTCAGATCAGCACGCAAATAATGTGAATAATAAACGTGGCTCAGGGGCAGCAGCTCCTGCTTCCCGTTTATCTCAACCAGAAGGCGAGGGCTGGTGCCGGCCACCACCCACGTGCTGCAGGGACAGAGGACACTTGGAAGAGCTCTGGGGTTGGGGACAATGACACCAGATGTGCCAGTGTGACCCTGCCCCTTTCTGCGGGTCCCTTTTGGGGCCCACCAGCATCCTGCTCACCCCAATGAGGTCTTGCAGCCCCCACAGCCCCAGCAGCCCTGCAGGGACCACCCTCTCCTCATCCAGCCCTTCCTTCTCCTCCGAATCTCCTTCCCAGCTGTATTTCCTTCCCTCTGGAGAAGGGGAGCAGCCACGTCCCTGCTCTGCTCCAAAAGGTTTAAAGGCAGGGCAGACACATCAATAAAAGGCTCCAAACAATGGGAAAATGTCTTTTCTCCCCAGCTTAATTTCATTCCCGTCACCAAAAACCCCGAGGAGTTGGAAACAAAGCCTGAGCAGCCTCTGCATGGGCACGGGGAGGGGGTCGAGCCCTCCCTGGGCTGCCACAGGGTTAATTCACGTCTCAGCACCGTCACATTTATTCTGCTGGCGAATCCTTTCTTCCCTAAATTCCTGCTTGCCCAGGAAGGCTGGAGAAAGTCTGAGCTGCTGCGACAACACCTGGGAGCGAGTATTATTATGTGGTGTGACAAGGTTTGATGAATTCCTGTGTGCCTGGGGGAAGGGACTAAGTAGGTGAATGAAGTGCGAATATTCTCCGTGACAATCAATAGCCTCGATTGAGCCGTCTCGGCAGATGTGACATTGGGATTTCACTTCCTTGGACGGACTAACGGGATTTATGTCCTCGGGAAGTGGGAGCAGCAGGGAGTGAAAGGCTGCAAGTGGCTGGCACGGCCTGGGCACAGGGTTGGGGTGGGGTGATGGGTTTGGGGATGATGGATTTGGGGTGATGGATTGGGAATGATGGGTTTGGGGATGATGGGTTTGGGATGATGGGTTTGGGGTGATGGATTGGGAATGATGGGTTTGGGGTCATTGGGTGGGGTTATGGAGATGGGGTGGTGGATTTGGGGTGATGGATTGGGGATGATGGGTTTGGGGATGATGGGTTTGGGGATGATGGGTTTGGGATGATGGGTTTGAGGTCATTGTGGTGGATTTCGGGTGATGGATTTGGGGTCATTGGTTGGGGTTATGGAGATGGGATGGTGGATTTGGGGTGATGGGTTTGGGATGGTGGATTTGGGGTGATGGATTGGGGATGATGAGTTTGGGGTCATTGGTTGGGGTTATGGAGATGGGGTGATGGATTTGGGGTGATGGATTTGGGGTCATTGGTTGGGGGTTACGATGATGGGGTGATGGATTTGGGGTGATGGATTGGGGATGATCGGTTTGGGGTTATGGAGCTGGGATGATGGGATGGGATGAAGAATTGGGGTCGTGGGTCAGAGTTATGGAATGAGGGTGACGGGCTGGGATGAATGATTGGGGTCGTGGGTCAGGGTTACGGAGCTGGGGTGACAGATCTGGGGTGACGTGTTTGGGGGGGGCAGTCGGTTGGGATCACGGTTTGGGGTGCTGGAGCTGATGGCACAGCCCTTGCAGGGAGGCCTTTTCCCGGGTGAGGGGAGTGCCCGGGCCACACTGTGGAATTTCAGCTGCTGAAAGGGAAAGCGGAAGCTGGAGCGGGGGCACCCCACAACCACAGCCTGGCGTGGGGGCACCCATTTACCACCAGATCCCACCCTACCACCCCCATGGATCCCCCCAGGACCCCTGGCCGTCATTCCCTCAGTGCCACCCACCCCATGCCAGCCCCCCACATCCCCACACCCGCCGTGGCTCCGGGATTCCCGTCACATCCCCGCAGCCCCGGAGCTGCTGCCTCATGCCCGCCACGGCCATTTGTTTGTGCTGGTTTCAGGCAGACTGATGGTTTTAATGGCACATAATCATTTTTCAGGAGTCATTTGATGCCACTAATCATGGCTGTGATCCGGCACGCCGGGATGTGTAATGACAACGCTGAACAGGAAAAATGGCACTCGGATCCTCCGCTCTTCCCGCTCTAATCTATATTTTACCACATCTTTCTACCTAATGATACTTATAACTGTTAATAAATGACTACTTAGGCACTTCCTTTTTTTTTTTTTTTTTTAAATTTTTTTTTTTTTTTTGGTGGCAGTGGGCAATAAAATAATTCTGGGTTAAAATATCAGAATGGGAAAAGGAAGTGAGGGGTCAAGTGTTTGCCTGCTCATTGGGAGGAGCTCACGTGGTGGGAAGTTCGGGGAGGATTTCGCTGCTCAGAACTTTACGGCCTCTGGGTTAAAATAACAACTGTTAAAAAAAGAAAAAAAAAGTAAAAGAAACAGTTTTTAAATGAAATTTCCTCACTGCAGGAAGAGGATCCTCCTGGCACAGTGCCCAACATCTTCAGGATGAATTATCGTGCCATTCCTCACACTCCAACTCATTTCATCGTAAAATTAAAGAGAATCTGGCAATTAAAAAAAAAAAAAAGAAATTCTTAACATGAGCTGCTAAAAGCCAGGGATCACAGCCAGGGAATGAACTTGAATGAAGCATTGGGAGTGCCCTTCCCTTCCCTTCCCTTCCCTTCCCTTCCCTTCCCTTCCCTTCCCTTCCCTTCCCTTCCTTCCCTTCCCTTCCCTTCCCTTCCCTTCCCTTCCCTTCCCTTCCCTTCCCTTCCCTTCCCTTCCCTTCCCTTCCCTTCCCTTCCCTTCCCTTCCCTTCCCTTCCCTTCCCTTCCCTTCCCTTCCCTTCCCTTCCCTTCCCTTCCCTTCCCTTCCCTTCCCTTCCCTTCCCTTCCCTTCCCTTTTTATTCCTCTTATTCTTTTTCCTCTTTTCCCTCTTTTTCCCCCCATCCTTTCCCTCTCTTTTCTCCTTCCTTTTCCTCTTTCTTTCCCCTCCTCTTCCTCTCTTTTTTCCTCCCTCTCTCCCTCCTCGGAAGCAGCAAATCACTTTGATGGTGGCAGGGGCGAGGTCCTTTGCCAC
Source organism: Vidua chalybeata (assembly GCF_026979565.1). Lineage (NCBI taxonomy): Eukaryota > Metazoa > Chordata > Aves > Passeriformes > Viduidae > Vidua > Vidua chalybeata. The sequence goes on from NC_071548.1 coordinate 7,447,892, forward strand.
TGCGAGGAGTCACCCCTGTATCCATCATCCTTAATTAATTACAGTGTAAATGACTCATGGGTTCCTCCCTCATTATTCACAGCCCCCAGTACTCAGGGGAAGGATTCCCTGGGATGAGGATTCCCCACCTGGATGCTCAGGGGGATCCCAGGCACAGCCCAGCCTTGGGGACCATCTGTCCTGGTGATCCCAGATCTCTGGGACAGGCTGGACGGGGCTTGGAGCAGCCTGGGGCAGTGGGAGATATCCCTGCCCAACACAGGGGTGGAATGGGATAAGCTTTAAAGCCTCTCCCAACCCAAAACATCCCATAATTCCAGGATCCCACCATCCATCACCCATCTTGCTCCATCAGCAGAGGCAGCGTCCAGGTGAGGGGATGACCCGTGGGACCCCCTGGAGCTCATTCCCGGCCCTTCTCCCCCTCCTCCTGCCCTGCTTTTGCCCTCAGAGCTCCCAGGGAGGCTTTTCCTGCTGTAAAGGAACAGCTCAAAGTGCTCCTGCTCCGCTGTCCTGGTGCTTGGATCATCCCATCAGTCCCGGAGCAGGGCCGGAGGTGGCAGGAGCCAGGCAGGCTCGGGGGGGAGGCGAGGGATCCTTGGTGGTGCAGGAGAGATGATCCAGCCTCAGCATCCTGCCTGGGCTGGGAAAACCTCCCCAAAGCCGCCCAGGGGCTGGATCCCAGCCTGGATCCCTGCTGGCCTCGAGGCAGGGCTCTGGTGACACGTCCTGGCATCCCGGTGGCACTGCCAGGTCCTCTCCCAAAACACACGGCTCTCACCCAGCATGAGTGGGAAATCCCCTTTGGTTTTCCCTCCTTTTCCCCCGTAGAGGCAATTTGGCCATCAAAGTTGTCACCGTTCTGCACATCCCAGATATCCCACAGCTGAAACCTGGGGTGTGCCAGGATTGTGCCAGGATTGTGCCAGGATTGTGCCAGGATTGTACCAGTGTTCCCCAGGATTGTGCCAAGGTTGTGCCAGGATTGTGCCAGGATTGTCCCAACATTGTGCCAGGATTGTCCCAGGGTTGCCCCAGGATTGTGCCAGGATTGTTCCAAGGTTGTGTCAGGATTGTCCCAGGATTGTGCCAGGGTTGTTCCAGGATTGTTCCAAGGTTGTGCCAGGATTGTCCCAGGAATGTTCCAGGGTTTTGCCAGGATTGTTCCAAGGTTGTCCCAGGATTGTGCCAAGGTTGTGCCAGGATTGTCCCAGGATTGTCCCAGGATTGTCCCAGGGTTGCCCCAGGATTGTCCCGGAGTTGTCCCAGGATTGTCCCAGGGTTGTCCCAGGATTGTTCCAGGGTTGTGCCAGGATTGTGCCAGGATTGTGCCAGAATTGTCCCAGGGTTGCCCCAGGGTTGTGCCAGAATTGTCCCAGCATTGTCCCAGGGTTGTGCCAGGATTGTGCCAGGATTGTGCCAGGATTGTGCCAGGATTGTGCCAGGGTTGTGTCAGGATTGTCCCAGGATTGTTCCAGGATTGTCCCAGGATTGTCCCAGGATTGTCCCAGGGTTGCCCCAGGATTGTCCCGGAGTTGTCCCAGGATTTTCCCAGGGTTGTGCCAGGGTTGTGCCAGGGCTGTCCCCGGAGCCAGGGGCTGGCAGCTGGCCCGGCCCCAGCGCCTCCCGGCTGTCAGCTCAGGAACATCCCCATGGATCGGGGCCGGTCGGGGCTGTGTGGCCACCTCGGTGCCCGGCTGGGCTCTCGGCCATCACGCCGGGCTCGCCACCTGCTCCGCGCTGCAAACACGTGGGGACAAAGCCAGTGTCACTTGTGCTCGTCCTCCAGGATGGTTTAATGTCCCTTGAAGAGCTGGCATGTGGCTCTGTGTCCCCCTGCACCCCATCCTTCCCCTGGGCCCTCTGGGGACGTGTCGCTGTCCCCACTGCTGGCAGCATCGGGGCTCTGCTGGAAAACGTATTTTAATTCTTTAAAAAGAAGGCACGGAATATTTTCAGCTCTTTTCAGGGGGATTTTTGGTGTTATTTAAAAAAAAAAAACTCTGTAGCAGGTTTCTCTTCCCTGGGAAGGTGGCAAGAGGTGTCGTCACCAGGGGGATGGGGACAGGGACATGTAGGACCCCATCAGTGACCAGAGACAGGAGGGTGGCAGTAACTCCAGCCCTAATAAATCACAGTGACACCATTACATGGGGCCACGTCACATCTCAGCAGCCACCTAATTAAAAACTGGAATAAAACAGGGCAAGAAAATAACTTAATTTGGGTGTCTCTGCATTGCTCATCTGGGGACGGTTCTCTGTGGGGGGAGGGTTTGTTTGATCCTAATTAGGCTCCAGATTGGAACAGGGATGGGGACGGGTGGCTGTCCTGGTGACCTGGGACACTGTGACCCTGCAGAGGGGGGCTGCTGGTCCCAGGGGTATTTTTTTTTTCCACTCCTTCTTTTATTTTTAAGCCAACCTTCAAACTGGACCCAAAGCAGCCGTTTATAGCCCTGCCAGGACCTTGGGGTGTCACCAGCAGGTTTTTGGGGAGTGGGATTCTCACAGCTCTGGATGAACTGGGTGGAGCTGGCACAGGGGCGTTGAGGGACGGGGTTTGGGAATGGTGTGGCACAGAACTTGGGGACATCATGGCACAGTGGCACACAGGGCTTGGGGCATCTTTGATCACAGGACTTGGGAACCTCACAGGACAGGGCTCAGGGACATGAGGGCGCAGGACTTGGATTAAAACACAAATTCCTGCCTGGCTTTGCTGGTTCTCATCCCAACTTGTTCTACAATTTCCCAGTGAGGGGAAAAATTTCCATAATGGGCCCCTGGGGAATGGCTGGAACAGGAACCCAAACTTCCCTGATCAGCCCCTTCTGCCACAATTCCCTGCTGCTTTACTTGTCCCAAGGAAAATTAAACCATCAATGGGATCGGGGAGCCCCAGTGCCTCCCCCCCTCCCTGGATCTCCCTGTGCCACCCCCGTAATTTTTCCTAATTGCCCGGGAAGGGGAGGGTAAAGGCACCTGGCCCCCCTCAAGGGGGAATGTGGGATCTCTCTCTGGAGGAGCAGGGAAGGGAGATGGGAAGTGCCAGCCTCTCTCCAGTGAGGAGATCACAAACCCTTTCATGTGGCGCTGTGGAAAGGGAATGAAAGTCTCCCGGATTATTCCAGGGAGACAATCCAGCCCTGCCCTCCTGATCCCCGTTTTGTGATAAAGCTTTTTTTTTTTTTTGGGGGGGGGGCGGCTTTGGAGAGGAGAATTCCAGGGATATGGGCACAGCTGCCCGCTGCTGGCTGCTGCTTCTGCCGAGGGATGTGGAATTCCTGGCATGTCCCCAGTTGTCCCGGCGTCTCCTGGCATGACACAGCATTTCCCAGCTTCTCTGGGCATCTCCTGGCACATCCCAGCACGTCCCAGCATCCCTGGGCATCTCACGTCCCAGCATGTCCCAGATTCTCCCAGCACGTCCCAGGGGTCCCAGGGCTGTTCCCGGTGCTGCCCGGGCAGGTCCCAGGGCTCCCCCAGTTCTCCCTTCCCAGTGGTTTAGTTTGGGGGTGCAGGGAGTGTGGCTCCTTCTGGGATGGCACTGGCGGCACTCCGAGCACTCAGTGCCATCCTCAGCCCCTGTGGCCACGGCTGCTGATCCCAGCCAGCAGCTGCGGAAAATCTCCAGGAATTGTCCTCAGAGCTGGGTGATTTTCTGCTGGTTTGGAGCGGAGCCACGAGCCTGGGATGGGAGGCGCTGGGATGAGTGACTTTCCGTGCGGATCATTCCCTAATTAAACCACATCCCGAGCGGCTGCGTGTGAGCTGGGAGCGCCGGGAAGGCGACAGCTTCCCGGGATGTGGGATGTGCCCCCGCCAGCCCCCCATGGCCCCTGCCAAGCCTGGAGCTGGTCCAGTCTCACTGGTGGAAAACTGGAATCCAGCTGCCACGGCCGTGTGAGGAGGAGGCAGGGACAGAGCAGAGCCAGCCCCGACCCTTCCACAGCTGGAAAATCCCCTCGAGTTTCCATCTTTGCTGTTCAAACCAGTCCCTGCCTGCAGGAGCATCATCGGCTGCTCCGGGCCGTGTGGGTCCACCCTGGAAATGGGTGGATGCTCAGGGAGAGGGATGAGTCCCTCCAAGCACCCGGAGGGTGGGGGAGCTTTATCAGCCCTGCTCCTTCCTGGGAGGCGAAGATGTGGCTGCCAGCCCCCGGTGTCCCCATCCCTGTCCCACCCCAAAGCCCTGGGAATCTCAGACCCCCACAGGAGTCTCCCCTTCCCACCCACCCCTTCCCAGGGGGCCACGGCACGACCCCAGCGCTGCAGGGACACGTCCCTGCTGGGGACACCACCGGGCCACCGCATCCCTCCATCGTGATGTCCCCAGGGGTGGGGACGGGGGTCAGGTGAGGGACACGGCGTCCCTGGGCTCACGGAGCATCGCTGGCAGCCGCTGGCGCCGAGCCGGGCGCACGGAGGAAGGGGCTGCAGCAGAGGGGAGGAATATTTTTAGCTTTCTCATTAACCGAGTCCTTTCAAATTAGCCTTCCATTAACCTCAAAGCGCAATGAAAGCGCTGCAAAGCGAGCGTGGGATTTTTTCCCCTTCCCTTTCAGGGCTTAAGGCTCCTGCGGAATATCAAGGTTTTCCTGATTAGCGTCGCATCTGCCTTGAAGCTCTAATGAAGGGAAGTTGTGTCAGGGGCGACTTTTGGGAAGAGCTGGGCTGGTGACAGTGGGGTTGAGGCAACCCAAACCCTGCCAGCGAGGATCCATCGGGATTCTGCAGGCACTGGCACCTCCATGCCCATCCTGGAGGTGCCCGAGGTCAGGGAGATCCATCAAACAAGGGAGAATCACCCCAAGGGGGCTCGGAGCTGCCCAGGTGCTTCCCTGTTGGCAGCGGCTCTCCCCACGCCCCCCCCCACTGGGATTTTCCCTGGGTTTTGGGGCTGCCTGTGGCTGGTTTGGGGTTGAACATTCATCCAGGGGCTGGGAGAGCTGGTGTGAAACCCCTCTGGCTCCAGTTTTGGCGTCCTCCAGTGTGTTCTTGGGTGGGATGGGATGGAGGTGAGGGCAGGGAGATGGAGGTGGAGGGATGGAGAGGAATGAGGATATGGAGAAGGAGACAGTGGAGATGTGGGTGGAGGAAGGAAGGAGACAGAGGAGGGATGGAGCAGAGCCCGAGACAGGATTGGTTCCAGGTGCAGCAGCTCCTGGTCCTGTTCCCTGCCATGTGTGAGGATGCTCCGGGCTCAGGGGACCCTCCCCAGCTCCGAGCCCACCTACGGAGCCAGACCAGGAACCCACGGCCCTGGGATGCTCCTGCCCAGCCCCTTGGGATGCCCCAAATCCCCCCAGTCCCCGGGCACTGCGGGACCCAGCACATCCTGAGCCGCCTCCACGGCCGCGTGTGCAGCACTCGCACACCCAGGGCTGATTTCCATTAAGTGGAAAACAGAAATAAGGGGAACATCAAAGCGAAATTGGAAAGACAGAAGAAATAAAAAAAAAAAAAAAAAAAAGAAAAGGGAAAAAAAAAAAAAAACCAAACTGGGGCGGAGGAACGGGAGACGGAGGAGAAGAAAGGGAAGGAGCCGCTCCGCGCCGGCGCCCGTCCTGCAAATTGGAAGAGCTGCACGGAGGTGTCCACAGGCGACCCTGCCAAATCAATTGATTTCATCTCTGGGCACAGAGGCCTTTTTTTATTTCACACCAATTTTCACGGGCAGCGTCGGATAAAAATGGCAGAGACGCCGGGAAGGGGGAGTGGCGGGGGGGGGGGGGGGAGGAGAAAAGTGGGGGGGACAGGAGGGACAGGCTGGTGACAAAAAGAGGCTGAGGGGAGGGAAATTCTGCTGCCAGGGCCTGCCTGGGGATGATCCCCTGCTGTCCCCCGCTGCCCCACACGTGTCCAGTCCTTCCCCACCTCCCCCTGGGGACCCAGAGCTGGGCATTCGTGCCCCCTCCCCACCTGGGACACGGGAATGAGGGTGAAGCCCCGAATCCCGGCAGTTTTCCCGAGGTGTGGTGGGAGCATCCCTGCTCCTCTCTCTCCCGCACGCAGCTGGAGACTCAGGCAGAGAAAAATACCCGCTGACATCAAGGTTATGTAGTCCTGGGCTGACAAGATGGATTATCTCCCGCAATCCATCATTTCCCTGGCTCCTATTGCAGCTTTCCTTTTGCTCTTTCTCTTCCCCCTTTTTTTCTTTCCTCTCCCTTTATTTTTTTTTTTTTTTTTATGAGCAGAAAACGTTTTTAGCAACCGTAATAGCCACGGCTGGAGGCAGGAACGGGAATCCATCATTTATTTGGCGGGGTTGGATAATAAGTAAGCTCAGGCCTAAATCCCATGACCTTGAGAATTAAATAATAACAATAATAACACTAATGAAATCTCACGGAACTTCCCACTCACAGCAGCCCCGTTCCCGCCCTGGCAGGTGGAAAAGGGCTTGGGATTATTTTTCCAGTAATGAGGGTTGCGAGAGCTCCCATGGAAACGCTGCGGATGAAGGGATGGGGGCTTTGTCCTCCCTCCCTCCCCCTGCCCTTCCCCAGCCCCCTCGGGTGGCACTGCCAGCAGCAGGGAGGCTCCGGGGATGGGGGCAGTGAGACATTTCCCTCTGGAGGTGTTTTGCCTTGACATTTCCCAAAGAAAATTCCCTGGCTCCTTGTCGCACGCTGGCATTTTGCTTTGAAATCCAGGATCTCCAACCTGCGACTGGAGACTGGGAATCAGAACGTTTTCCCTGCCTTGATGCCGCTCCCTTGCACTGCTGCTGCACCCCCCCAGTTCCCCTTTTCCTGCCCTGTCCCCAAGGATTGGGGTCTCGGGGCAATGCAGGGGCAGCCCCCAAGGACTGGCCTCGCTGATCCTCAGGGATCCCTTCCCTCTGGAGCTGCTCCGTGCTGCTGTTTGCAGCCTTGTGGCACCTTCAGGGAACAGCGAGGCCAGAGCCCGAGCAGCAGCGTGGAAAATGGAGAGGGAAAGTCCCCACCGCTTAAAGATGGGAATAATTCCCTCAGTGCCGCTCCCCGCAGCTCTGGGGGAGCGCAGGAGTGGCAGGGCTTGGTGGCAGGGGTGGCACATCCCCCCGGAGCGTGCCGGTGCCCCCAGGGCAGGGAGATGGAAAGGTGAGGGTAATTCCCATCCTCCCCGCGCTGCCCAGACCCCAGCCCGGCTCAGGAGCACGCTGGAGGGGCTGCGATGGGGACAGGAGGGTGAGTGGCACAAGGGTGGCATGGTGGCACCACAGGGGTGGCAGTGGCAGGGTGTGAGCTCTGGGACCGTGCGCTGGCGAGACCCAGGATGAGCTCCAGGGAACTTTGGCGGAGGAAAACGTGAATTCCGGGAATGCAGGAGCTCCCTCCCTGCAGCGGGAGCAGTGGTGGAGCACAGCCGCTGCCAGCGGGGTTATTCCATCTGGTCCCCTCAGGGTGTTCAGGGTGTCACATCAGCCCCGTGGCCCCCCAGCCTTGCCGGGGACCCCCGGCATTCCAGGGACCCGCAGCTGCTGCCGGGGGTGGCTGGAAAATGAAAAATTAAGCAGGGCCTTTGCACGAGGCTCTGCCGGAGCCCCGGCATGGATGTGCAGCCACCGAGGCTCTGGGGGCTGTGGGGAGGACGTGCACCCCAGCTTTGGGGCAGGATATCCCCACCTTGGGGCTCAGCATCCCGTCCTGGCTTGGAGAGGGACTCAGAGCCCTGGAGCAGGGCTGGGGTGCCCCAGGAGACCCCCCAGAAGATTCCTCCAGATCCAGAGGTTCCTCTCTCTGCAGCGGGAGTTCTGGCGCTTGTGGCAGCGTGGGGAGCGGTGGGAGTGATTCACTGCAGGTTTTGGGGCGCTGGGCCCCACTGGGACGATGGCTCTGTCCTTGCCCGGGCCCGGCAGAGCCTCGAACGCTCCCCGTCAATAATTCCCAGCTCCGGAGCGTTGTCACCCGGTCGGGGGTTGCAATTACAGCGAGCCCCGGGGCTGGAGGCGTCGCCTCGCTCGGCTGCGCCGGCGGAGCCGCGGTGTCAGCCGGGCTCGGGGAGCGGGGCCAGGAGCACACGCACCCGTCCTCTGCGGGGACCCGGGCTTAATTAATCTTCTGTCGAGCAGAGAAGTGGGAATGGTCCCGGAGGAAGCCGGGGAGATGATTGTGCTGGAGTGAGACAAAAGAGAACAGTTAGACTGTGACAGCTGATATTAAAATGACTACAACTCACTTCACCCCCCAGTCAATGCATTATATTCCTTATAAATAATGGGATACTCCAGGTTAACTGTCTGTTGCTGCATTCCAATTGTTGATATTTAATTAGCTCTAAAATTAAAGTGTTCTTTTATTGCCCTGTCGTTAGAGCTGCCTTGTTTCTAATTGATTGAGATTAAAGCGCCGGGGGCGCGGCGCTGGGGGCAGGTGTGGTGACACCGCGTGACACCGGGAGGTGTGACAGGAGCAGAGCTCTGGGACACGTCCCCAGGCCGTGGGGAGCCTGGGCTGGGCCCTGTCCCCAGAGAGGGAGGGGGACACTCTTTCCCCCAGCCCCTTCCCCACTGCATCCGTGGGGGACCTGGAGCCATTCCCGGGGCTGGAGTTCTCACTGGGATCATCCCGAATTAACGAGCATCCCTTTTCCCTGGCTCTCGGTGTAAATCCGCGCTGACAGCGGGCTCAGAATCCTCCACACCTCGTTGCCTTCATTGAAAATCACCCCAAAAACGAATCCTGGAGCACTCCAAGGAGGAATGAGGCACCAGAGCCGCAGCCTGCTCTGCCGGGCACCGCAGTGCCCAAGGGCCAGGGCAGGAGCTGCTTCCTGCACCTCAGAAATGGGAGGGGTCAGGAGCCCTCTGGTCACCTTGGGATGAAGCTTCAGAGGCCGAGCTGGGCACCAGGCACTGCCACAAAGCCCCACCAGCTCCCTCAGAGCCCAAACGGCTCTTCAAAACCCTGCTGCATAATTTAACTGGAGCGATTTCAAGCAGGAATGTGGGAAATCCTCCCCCCCACGCTGCGGGAGAACGTTCCCGGCTCCCCAGAACCCCAAATTCCCCTCTGGAGCAGGGACCTCTTGTTGCTCCATCCATCCACCCATCACGGCTGTGGGACGTGAGGGGTTTTTTTTTTGGCAGGGCCGTGCTCCAAACCCGAGGAAAAGCCAAGTGGAATGTTGGCTGCGGGTGCTCCTGGCCCCGCTCCCGCCTCGTCCCGGTGCGGGGACCGCGGGATGCGGAATTTCGCGGTGCCTCTTTCATGTCAGAGCAGCGCCGAAGCGCTTGGGAGAGTTAATAATAGAATAGCGGCGGATTAAACAATGAATAATGGAGGAGGGTAATAGAGAGAATAAATAATATATTTACAGACTCGCAGTCCTGCTCCCCGCCGTGGGGCTGGCAGGGATGTCCCCGTGGCACAGCAGGTGCCACGTCGGGGCTCGGTGCAGCTTGGCAAAGCCAAACTTCGCCGGAGGGTGCCAGTCCCCACGCTGGGTGACACGGGGACGTTACAGGGCAGCGGCTCCCCGAGCGATGCTCCCGACCAGGGCTTGCAGGCAGAAATCCTCTGGCTGAGCCGTCTTTTCACGCTCCCTGGCTCCTGACGAACTCGATCTTGCTTGGCTGTAATCCCCAAACGCTTTAATGGGGGTTTGTTTTCCCAGCAATGCATGCAGTGACAAGGACGGCTGGCACGGGCTCGGTGCCGGGGGACAGCAGGGTGACACGGGGGGTCCCTCGGCTGGCAGCGGGCTGGCGGCAGCGCGGGGCAGCTGTGGGGTGCTGGAGGATGGTGATTCCCGGGATCTGCTCCCGGGCACGCTCCGCTCGCTCCCCAGCTGCTCCCGTGCGCCGGCCGCCAGCTGCTGCGGGGTGTCGGCGATGGTTGTGGCTCTCGCCGTGGCACAGGGCTGGCGTGGGGGGCCCTAATGAGCAGCCCGGGCTGTGCCGGGGGCTGGCACTGCTGGGGTCCCCCGGAGCATCCCCGGTGAGGGTCACGGTCCCCGCGCGGGGCGCAGGTGGCAGGCGGCAGCGGGACGGTGATGATGGATGGGGCTCGGCCGGTGGCAGCGCCGGTGACACCGAGGGCTCCGGCTGATTTATCACTCACCCAGATGGGCCTGGAGGTTGGGAGGCTGGATGGGAGCCAGAGGGAGGGAGAGATTTCCTTGGGAGAGGGTGTGAACCAGGGCGCTGCACTGGGCACCCCAAAATATCCGGGGGGCTCTCATGGAGGGGCTCCTTGTGCCCAGGGCTGAAACCGCTCTGAGTCCGGGCTCTGGCAAAGGGCTTTGCCCCCTCAAATACCCCCGGGGTGGGCTCTGCCCGCCCTGAGCAGACCCCTGCCTGTGTGTCCCCGCGTGTCCTTCCCTGGCTCCGTGTCATTAATTCACCTGTCACAGGCTAACGTGCACTTGGGATAATATTGCTGTGGCCATTCGAGCGCGGGGACAACGAGGCACAGCGCCGGTGCCACCCGCAACGGCGTCATCCCCACCTCTCCTGCGGTGCCACAGGCGTGTCCTCCCCTCCGTCACCTCCCGGGACAGGTGTCCCCAGCCCCCTCTGCCGCGGGTACCTGGGAGAGGAGGGAAAAACACTGGGAGCCCTTAAAATAACACCCAACTGTTTAAGGATGGGAGATCCGTACTAAATCTCAGGGAAAAGGAGCAATTATCCTGTCAGGGAAGGTGATATAATTTTGGAGAGCTGGTTCTGCAGCTGTAATTTTTTCCCAACCATTTCTCCCCCAGAGGGATTTAGTGGCCAATTATCCACCAGGGAGAGGGATGGTGCTGGCTGCCAGCTCCGGGTGCCATGTGCCATGTGCCATGTGCCATGTGCCGTGTCCTGTGTGCCAGGTGCTGCTCTGGAGAGGCTGCCCAGTGCCAGGATGCAGCGTGCTGGCACTGCTGTGGCTGCTGGCACTGCTTTGGGTGCTGCCTCTGTTCTGGGGACTGGTCGTGGATTGCATGCTGGCACTGGTTTGGGCACTGTCACTGGTTTGGGCACTGCTGTGAGTACTGGTGCTGGTTCTGTCACTGCTGTAGGGACTGGTTTGGGCACTGGCAGTGGTCTGGGCACTGTCACTGGTTTGGGCACTGATGTAGGTGCTGGTGCTGGTGCTGGCACTGGTTCTGGCACTGCTGTGGGTGCTGGTTTGGGCACTGGCAGTGCTGTGGGTGCTGGTTTGGGCACTGGCACTGGTTCTGGCACTGCTGTGGGTGCTGGTTTGGGCACTGGCAGTGCTGTGGGTGCTGGTTTGGGCACTGGCACTGGTTCTGGCACTGCTGTGGGTGCTGGTTTGGGCACTGGCAGTGCTGTGGGTGCTGGTTTGGGCACTGGCACTGGTTCTGGCACTGCTGTGGGTGCTGGTTTGGGCACTGGCAGTGCTGTGGGTGCTGGTTTGGGCACTGGCACTGGTCTGGCCACTGGCACTGGCTCTGGCACTGCTGTGGGTACCGGTGCTGGCACCGGCACGGGCAGGGGTCAGGAGGGCGAGCGCTCCCACCCGCTGGGCTGCCGGGGAACGTAATTAAGTGCGAAGTTGTCATTTTTTTAATGAAGTGTCAGCGCTGGAGTTTATAATTGCTAATGAGCCCGAATAATAATTAGCTGGGTTTTAATGAGGGCGATGATCACTGGGAGGGAAAGAGCGGCGCTTTGGCCTCGTTCCCTGCCACGCTCCCGTGTCCAGCAGCCGGGGTCACCCATCCCCAGCGCTGGCTGTGGCCCTGTCACCTCTGTGCCATCCCTCAGAGCAGGGCCACGATGTCACGGTGCCACGCTGGGGGTCACAATCCCAGGAAGTGCTGTGGGAATTCCTGGATGCCGAGAATGTCTCTGCACAGTCTGCTGTCACTCAGGAGCACTGTGGCACCGGGGACCTCCAGGACGAGTCTCTGCACTCCGGGTGTCCCCACAGCCCTGGCACATGTCCCCACAGCCTGGCAGAGGGTGCCATGGGGAGATGCCACCACTGTGCCTCATGTGGCTCTCCAGGCAGGCAGAGGGGACCAGGACACTCCTGTCCCACTGAGGGCCACACTGTGGTGATGTCTGTGAGCACCCGGGTGCAAAGGGGACGTGGAGGGTTGGCCACCCAACCTGTCCCTGCCTGGGGACACCTGGGTGCTGTGTGACCCCAAAGTGTGGGTGCAGCTGCTCCTGGGTGCTGATGCTCCCAGCTCATCCCCATCCCATCCCCGGGGAGCGAGATGAGAACGGGATCAGAGGGCGAAAATCAGCCAGCTAATTAGGCAATTGCAGGTGATCCCCGTTAATTAGAGAAAGAGAGAGGTGTGAAAGGATGGAGCTGTGGATGCTGAGCTGGTTATCCCAAATGTGGAGTCTGGGATTGCCGAGCCTCCAACCACCCCGGCTCCCGCTGAGCACCCGATCCTCGCTCTGGAAAATCTCTCTAATTGCAGCAGAAACCTTGAGAGCCACCAATGACTGCAGCCAAAGGTTCATAAAGCAGGAAGCAAATCTGGGAGACAGCTGTGATATTGCTTCAAAGAAAATTAAAAAAAAAAAAAAAAAAAAAAGAAAAAAGAAAAAAAAAAGGGGGGGAAAGAGCAGGGATGGGAACAGGTAAAGGCAGCTGGACAGCTCCACGCTCCGTGTTTTTTATGGAGATAAATAATTCATTTTATGGAGATAAATAGTGGCACCCCCAGCACGGAGCTGCACGGTGCCAGTGCCGTTGTTTCCTCTGGATGCTGCTGGATTCCCAGGAAAAGTGTGCAGGATGTGCCCTGGGATGGGTTTGCTGCTGGTGAAGGAGCATGTCCCCATGCCGAGGCCAGCTCCGCTGCTGGGGTCCCCAGAGCACTGCTCAGCCCCAGAGCTGCCACCCCACCCTGGCAAACGGTGTCACCACGCCACGGATGTCACCCCTGCTCCACCCCGCGGAGTGGGAGGAACCCGCCCCGCTCCAGACAGGCCCATTAACCCAGCGCAGGCTGTTATTTCTCAGAGGTGTAATTAAATTTAATTGTCAATTACGGAGTGACAATGCGGGAGCGGCACAAGCCCGCCCATCCCCCGCAGCAGGGAGCGGATCCAGCGCCGGGACCCCCCCCGTGCCCCCAATCCCTGATCCCCCAAGAACCAGGAGCTGCGGCTCTTCACGCTGCTCTGGTTTCTGCTCCCTCACAAGAGCTGAAATCTGACCTTTTTTAATATACAGGGCTGCGATTCCGGAGCCGGGAGCAGCTCTGGGAAGGAAAGGTGGGAGAGTGAGATGGAAACGGGGGAAGCATCGGAGTCTCCAGACTGATGGGTGGTGTTGAGGTGCCCACCGAGGGCTGGGCTGAGCCGGTGGCAGGGATGCTCAGAGAGCATCTGGGGGAATTCAGGAGCCTGTCCTGGTGTCTGCGGGATGAAGGACGGGAGGCAGAGATGGAAAAGTGCCCGTTTAAAAATCAATGGAAGTGTCACGCGCTGGGAGCGGGGCTGTGCCTGGAAATTGCAGCCGCGCGCGGCGCCGTCGCCGAGGCCCCGATAATTGTGCTTTTCTTCTCTTCCTTTCTTTCCCTTTCTCCCGCTGCGCTGCAATAATTGGGAGCTGTCGCCCGGCTCATCCGCTCGGCTCCGGGCGGCAGCGCTGCAATTATCCAGCGGCTCTGGAACGACGCCTTCAACAGCCACACACACGGCACACGCTGCCCCCGTGCCATCCCCTCTGTCCCTGTGCCCATCCCCAGGACAGCCACATCCTCGTCCTCATTGCCATCCCATCCCCATCTCATCCCACTCCAAACCCATTCCCATCTAATCCCACCCACGTCCCATCGCATCCAAACCCTGTCCCATCCCCACATTATCTTCACCCCAACCCCGTGTCTTCCTGTCTCCATCCTACCCCTGTTCCCATCCCCATCCCAACCCTGTCCCATCCCCACACTCTCTTCATCCCAACCCCCTGCCCTTTCCCATTCCTATCTCCATCCTACCCCTGTTCCCATCCCCATCCCACCTCCTTCCTCATTCCCATCTCCTCTTCATGCCATTCCCATCACCACCTCATCCCATCCTTATCCCATCTCCATCCCCAGCCCGGGACACGGCGCAGCAGCTGGAGTGAATCCCAGCTCCGGGCTGCACCACCGAGGCCACAGGTCCCATCCTGACCTACTTTCCCAAGCAAATCCCCCTCCGTCAGCGTTCCAGAGCCAGCTCCTGCCTGGGAGCCCCGTGTGGGGCCGTGACTCCCGGGGAGCTTCCTGACAAACGCTCACAATAACGTAATTATGGGAGAACTAATAAATGTGTCAGTCCTGCAGGCAGGAATTCCCTGGGAGCAGGGAGCTGTGTCGCCGTGGCTGCAGGCACTCCCCGTGCACGGAATTAACTGGGAAAAGCTCTCCCCAGCCCTGAGTTTGTGCATTATTGATGAACCTCTCAGGGCAGCCGTGACTTATGGGCTCTCCTGCTTCACTTTTCCCTTGGATTGGTGGGATCCGTGGCTGGCTATGGCACGATGGAGGAGAGATGGCTTTTCCATGGTGGAATGCCAAGGAACAGCCGGGTCTCCCACCTGCAGGCCCCTGCCTGCATCATTGGTGGGCTTAGGACAGGTGTGGGGACAGGGACAGGGGTGGCTTCCCAATGAAACCCCCATCCCCAAGGTCCTTGGCTTGGCTGTGCTCCCACACAGCCCCGGCAGCCGAGGGATCTGCGTTCCCCAAAGGATTTTCTTAATTAGGAGACTTGACAACCACGCTGGCTCCTCACCCACTCAGCCCCGCGCTTCAAAGCTCTGCCCACCCCCTGCCACTGCACTGAGGGGACACCGTGGTGGCACCAGCACCGCGCTGAGGCAGGGACAGGGACCCCGTCCCCAGCCCCAGGGTGGGGCTGAGCTGGGAGAAGGGTCTGGAGGTACTCCTGGGATTTGTTTCCCTCTTGAGGGAATCCCTCTGAGGGGATTGAGAGCTTTGGTGTGGGTTTAGGATCCTCCCGAGAGGGGAACGCGCTGTCACCTTCCACCTCACGCCCAGGGTGGGAGCTCCTGCTCGGTGGCCTCGTGCCAACGTCCTCCCTGGCACGTCTGGGCAGGATTGGTTTGATCCTGGGCTG
The DNA here is from genome assembly GCF_026979565.1 of Vidua chalybeata. Taxonomy (NCBI): domain Eukaryota; kingdom Metazoa; phylum Chordata; class Aves; order Passeriformes; family Viduidae; genus Vidua; species Vidua chalybeata. The sequence goes on from NC_071548.1 coordinate 7,462,916, forward strand.
CCCATGGGGTCGGGGCTGGACATGGTGGCCATATCTGTGCCGTATCTGTGCCATATCTGTGCCATATCGGTGCCATAGCCACCACACCTGTGCCATAGCCACCCTACCCGTGCCATAGCCACCCTACCCCTGCCATAGCCACCACACCTGTGCCATAGCCACCCTACCCCTGCCATAGCCACCACACCTGTGCCATAGCCACCACACCTGTGCCATAGCCACCACACCTGTGCCATAGCTGCCGTACCCACCCCCCTGAAGCAGGAGCACGTAGGCACAGGCGCATTCCCACGGCGAGGAATTGATCCCCGCTGTTCCGTTTATGAGGTGGCGTAATCCCACGGACTTGTCTCCGTAATATCCCAAACTAAATAATTTATTCTTGCCAAAAATCCAATAAAGAGCTCAGGCCTCCTCCATCGGCAGATAAAGCCCAGATTAACGGGGCTGCCGAGATCAAAAAAAAAAAAAAAAAAAAAAAAAAAAAGAAAAAAAGAAAAAAAGAAAGAAACAAGGAGGAAACTCTGGGAAAATGAGCGCGGGATGGAGAGGAGACTCCTGCCACCTTCTCCTTTCCCAAGGCTGCTGCAGCTCAGGGTTTTATTACAAAAAGCCACCTAAGTATTACAGACTAATCCCTAAATCCCAGCCTAGTAAAATATGGAATGGATTTTGTAAATTGTGCCCTTTACAAAGCTGATTGAACTTTTTTTTTTCCCTTTTCTTCTCTTTCCCCCTCCTCTCCCAGGGGATCTTTTTTCTTCTTGGGGACCAAGATGGCTTTTGGTGTCCAGGTCCTGGTCCAGGCTTCTGCAGCCCGAGCCACCTGGTCCCAGTTTGGGGCTGCTGGATGGTGGGAGCAATGTTGCATTGGGCCTGGATTATGGTGGGGATGATCCATTGGGATGGGGTGGGATGGGATGGGAAAAGAGGTGTGATAAGGGATGGGGAAAGGAAAAGGGAAGGGAAAGGGGGTGGGAATGGAGATAAGGATGGGAAAATGAAAAGGGATGGGGATCTGGGATGTGCCAATGGCCCTGTGGCTGGACCTACTCATCACCTGTGTTGTCACTTGCTCCGTTCCCTGCTCCATCCCCTCTGCCCGCTGGCATCCACCTGCACTGAGGCAGGGACGTGCCTGGGAGCACCAAGCCCTGTGGAAAATCCCCTCCTCCTCCTCTTGGTCTGATTTTAGGACTTTTTGAACCGCTGGAGTTCCCCGAGGTGATGTGGGGCTGGTGGGGGACACAGAGGTCCCCGTGGGGGCTGCCGGGTGCTGGTCAGGACAAGGGCACCCCATTCCTGGGCTGCATCCAGGACCTGGGGGAGCTGCTGGGGTCACACAGGGACCGTGTTGTCCTTGGCTCCTCCTCGGAGCCTTGGCTGCCTGTCCAGGCAATAAATCCGGGTGTCAGCCGTGGTGGGTCAGTCTGTCACCTCGGCATGGCTGTGACTGCAGAGTGTCACCAGCCCACACAGCGCCTGCCCGAGCGCCCTCAGGCTCCTCAGCATGCTGGGATGGTCCCTGGGGCTGTGGGACCTGGAACTGGGATTCCCTTTGGGATGAGCCCAGCATCACAGACCCTGTTTGTGCACGGCATGGGGATAAATTTGGGCACTGCTTTCCTTCCTCCAGCATTATTTCCTGTTTGGGTTTCTTTTGTTTTGTTTTTTTTTTTTTTTTTTTTTAATATTAAAGCAAGATGTTGCTGGAAAAATGTTCTCCCTTCCCTGTTTTTCCATCAAATTATTTTGCAGAGGAACATCTGGCAGCAGCTCACAATTGGGCTGCTCCCGCCTGTCGTGGCGGCGGTGCCGGTTCCCCACAGCGGCCGGGGCAGCTGGCAAATGCCACCTGCCACCACGGTGCCCATCATCCCGTGCCACCGGGTGACACAGGGGGCAGCAGGGACGGGGCGCTGTCAGCATCGTAGCAAAAGGGGAGCTGGGGAGAGGAGAAACATCTGCCACGTCTTTCCTTTGACTCCGTTCCACCCCGAGCTGCTGTTTCCTCTGGTTTGAGGGTAACGCAGAGACCTGGGATCAGATCCCAGCTCTGAGCCGAGCTCAGCCCGCGGCAGCTGGAGCCAAGGCCGGATCCCTGCGTGGGCTGGGATCCTGAGCAGGATTTGGGAGCGTTTTGGGGGTGATTGTGCATTGAATCCCCCCGCCGCAGCCGAGCCTGGGCTGAGCTCTCGCTGCTCCTTGCTGAGGGGCAGCCTCAATTTTCCCCAAAACCAAACGGCACAGCCGGGAGCCATCCATCTCTTCCTTCCCTGCCACAACCCATCCCGGCGATGCAACACCGGAATTACTGCTCGGAGCCCGTGCTGGAGGATGTTAGGTGGTAACCATGGCAACGGCCAGGTTTCTCTTTCCTTGCCCTTGCCAATCACCTTGAGATGTCACCACGTCCTGGCCACCGACCGCGCACCTCGCGTCCCCCCACGCAGAGGTCCCTGAGCTGTCCTGGTGTGTGTGGCAGCGCTGGGGAATCCCCACCGCGGTCCAAGGGCGGGATTCAGGCATCCAGCACCCCCCTCGCTGTGGGGGTGGAAGGAGGAGGGACCCCCACCCGGCCCCGCCGCCGTGTCCCCGCGCTGGCAGCGTCCCTTCCCCGCAGCCCCGGCGGAAGGAGCCCGGCGAGGCGCTCCAAGCAACATCTGCAAGTGCTTATCCCCGCAGCCGGCCTGGCCCTTCCCGAAATAGCTCTCCGGGATGGCTGCCCATGCCAGCACTGATGTAATTTGCTTTTATTTCCCTCCCGTCTGCTCCTTCCCTGCCGAGCCGCGGTTCCTGTCAGGCACGCTCCGCGCCGGGGCTCTGCTGCCGCAAGCCCCGCACAGCCGGGGCACTCCCGGTGCCACGGAGGGGCTGGGGGAGGCCCCGGTGCTCTGGTGGATGTGATGCCATTGGAAGCTTCTCATTTCCCTCACCAGAGCTGGGACGAGTCTTATTTCTGCAGTGCGGGGTGAAATCAGGGAAATCCGGGTTGTCAGTGGGGGTTGGTGCAAGTGGGGAGGGGGGTTGGAGGACAGCGGGCCCCAAGGAGAATCCTGATGTTCCCACAGCTCCAGCTGTGCCTCCACCGCTCCAGGAGCCCTGCAGAGGGGTGATTCCCTGGTTCTTGTCCCTGGGACTGCAGGGTTCACCCGCAGGGTGTCACTGGGATGGGCACCCCGGCCCTGGGCAGCTCCAGGGCTGGAGATGCTTTTGCTCCGCAGCTCCCGGCCCCTCTCCATGCGCGGGGGGTTTGACTTGGCCACTTCCATGCAAGCAGAGACAGCCGGGCGCTGATCCAGCGTGGAGCCGGCCAGCTGGCGGCCTCTCCTCGCCTGGCTCCGGCACTCCCTGGCTCCGGCTCCGGCACAGACCTCGGGAGCAACGTGTCCGTGCAGCTCCCGCCAGCGCAGCTCCATCCGTCCCGTCCCGTCCCGTCCCGTCCCGTCCCGTCCCGTCCCGTCCCGTCCCGTCCCTCCCCGCCGCCACCGCGGGGTCCCAGCCTGGCGTCCGGCCTCTCCCTTTCACCAGAGTCATGGAGGAACAGGAATCCCGGGCAAAAATCCATGGAGAAAATACCGTGCCCCCACCGTGCCCTCGGTCCCCTCTGGGCATGGGCGGTGTCCTTGTCCCCTCGGCTCCCGCGGCCTGTGCCCGCTGCCACCGCGCCCTCCCCCCTTGCAGGAACACATGGAACCAAGTCCTCAAATAATTGCTTCATTACGGGCTAATTACTGCAATTAGCTGAGCAGAGCTCGTGCAAGGCGAGGCACGTCCCTCCAGCCCCCAGCCCGTGGAGGTGGCACGGACGGACCTGTGGGTGCTCCACCTGGATCAGGGGGTTCCAGTTTGGCACCCTCAGGGTGCTCAGTCCCCTGGGGACTCTGGCAGGAGCCCAGGGCTGGGTGTGTGGGTCTGTGGCCATCCAGAGCTGCCTTGGCCATCCCCAGCACCGGCGGTTTGCCATGGGATGGGCACGTGCCAATGTCCTGTGGCAATCCACGGTGCTGGTCCCGGGCTGCAGGTGAGGTCGGTGACATCCAGCACCAAGGGATTGCTGTTCCCTCATGGCCTTTAATGGCTTTTGCCATCTGCCTGGCTCCTGGCACTGCTGAGCAGGAGCAAGGCCAGGCTCAACTTCAATCCCTCCCCAGAGATGGGGAGCAGAGGCAGCTCCAGCTCTGGGCACTCCAGAGGTGCTGGGGTGGTTCTTGCACCACTCAGCACTGCCACCACCCAGGGCCACTGCAGGACATGGGGTGCAGCGGGCACAGAGCTGATTGTCCCCATCTATCCCCCAAAATGGGGAAGCTGTGACAAGCAGGATGCACAGAGCCCCCATCCTCCAGTGTGACCCTGGTGTTGTCACTGCTCTGGTGCCACTGTGAGACCTGGCAGTGCCAGGACAGCCGTGTCCCGTGCCAGCAGTTGTGCTCAGCTCTGCTGTCATTGTCACGGCTGCGCTTATGAATAAATGAAGTGCGAGCAAAGCGTCTGCCTAATGGCACGGTGACAAATGTGTACCAAAACCAGAGGGAAAAGGGAACGATTTGAGGAATTCAATTATTTAACAGAAGCTTGTTACTGCCATTGCACTGGGGACCTTCCTCCAGCACGGCCCTGGCTCTGGTGGGGGGTGGCAGGGAGTGTCCTGGGGTGCTGTGGGGGGTGTTGGGGGCCACAGCCCCCTGGAGTTGGGGACACACAGGATGGGGAGTCTGCAGGGGCTGGTGGCAGTGGGAGGGATTCATTTGCACCTCGGGAGATGCAGATGGACTCGGACTCTCTCGTGCTCTGACTCATTGCTGAGGCTGGACACGGCCCAGGGTCTCATCCTGCTCGGTCAGGACCTCGTGGATCCAGCCCTGGTGACGCCACAGTCCAATGTCACATGAGATGGGGACTCACAGAGAGGGACTGGCACTTAAAATGGATTTAGATCAGCCCCACTGTCCCCAGTGCCCAGGGATGTGTGTCCCCACGGCCTGGCCATGGTCACGTGAGCGTGGCACAGAGGACAAGGGGCACCAGCTGCCTGCCCCTGCTGCCTCGAGCTGGGGGCTGGGAGGGTCCATTCCTCCCTTTTGAGGTCATGGAGACCTCGAGCTCCGTCCTGCACGGCAGCCAGCGCTCCCTCCCCGGGGCTGTGGGGCTGTGCCATGTCCTCGTGCCAGGAGCCGAGGCCAGCACGGATCAGTGCCCACGTCCCTCCCCCGGCAGCCGGCGGTGAGGGATCCTGGCAGGGGACGGGAGCGTGTGGATATGGGCAGGCTCTGGCAGGGGCCGTGGGCTCAGGGGCAGCTCCCCGTGCCCGCCCCGCCACTGCCTGGGGAACAGCTCGCTCCGAGCTCCATATGCTGGAGGAGATGAGCTTTATCCACCTCCAGCCTCCTCTGGCGGCAGCCCAGGCTCCGGCTGGAGCAGGGATACCGGGGTCTGGCACAGCATCCCCTCCATCTCTCCTTTCCCTCCCTGCAGCTCCGTGGGGCGGGAGCAGACCCGGCTGAGCCCCCGTGGGGACACCGGCGTCCTCTGCTTGATCCCTCAAGCACAAAATCCGACAGGAGCGTGGCCCGTGCCGAGCACCACCCACCGCCAAACCTGCCCAGGGCCGTGCCACCCCGCGGTGACAGCCACCGCCCTTCCCGGCCCCCAGGGGAAGCATCTGGGGCCTTTCTGCCAAAGGAGCTCCCGGCGCCGCTGCCCCAGCGCTGCCAGCAGCCGGGATGCTCTCTGGAATTCTCGGCCCTGGCGGCAGCCAGAAGGAAGCTGCTGTTTGCCAGGGAGGCAGAGCCTGGCAGCGCCGCGGGGCTGCAGCCAGTGCCAAGCCGCGGAGCTGTGCCGGGGAACGAGCCCCGGCTCGTCCGCAGGGCCGGGGAGAGCCGCGGCTTTGCCCACCCTGCGGAGGAGCAGCATTGGTGCGGGGATGTGCGTGCCTGGGCACCCCCTTTTCCAGCACGAAGTGCCCCGTGGGTTAGGGGCCAGCTGGGAGCCCCTCCGTCCCAACCCTCCCTCCTCGGGGTCCCTGCGGAGCCGCAGCCAGCGGGTGGCTGCTTGGAGAGGAGAAAAATCGCGGCATCAATCCCAGCGGGAGCAGGGGCGGTGATTTAGGGGACCGGTCACCGCCGGAGCTGCTGATGAGCTGCGAATCGAGGGGAGAGAAATCAGGCTGTGACACAAAGTGGCATCTGCTCGCACGGAGTCACCCGCCCCGGGGAGGGGATAAATCCCGCTCGGCACGTTCCTGCTCTCCGGAGAGATGGATTTGGAAGGGAGGCAGAGGCTTGGGTGTGAGTTACTGGCTGAGGAGCACTGGTGCCAGCTGGCAGGATGATGGCACTCCAGTCTGGGACATCAGGGATGACGGGACTCTGCTGTGAGACCCTAGGGGTGACAGGATTCCATCACAGGACCTCGGGGTGCTGCTCTCCAGCGTGGAACCCCAGAGATTCCAGGCGTCCAGTGTGAGATCTTTGCTGCACACAGTCCCTCCTCTTCCTCCCAGCCCTTCCAGCTTCTTTAACTCTCATTTCCAGACAGCCCAAGATGAGGAAGGAGGAGGAAAAGGAGACTCCACAGCCAGGGGTTTTGTTCCTGCGCATCTCTTCCCTGGGTGCCAGATGGGCAGAAGGAAATTATCCATAATTCTTTATCTGGAAGTGCTACAGTGGGGCAGAGTCACCTTCTCCCGGCGATTCCAGCCCCAGGGTGGGGTGCTGGGAAAGGAAAGGGGGGTACCCCCACTGCCAGGCCCCCCACGTCCAGTGCTCTGCCTCAGCAGTGGGGTCCCAACCAGGGGCCCTCCTCCATCCCCTCTCTCCCAAGCCTCCCCTGTCTCTCACCTCCCCGAGCCCGACAAATGATTTACAGGGAGATGATGTACGACTTGCTTGCTCATCTAAGTTTTCCTTTAAATGAGGTTTTTTTTTTGGAGCAGCCTCACAAATCGATCCCCTGTCACCCATGCTCCGCTCCTGCCGTGGGTAACGGCAGGGAAATGGATCCCTGGGTTCCTGGGAGGGGCGGGGGCTCTGTCCAGAGCCTCTGTGTGCACGTGTGCCAGGGCTTGTGGCACACGTGGCTGCACATCAGCATTTCGGAGCGTGCACCCTGGCTCGGGCTGTATATCTGGGTGTGCAGAGCTTTATGACAACTGAAATGGAAAAGACAATTGGATGTCAAAACCTATCCCAGGAACCCATTTATACCCACTGACTTTTATGGGATTCCCACTGATTGATTCAAGCACCATAAAACTTCCCACAGCAGCTCCCAGCCCTCCCAGCCTCGGTTCTGTAGGGATGGCATTGACTCCTCTGCCTGTATCCAGCATTCCTGGGGGTGCAGCTTCTTCCCAGCTCCTTGTGGGAGAAGTTCCAGGTGAGGGATGTGGCCACCTTGCCATCCATCCTTCTGCTGGAGCATCAGGCAGGATGGGGCTGGAGGCCATGGCTGAATCCTGCACATTTTTTCTTGGGAAAATCCCTCCTAAGCCTCAGTTTTTCATTCCCAGTCGTTTTTCCTCGTTGCAGAGGTGAACTTCACACTCCACGGACGGTCTCCAAGTGACAGCCCTCCAAGGCAGGAGCTGGGATTCTCCTCGCTGTCCCCAGCGGGACAATCCATCGCCCTGCACGGGTGCCACGTGTGCCATGGGCACTTGGTGGCTCCAGGAAGCCAAAATTCCATGTGGACACAATTCATCACCCCCAAAGCCTGGCGAGGCTCTGGAATCCTCCAGAGAATGGGACAGGATGCTCTGCTCAGCCAAATCCTAATCAGAATCTCCCAATCCCACATTTTTTTCCCTTTATCTCCCCAAATCCTAAGCAGACTCCAGAAATGAAGCACTTCTGGATAGAAAGGAGTGGAATATTTCCAGTTGGAAGGGACCCACATGGATCACCTCCTCACAGTCCCCCAAACTGGCCCGAGCAGAGGATGTCCAGGGAACCCGTGCCAAGCAAGGCCTTCCCTGAGCTCCCAAAAATAAAATATTTCCATGTCAGAAAGCTTTAAAAAAGGAAACGGGAACCATAATGGAAAAGATGAGGAGTGAGGAGAAGAAATTGGAATGTTAAACGGAGGAAAAGCAGTGAAAGGAGGGTTCTGGTGGGGGAAGGAGCAGGAAGGATGGGGGGATGTCCCCAGGGAGGGCACGGCAGGGGGCTGGAGCAGGTCACCAGTGCCACCAGGAGCCATCGGTGGGCGCAGAGCTCGGCACAGCCCACGGGGCTCCAGCGGCCCCCGCGTGTCCCGGGGGAAGGTGACAGGGCGCCCTTCCCCAGCACCCCCGGGGCCCTTGGCACGGGTGCGAGCGGCTCAGGCGCCCTCCAGCGCTCTCCTTCCCATGGCTGAGCGCGCTGACCTTTCTTTCCCGGCGCTTCCCGGCTTTCCTGGCGGCTGCTGGATGCGCTGGGAGCCGGGGGGAGGCGGCAGCCCCGGCCCCTTCCCCCTCCCCAGCGCTCAGCAGCACCTCCTCACATGGAAACCTCCGGGTGTGCGCGGAGAGCTCGGACACAATCAGGACACCGGAATTGCAGCACAGGGACAGGCCGTGGGTGGCTGGCAGAGTGTCCCCAGTGCCTGTGACAGCACGGAGTGATGGTGGCAGGTGGGGGTGACAGGCAGAGCCTGGTCCTCCCAGTCCCTGGAGGGGACGGGGGCACAGCCGGGAGTTCCACGATTTGGGCTGGGAAGGTTTGGTGCAGGTTCCTGCCGCAATTCCAGGGAGGGGTGAGGCAGGGCTGGGCGTGGGGGGCAGCTCTTGCATTGCCATGGCACTGCCACTGTCACACAGCTGCGCTTTGTGGCACCGTTGTGGCACCATTGCAGTGCCATTGTGTCACCGTTGCACTGCTGTGTTGCCACTGTCGTGTCACTGTTGCGTCACCGTTGCATTGCTGTGACATTGTGGTTGTGTTGCTATTGTCGTGTCACTGTTGTGTCACCACTGCCCTGCCATTGTGTCACTGTTGTGTCACTGTTGCACTGCCATTGTGTCACCGTTGCATTGCCGTGACATTGTTGTTGTGTCACCATTTTGTTGCCATTGTGTCACCGTTCTGTCACCACAGCATTACCGTGACATTGTTGTGTCACCACTGCACTGCCATTGTGTCACTGTTGTGTCACCGTTGCATTGCTGTGACATTGTGGTTGTGTTGCCATTGTCGTGTCACTGTTGTGTCACCACTGCACTGCCATTGTGTCACCCTTGTGTCACTGTTGCATTGCCATTGTGTCACCATTGCATTACCATGACATTGTCATGTCACCACTGCACTGCCATTGTGTCACCCTTGTGTCACCGTTGCATTGCCATGACATTGCGGTTGTGTCACCATTTTGTTGCCATTGTGTCACCATTGCACTGCCATTGTGTCACTGTTGTGTCACCACTGCATTATCATCGTGTCACCGTTGCATTGCCATGACATTGTTGTTGTGTCACCATTTTGTGGCCATTGTGTCACCATTGCACTGCTGTGTTGCCATTGTTGTGTCACCATTGTGTCACCATTGCATTACCATGACATTCTCGTGTCACCATTTTGTTGCCATTGTGTCACCGCTGTGTCACCATTGCATTACCATGACATTGTTGTGTCACCATTTTGTTGCCATTGTGTCACCGCTGTGTCACCATTGCATTACCATGACATTGTTGTGTCACCATTTTGTTGCCATTGTGTCACCCTTGTGTCACCATTGCATTGCCATGACATTGCGGTTGTGTCACCATTTTGTGGCCATTGTGTCACCATTGTGTCACCGTTGCATTGCCATGACATTGCGGTTGTGTCACCATTTTGTGGCCATTGTGTCACCGTTGCATTGCCATGACATTGCGGTTGTGTCACCATTTTGTGGCCATTGTGTCACCATTGCATTGCCATGACACTGCGGTTGTGTCACCATTTTGTGGCCATTGTGTCACCGTTGCATTGCCATGACATTGCGGTTGTGTCACCATTTTGTGGCCATTGTGTCACCGTTGCACTGCGACACCATCCCTGGAGCACCATCACCGCATGTCCCTCCCTCTCCCGTCCCTTTCCCCTCCCTCTCCCATCCCACCACCCTGCCCACCCTGCTTTGTCCCAGTGTCCCCACCCCGATGTCACCTCCCGCTGGCTTTTCCCGCTCCCTGCGGGGCTGCTCCGCCCCGACCCCGAGCTCGGGAAGCCGAGGGCAGCCCGGGGCAGGGCTGAGCTCCCGGTACGGCGTGTCCCGGGAAGGGCAGGCACACACCGCCCCCTGCTCCCGCCTGTTCCCACCCCTCGGATAAAAGCTCTGCTCCTGGAAGAAAGGATTTCAGAACCCGCTGTGCCTGTGTGGATAGAAACTCATTTGTTTAATAGGCAGCAGTTTGGCTTTGTCATGTTCATTTAGTTTTTAATGACGCACAGTTGTGCCAATATTGATTTTAGCTTATAGAGACTCAAAAAATTTACTATCTGGCATTATCTGAAATGTAGCTGTTTCATCCAGAGGGCAGCAAGATGGATCTTTCCCAGCCTCGCTCCCAGCAAGGTGGTCACACCAACCAGTTGGGAAGGGCTCTGTGTCATGCCTGTCCCCATCTCACCCATGGTACAGCCAGGCTGGACCTTATCCAGGGAAACTGAGGCACCAGTGTGTTCCCCCAAGTCCTGCCTGCGAGGTTGTGCTGGGGATTTGCTCCAGCTGTCGGGTCTTTCCCCCTGTATCCCACAGGGACGTTTGTTGAGGGAAGGAATGTGCTGGGAGAGCAGGCCCAGGGCTCAGACCTGCCCCTTCACCCCCCACCCAAACTCATCCTTCGCCGATGGTTAACGAGCCAGGAGCCCTCAGGGCCGACCAGAGACAGCAAATCCCACCCACGGCCCCTTGCAAGCAGAATTCCCCGGTGGGAGCCAGCCAGAATCCATCTCCTGAGGTAACACAGGGCCACGTTCGGGGTGTGGGGACCCCAGCAACACCCGGGGGGAGCAGAGCCGAGCTGGCTGGGACGGCAAATGCAGCAGGGTGGGTGGGCTCGGCACGGGGAGGGGCTGGGCAGGGACCCTCCCCTCCCCTCCTGCCCGGGTGCCCCCACAGCCCGGCCCCAACCCAATTATGGGATAATTCACTTTGAGGTTTGGCCGCTGCTGACGGGATTGATCGAGGAGGTGGTAATTACATCTCCCTAAAAGGCCCCTGGGGCTTTGTGGGACCACAAGCAGGGAAGGGAAAGGCTGATTTTTATGGGGGGACAGGCTTGGGGAGCCCACCAGAGCCACGTGTCCCCCTCACCATGTCCTCACTTGTGCCCACCCCCCTGCCAGGCAGGGATCTCTCGCCTCAGCCTGAGCTCGGTGTCATCCATTATGCAGGTCTGTAAATATATTATTTACTATTTCCTCTATTTTTACTCATTATTTATCACCTGCGGGCAGGGCTGGAGCCCCCAGCCAGGATCCTGCCCCGCTGTCAGGAACAGGGCTCCCCCCTTCCCTTGGCAGCAGAGGAGGGAGTTGCGAGGTGGTGGGCTGGGGGCTGGGCACACCTGAGGGAGTTTCAGCTGCAGCTGGGTTAAATCTCCTCCCTGAGCACACCTGAAGGAGTTTCAGCTGGGTTAAATCTCCTCCCTGAGCACACCTGAAGGAGTTTCAGCTGGGTTAAATCTCCTCCCTGAGCACACCTGAAGGAGTTTCAGCTGGGTTAAATCTCCTCCCTGAGCACACCTGAAGGAGTTTCAGCTGGGTTAAATCTCCTCCCTGAGCACACCTGAAGGAGTTTCAGCTGGGTTAAATCTCCTCCCTGAGCACACCTGAAGGAGTTTCAGCTGGGTTAAATCTCCTCCCTGAGCACACCTGAAGGAGTTTCAGCTGGGTTAAATCTCCTGCCCCAATGCAGAGCAGAGTTGGGATGTGGGCTCAGTGCAGCTGCTCTGGGATGCCCACCCTGTGCCAGGCAAGGACATACTGGAGCTGGCCCTTTCCAGGAGGGATGAGCCATGAGCAATGCCCACTGGGGACTGGTAAGGTGGGTTTTGGGCTCTGTTGCTTTTGTAGGGTTCTGCTGGCAGGAACCCCAAATTATGGGGTGTGAGAAGTGCCCAGGGCTGCTGTGGGCACCCACAGATGTGGGGGTGCTTCAGGTGGTGATGGTAAGGTCAGGGGTGCTGGGAGAGTGAGAGCACACATGAAATCTCTTAAAAACTGATCTGGTGTCCCCCCCCCGCAGTCTTTTTGGGTCTGGATTTTTCAAAAAAAAACCCACTTCTCTGAGCTTTGGGTGTGGGAATGAGGGATGGGGTCACTACAGACACTCTGGCTGAGGGGAGTGGGTTTGGGGGGGCTCTGGCACCCCCAGCCTGGCCCTGGCTGCTGTGGGAGGGTCATCAGTGAGCACCTGAAAAACCTCAGCTTCGGGAAGCACGTGAGTGAGTGAGAGTCTTGGATTCAGCCCCCAGCAAACCTGGCTGGTCCCCAGCTGCTGTTCCCAAGGAACGCTCCGGAGGTGGCCTTTAAATGTTAAGAAATCATGTTAAAATGAGCCAGGGCCTTAGTTTAAATTTTTAATCTCCTGATTTAAAAACTCAGCCCTGAGGTCTGGGCTGTGGGTGGGGGCTGGTGCTGCTGAGTGGGTGTCTCTGTGCTGGTGGTCCTGGGGTGTGGGGTCAGCTCTGAAATGGGGGCTGCACCTTTGCCCTCCTGCTGCTGAGTGGAGCCAGCTTTTCCCATGGCTCATCCTGGGGCTTCTCTCGACCCTTTCCAGCCCACAGGAAAAGGAAAACTTGGCTTTGCAGGGCAGTGGAGGAGCACTGGGGGCTGGCGGGGGGTCCTGGATCTATGGTTCCAGTATTAGAAATGTTCCTGCAGCCTCAAAGGTGCTCTGGAGGAGGATTCACCGATGTGAGTCGAGGAAGGGAGGGTGTGGAGCAGCAGGAATGGTGCTTGCCCCACCCTCAGCCCCTCTCACACGGGGGTCCAGGTGGGAACTCCCAGATCCTGCTCGGTATGGGGGGGAAAGGCCCCCTCCGGTGGGAGCAGCTCTTGCCACGCTGCCCTGAGCTCCTCGGGAGCTGCCTGGGAGGAGGAAGAAAGCTTTGCCTGGAGCAAAGGCTCCTGCTCTGCCCACCTCCCCCCCGGAGGGGTGAGGAGCTGTCCTGGGGTGCTCAACTGGGGGTTCAGAGCAGAAGGAACCTCAATGCCAGCACCGGGGTGGGTTTGGGAGTCTGTCGTGGTGCTGTGTGTGCCAAACCCTCGTGTTTGAAGGGGAACCAGGGCTGGTTTGGCTTTGTGGGGTTTCCATGGTCCCCACATCCCCCCTTTGTGGATTAGCTGGGTGCAGAGAGGTGGCAGCCAGGGCCAGGTCTCCCTGCAGAGTCTCTGTCTCTTTGTGGCTTGTTCCCAAAGCTCTCCAAGGAGAGCTCAGCCGTCCTGCCCCCAGTGCTGGTGGTGCTGCTCTGCTCTCTGCCTGCTCAGAGCCCCCTCAGCACTGAGCAGGGCCTTGAAGGAAGATCTTAATTGGGCTGAGATGCCCCAAACAGCTGATGCTGGGAGACAGCCCCAGGGCTGGGAAGAGGAGCAGCCCTGGCAGGAAGGAGAGGGCAGGGCGCGCTCCTGGTGCTGTTCCTATCCTCGGTATTTTTTTTAACTCATAAAAGATTTAAGATGTTTCTGTTCTGAGCCGGTTTGGAGGCTCCTTGCATAGCACCCGAGGGCAGTGTGGAGCCCTGTTTGATGCCCTTCAAGGAGAGGCAGCTTCAGCCCTGCCAAAAACGGGGCGTTTGCCTGCGTGTGGCCTTCCAGGGCCGGGGAGGGCCCTCAGGGCCCAGGGAATGAGGTGGTTGTGACTCAGCCCAAGCTGCAGCTCTGGGGAGAAGGGACCTGTCCTAAGCCCAGGTTTGAAGAGAGCAGTTAAATGATTGCAGAGGCTGCTCTGGCCTGCAGCGCTACCCTGGATTGACTCTTCCAGCAGAGCTGATGCTTCTGGAGAAAAAAAAGCCCCTTTCAATCTTAATTACAAAACCAAGAAGGTGCTAGGGAGCCTCGCTGCAGCCGGAGTTTCCCCCCCTGTTAGAAACGTGCACGTTATTGCTGGTCTGGATCCTTCTGGCTTCTCCTCCTGCCTGTGGGAGCTTGTTACCCTGCTGTCCGTGAGGCTGCCGAGCCTCCCGGATCCAATTTCTCTTCCCTGCGCCGGTGCTGACAGCCCGTGGTTACATCCATCTCCTCTCCCCTTTGATAGCGGAGAAGGACTGAGCTCCTGGAGTCTCTCACTCACAGGCAGAGCTTCCCGACCTCTCCTTGCGCTTCCCCGCCCGTCCCCGGCGCGGGGAGCGTGGACGCTGCTCTGCTCCAGGAACGGGGACGCTGCTGGGAGTCAGTGCCTGCTCTGAGAAAGACGAGGGATGCTGAGGACAGCTGAAGCTCTTGGCTGTTGTCCTGCAGCCTCTGGATAGTGCTGATGGTCCCCAAAGCTCCTGACAGCCCAGCAAAGACTTCCTACATTTCAAACAAAGCCTTGATCTTTTTTTGGAACTTGCCTTGGTTTCAGACAAGAGTTTTTAATTCAAGCCCAGCGCCGTATTTTGGGTTTGACTTTGATGCGCCCTCTTACAAGCAGGAGGCAAAATAACAGCGTTCACATCCGCAAATAGCCCCGGGGCGGGCTCCTGCTGCCCGCGGCCGGCGGCTCCGCGGGGCCGGCCCCTCCTTGGCCGGGGCTCGGGGACGCGCAGCTGCCGGTGCGGCCTGGAGAGCCCCGTGCAGGGGTCAGCGATCGAGAGAGGAGCTCAAAACCCCCTTTTAGAGACAGGCAGGAGTCCTGTGATGTGGCTCGCGGTGGTCTGTAGGGATGTGCTGTCACGATTCCTGCTGTAATTATGAGTGGTGCTGCCCCAAATTGTAGGCTAAGTTGGGATTCTCAGTAATGTTGGTGGAGGAGGGGGCCAAAACTCCTGGGAGGTGGAGAAATGCCCTGTGTGGGGCAGGGGTGACCCAGCAGCACGAGGAGGACACCCGGGCATCACCTGGAATGTCCTCAGGGACACGGGTGGGTGGCAATGTGGGGCCACCGCTGCCCTCTCTGATCCCTGGGATGTGCCAGCAGCTCCAGGCTCTTCCACACGCTCCTGGAGACAGGTGTGGTGTTACCTGCTGGAACTTGCTCCTGCTTGGAGGGGTTTGGGCAGAGAAGAGCTGGCACAGAGCAGGCGAGACCGGGAGGGGGATGTGCTCTGGTGGGAACACTGATGCGAGATCCAGACTCAATCAGTCTGGGTGACCGTGGGGAACCAGGTACCTGTGCAAGTGGGTAATAAACTACTCACAGCTCAGCAAGATTAATGGTAATAACCATAAATCAGTGCTGGCACCAGGGTCAGACCTGGATTTATGGCCCTGGAGACAGGAATTCCTGTTCTTCATGGAACAAAGCCCCGATCCTGCAGGGGCCTGGGAGCGTGCTGAGTGTTATTGTGGCTGCAGCGTGTGTGGAGGTGCCTGGGGAACGGGTCTGAACCCCCGATGGGGGCTGAGCTCAGCCCTGGCAGGGCAGCCTCTCCCTTTGCTTGCTCCAGCCGGCAGTGGGAAACACCTCCCTGAGGGGTGAGCCAGGATTGCTGCCTCCCACAGCACATTGATCCCGTCATCTCGGTTGAGAATGCCAGCCACGGAGCTGATTAATGCTGGGGTGGGCAAGAGCTGGGTTATTGTTCAGTCTCTCTTCAAGAGGTCGATGGGAAATTTGGCAGTAGCTTTCCAAATATGCAACGTGCACACAGGCGTTGTCCCCCCCAAGGGCTGTGCAGGATTTCCACGTGAGTGTTACATTGCAGTGGAAATGCACACCGGGGCCGGGCATTGTCACACGCAGTTCTATCAACGCCTGTGGGAGAGTGCTCCCTCTGTCCCTGCCCTGGTGTGACCCGGCACTGCCGGGGCTGGCTCCAGGCTAATCTGCTCATGCTTTCGTTTCACCCTGATCCTTGCAGGTCCCTTGGCTCAGAGGTGCCGTGTGTGCTCAGGAGGCTGATCCAGAATTCCGGATGGATATTTCCTCCTGTGCAGATGGTGCAGGTCCTTGGGTGTTAATGCTCCGTAGCAGCCGTGACTGAGCTGCTTTCCCCCACCTAATGCAAGGCACTGTGCTAGCAGAAAGCACAGACATCTTTGAAGGATGTGTGATCCTGTTGGGAGCTCTGGGCTTGAGGAATTGCAGGATCAGGCCTGATGAGGTGGTGTGTTGTCAGGGAGGTGCTGCTGTGTCATCTCTGGGGTTAAAGGTTTTGTTGTTTTTTTTGGGGGGGAGGTTGTTTTTGAGAACCCTAAAACGATTGCTCTGGTAATCCTGTGTCATTGAGCTCTGCCTTAGAGCTACCTGAGGGACGTGCTGTGTCCCCTTCGCAGGGGTCGAGCGCTGATGCTCTGAGCGCTGTCGGAGGGGCTGGGGCAGCGAGGGGTGGGTTAGGGTGGGAGCAGCAGACAGGAGCCGCTGCCTCCATAGCGGGGGCGCACCGGCAGCGCGGGGCACCCGCACGAACCGGGGGCGGCCGGTGGGGACGCGCCCGCTCCCTCCGCGGCCGCTGGGTAGCGCTCGGGGCCGCGCCGTCTCCCCGCCTCCCCGGCTCGTGCTGCCCCCGGCTCCGCCGAGCCCCGCCGCCGCCGCTCACTCCGCCGCCGCACAGCGAAGGAGGAGCAGCAGCGGCCGGAGCGCCGAAAGGGGTCGGCGCGGCGCCGCCAGCCCGCCCGCCGCGCACCGCCGGCGGCTCCGAGCGGGACCCCGCGCCGCCGCCCGCCGCTGCCGCGCTTTCCCCCGTTCCCCGCTGGGGACGAACCCTCTCTCTGTCGCCCGGAGCCGCCTAGGAGGGGATGTCCCTGGGCATGAGCTGAGCGCTGGGGAGGGGCCACCCCCCGCCCCCAAACTTTTCGCTCGGCCCCGGAGCGGCGGGGACCCGGCCCCCATGGAGCCCGGGCGGGCAGGAGGGGCCGGGGGCGCGGCGCCCTGCGCTTCCCGTCCCCTTCCCTGACGCGGGGCGCAGCGCTCGGGGAGGGGCTCGGCTGCCGGCTCCGCTCCGGATTTGGTGGTCCCGGCTCCGCACGTCCCTGGGGAAGCTGCCGATGGTGGGGAGCTGCCTGCGGACCGCCCCCAGCCCCACGAGGAGCCCTTCACCCCGGCGCTTTCGCCTCCCCCCGAGCAGCGCTGCTGCGGGGATCCCTGCGCCGGAGCCGCCCGGATTATAAAGTCGGGGAAGTTCTCCCTCCGCAACCCCCCCAGCTTGTCTCGGCAGAGCCATGGCCCGGCTCCGGAGCTGGGGGCTGCTCTGCTTCGCCGTGCTCGCCCTGCCCGGCCCCCCGGGAGCCGGCGCCCAAGGTAAGGGGATGCGGGGGGCGGCGGGAGATGGGGGGACCCCGGGCTGCACCCCTCAACCAAGCCTATTGCTACCCCGGGCTGGGAGATCGGTGTGCCAGCCGGGGGATGGGAGCGAGGCGGCTCTGGAGCTCCTACCGGGGGAAGAGCAGCATCCGTGATATTCGCAAAGCCTCCCCCGGAGCCAGGGCTCGGGGCCCGCCGGTGCTGGGTACAGCGCGGTGTCCGTGGTGGTTCAGGGGGACGAGCAGCATGGCTCTGCTCTGCCTCCCCCTTCCCCGTAACTGCCCTCAGGCTGGGAATGGGGGGAACGTGTTGCTCTGAGCATGAGGTAGAGTCTGTGCTAGACCACCTTCGTGAGAGTGAGCAACCCCGAGGGGTAAGCGTCGCCCATTCCCCCCCTCCACGGGTACCCCCGTTGTACCACAAAACCCGGGGTGCGAGTTCGGGGGATTCCCGGGGAGCAGCTCATACCCTGATGTTGGTCCTCTCGACTTCCAGCCGCCGGTACGAACTGGCAGGGGGCTGGTGGGTTCTGCACCCCCTGTGGGTGCCTGGGGCTCCCACTGCACCCCAACAACCCCTGGGGGCTGCAGGGCAGGGTGAACCCCCCTCTGCTCCTCGCCCTTTGGGCTCGGGCACAGCACAGGCTGCTTTTGGCTGCTCCGCTAGCCCACAGGGATATAAAAATAATTTGTGGCCCTTCGGGGTGCAGCTGGGGTTCAGAGGGGCCGGGAGGACCCTGTGGTCTCCTTCCTGGCTGTCAAGGTCCCTGCGGGCCCGGAGAGGAGGCTCCCGGCTGGCAGGGCTGCAGCGTGGCTGCCTCCGTCCCTGCGCTTGGACTGAGCAGATCCAGACGGGAAATGGGGGGGGCACAGCTGAGCGCAGCGCCGGGGGTCCTCACCCACGACATTTCTTGCCCTTGTTTGTGGCAGCAAGTGGAGCCAGAAGTCCCTGAGCGCTCCCGTGCTCCCGCTCCCCCTGAGCCTCCCCCAGCACTGCTATAATTTCTCAGTAATTAAGTTCAGAACATAACATCTAAAGCGGCAGTATATTATCCGGGCAGGCCCTGTGTGGGGAGCTCTGAAGGTCTCTTTGATTGATTCACTCCCTTGCCGAGTTTCTCTTCTCCTGGCTGGCGTCTCTGGCTGGCGGGTCCCCTGCGAGCCGTTTGTTCCCTGCCTGCGGGACGGGCTCCTGGGGTGACCCAACCTCCTTCCATTTACCCGTGGGGCTCCAGGGTCTCGCTGTGGGGTGGAAGATGTGGGGCTGCCTGTGCCCCAGCGCTCTGGAGGGGTGGGGAAGGGGCTTTGCTCCGCTCTCCTGGCGCGGGAGCCGAGCTTTGCAGCCCTGGCTCTCTGCGGCGTGTGCCGTGTCCTCGCGGGCGCTGTGACATTGCTCGGTGCCCGGCCCCGGCGTGGCAGCGGCCACCAGCGAGCTGGACGTGCTGGAGGGATCGTTCCCAGAGCCTGGCACGTGCCCGCCTCCCCTGCCGCGGGTGGCACTGGGGACGTGCCAGCAGGGTCACCTCCCGGCTGCGGTGCCCGTGGGGTGCCGGTGCTCTCCGCTGCATCCCGCTGGGATGGACAGGAGCGGGGACTGGAGCTGGGAACAGCCCGGCACGGGGCTCCAGGCTCCGGTTTGTCCCACTGCAGTGGGGCAGGCAGAGCTGGCAGTGAGGGGCAGCAGCGCTTTGTGCCAGGGCTATTGATTCTGGCAGCCAAGGGAAACGGGATCAATCGGGAAGAGAAGGAGGAGGCGACGGCGCGAGACCTCCCCGGCCAGGGCGCAGGGGCTGCCCGGGCACGGGGGGAGGCACTTTCATACCTGTGCTTGGTAAAAAAAAAAAGGCCCCTTGCTGCCCGTGAGAGAGAGGATGGAAGTTTAATTACAGCCCGTCTGTGCTGTGTAATTATTAATTACCCGTGGCAAAAAATAACTTATTGATTAGGGGCCTCGCGCTAATTACCCGGAGCCCAATGCGGAGCTGGGGGAAGGCTCAGCCGGCAGCGCTGCCCGGGCGGGAGCTGTCGCAGTGCGACCTGTGCCGGGCCCGGGGGCTGTGCCAGGGCTGGGGGCACGGGCAGCCCACCCCTCCATCACCCCTTTGGCTGATGAACAAGGTTCTAAAGGGATCCCCAAGAGCTGGGGGTCCCCAGCCCCCTCCCTCTCACTCTGTGTAGATTTTCTGACACCCAGAGATGCAGTTTCCTCACATCCAGTGCTGGGGGCACAGCCTGGGACCCCCGGTGCTGGCACAGCACCTCTAATGGGATTGAGGAGGCTGCTGCCAGTCCCAGGAGGGATTTGGGCAGCTTAAGGTTCCAGACGGGATTTGGGGCAGGGGCCTGCCACGGGCAGCTTCCACCAAAGAGGCTTATTAGAGGTGGCAGCAGGGGAGTTCCAGCATCTTCTGTCCCTGTGTGTGGAGCCTGGGCACGTCTGCACACACGGTGCCCCGTGGGGCTGGGCAGGAGGGGGGCAAGGATGAGCCCCTGCCCTTCCTGGGGACGTGATGCTGGTGCCAGGCTCACGCCAGGACTTTGGAGCTGGTTCCTCTGTGCTGGTGGCATCAGGGCAGGAGAGGGTGGCCCTGGCTCTCCTGTCCCTGCCAGCGGTGCCACATTCACTGGTGGCCTCGTGCACGGCACCGGCTCAGGAAGGAGAGTGGCTTTTAGGAGAGAGGAAGGGAAGATTAAAATTTGATGCTGCTTGGGAAGCCATTAGTGCCTGGGCACAGCGATGATGAAATTTTGATGACCTGATCACCGTAAGGGAGGGGGACACGGTCCGGTCCCAGGCAGGCTGTGTCACTGTGCCTGTCACTGCGCTGGTCCCCAGAGGTTTGGGGTGCCAGCTGAGGAGGAGAACAGGCAGGATGAGAGCTGCCAGTGGGTTGGAAATGGGAGCTCGTACCCACCTCCAGCTGCCGGCGCTGGTGGGCAGGGAGAGCTGGCGGTGCCTGAGCAGCTCCTGCCCCGGTGCCATCCGGGGACCAGGGTGAGTGACAACGTCAAGTGCTGCTCGTCCCTTAGTGACGGGGACTGGGCTGCGGTGGCATTTCCGCTCAGCAGGAGCACAGGCAGCAGCTCGAGGAGAGCGGCAAGGAGGGAGCAGGCGGATGCTTGGCTGCTTGAGAACCTGGGAAAACGCTGATAATTAAACCGGGAGGAGGGAGGCTGGCGGGTGCTGTGAGGAGGGGTGACCCTGCCTCTGCCACTCCACGAGCCGTGTCCTTGTCCCCAGCCTGTGCCTGTGGCTGGTTCCTGCCCGGGGATGAGCTCCAGCCACACACATTACTGTAGGCCCTACACAAACTGGTTTGTTGTTGGGGTGTGTTGCTTGCAGCAGCAGCACAGGCAGTGCCTGGGGTGAAATGGCCCCGTGGGGCAGCGCCATGTGGGAGCAGAACCCGCTGGGTGGGTGAGCGGAGGGTGCCCTCCCCTCTGAGCCCTCGTTACTGCCCCAAGCTCGTTAACGAGTGGCTGGCGTGTGGCTGGGTGAGAAACGGCCGGGGAGAAATATGCTGCTGTCAGTGGTGATGTGATTGTGCTAACGAAGGGCGAGCTGAGCCCCCGCCGTGCCCGCGGTTGTGCCAAGGCTGGTGGCTCCACCGGTGCCTCATGGCACTGGGCCTTGGACTTCCAAGGGAATCCAGCAGCCCTGGGGGGATCCAGCAGCCCTGGGGAGCTGGGATGGCTCGGGGTGGGGGGCACTGGGCTGTCCCGGGAGCTTCTCTGCCAGCGCAGTGGAGCGTGGCATGGAGCTGCTGGAAAGGACGTGGTGCCAGGATCACTCAGGTGTGGTGGTGGTGCCAGGGACCACCCTCATCCCCACGGCTGCTGCTCTGAGTTGGCGTTCCCCCCAACCAGCCTCAGGAGGGTGTTCCTATCGCTCTGCCCGGCCAGCAGGCAGGAATGTGCTGGCAGCAGCTCCCTGCTGTGCTGGCCATGCTTGGCATCCCTCCCACCCCCCCTTGGCATCCCTCACACCCTGGGCATGCTGGCGTGGGCACTGCCCTCTGCACCCTCCGTGGGTTTGGGGACCGGCTCTTGGGGGTGCATTTCCCACCCCCACTCCCAGTTTGGGGGTGTGTCCTGCTCCCCTCTCCCAGTGCTGCCTCACCCTCTCCCAGCCTGACTCCCAGCACCTGCCTGTGCCCCGGGCAGCCCGTGGCCCCCTTGGCGGCCCCCGCCCCACCCTCCCCTCGCCCCCAGCCCCGGGGGTGCAGGAATGCCTGCCTGGAAAGCCATGCCGGGCTCGGGTTGCCTGGGAACTGGGAAACCTGATCCCTGGGAACGGGGGCCGAGGGCAGGGGACATTCCCGGGCTGCAGCTGGTCCCCGGCCCCCTTTGTCTCTCTGCTCTGATGGGGCCCCCAGGAATGGAGACTTGGGGCGTGGGGGCTCTCGGCTCGGGCAGGGCCATCCCTGGGGACACTGTGGGTGCTCTGGGGTGTCACCTTCCCGTGTGGATCAGTGTCACCACCACGGGCTGGGCAAGGGCACCAAGGCCGGGCTGGACAGGGCTTGGAGGAGCCTGGTCTGTGGAAGGTGTCCCTGCTCGTGGCAGGGGTGGGACAAGAAGAGCTTTAAGCCCCTTCCAACCCAACCCATTCCATGACTCCCTGAAGGCCCCGGGATCAGCTGCTGCTGCGTGCCAGCAGCTGGGCATCCCGGCTGGCCACAGGGATGGCACGGTGGCCATTCCAGGAATGCTGGGGTCCCCTGTGCTGAAGCCACTCTCCCTCCCTGCCAGCCGTCATTGTCCCCGCCACCCACCCGGACACGTGGCAGCTCCTGAGCATTCCAGAAGCTTCCCTCCAGCCGGGGCAGCGCGGGGAAACTGAGGCACAGGGCAGGGGTGCTGGTGGGGACAGTGGGAGGGGGACAATGGGTCTGGCTGGTGTCCTGCTGCCTGGTGGCACTGGATGCAGCGGGAAGGGGACCCAGGCACACGTGAGCTGCTCCTTTGGCTCCCGTCCCTCTCTCCCCGTCCGTGCGGAAGCCCCGGGTGCAGGGAAGCCTTGATGAGTTTGACCATTAGCGGAAGAAGCTGCTGAGCTAATTTTAGCCCTGGTAGCTAATTGCTTTCTGCACTGCTGGGTGAGCCCACAACCTGCGAGTCCTCAGCTGTAACCTTGAGCCCTCCTGGCTCCGTGGCCCGCAGCACCGAGGTCCTGCCAGGGCAGGGAGCGGGATGGGGATCCTTCTGTGGGATCGCTGGGCCCTGGAGGGGTTTCTCTGGGACATTGGGGTGTACAAAGCTGGGAGGGGTTGGGGTGCCTGGCAGGGTCCTGCTGCCCACAGCTTGGAGCAGTGGCCCTTGTGTGGAACGGGGACATGTAATGTGGGAGGACCTGGCAGTCAGGGGTGGCCGTGAGGTGTGGACCCCCAGGGGTGAAACTCCTTCAGCTTGATGAAGGGAAATGCTGGGTTTGGACCCCATTAATTGGGAATTGCTGGATCCAGAGGGCATTTCCCCTGGGCAAGAGTGAGGCTGGGGACACACGTGCTCCCTGCTCATGGCTGCAGGGACAGAGTTCTTCCCGGCATGGCCAGGGGCACCTGTCCCTCTGTCCCCATCCTGCAGGGCCACCCCCCAGCACATCCCAGCTCGTTGACTGGGATCTGGGGCAGGGGATGGGGGTGTATGGGGACATTTGTGCTCCTTCCAGGAGTGTCCCCCTGCAGGGAGCAATTGAGCGCTGGGTGCCGTGGGTGGCTGCTCCCACGGGTCTCTTCAGAGTGGGACGCTCGGTGCTTCCTCTCCTCCTCCTCCTCTTCCTCCTTGCCTGGGTTTATCAGGGGTCAGGCTCAGAGCTGGGAAGGAGGTGACGGGTCCTGCATGGATCTGGCATCCCCAGCTCCTGGCAATCCATGAAGGGCTGGCTGGGGATGGAGCGGGATGTGGACACAATGCCGGCTCCGGGCCCAGCGTGGGGATGGACGGAGGGACGGACGGACAGACGGATGGATGGCAGGCTGGCTGGAGGGGGCTGGGACCGGCGGACACAATCGCTCTGGTTTCAGCACCCCGCCTCCTGCATGCCTGAAAAACAGCTGATGGCCGTGACGGGGGATGAAATGGGATTAGCTGCTGCTTCCAAAGGCAGCGCGTCCCGCCGAGCCGGACAATGCCCCGCGTCCCACCACAGCCCTGCCCAGAGAGGCTCGGCGCTGTCCCCTGCCCTGGCTGTCCCCGGGGGGACCTTCCGACCCTCCCGCGCTCCAGCACCGGGTGCTGCACAGACTCCCGGGGGTGCTGGAGACCCCGGGGTGGCGTGGGCGCTTCTCCGTGCTGCTTCCAGCACCGAGCAGCTCCCAGGTGAGCTGCTGGGGTGGCAGGAGCTCGGAGCTGTCCCACCCCAGCGAGCACCTGGAGCCCCGCAGTGAAAGGGAGAAGCGAACCTCGCGGCACGAAGGGGGCTTGGCAGGGTGGGCACCTCTGCCCTGGCCCCCCCCGGTCGGTGCCGGGGCACGGCGGGGACCCGCGGGGTGTCCCGGGGCGGGAGCCACGCGCGGCCGCAGCTGCGGCGCTGCCGGGGCGTGCGGTGCCGTGCTCGGTGGAGCGAGCTGATGTTTATTTTGATAATGAGTTCTCAGTGCATTCGCAAACTAATAAAATCAACTCATTAGGGTGGGATGTTTCTTTCCGAGCTCTGCTGCCGTTGGGAGAGCCCTCCCCGCCGGCTGAGCACCTGGAAGCGCTCGGCACCCGGAGGGAGAGGATGGGTGCCTTCATCGCCTCCTTGTCTCCGTTTTCCTGGCTGTGCGGGGAGCAGGGCACGGAGCTACCGGAGCTTTTCCCCGGGGGCGCCGGGGGAGCCTCGCTCGCTTGGCTTCTCCCCATAAGCTTCGCGTCAGGCTGGAATCGCTGGCGCGGCGTTGGCTGGAAAAGCCCCTCTGGCTGGGAGAGCCACAAGTGTGTGAATAAATGCGATGACCAGAGTTTGCTGCGCTGTCCTGGAAATTCAGGGCTGTCTGGGGGCGGGGGGGGGGGGAATGCCAGGCTGCCTGTTCTTCCCCCACCCCGCGAACAGGGCTGTCTGGGAAGGAAAAGCTTTGGGAAAAAAAAAGATTTTTCTAAGGAAAACTCGTGCTCGCTGTCATGCTACAGCTATTTCTGTTTCAAGTGAGCAATGCAACGACTAATTAATACTTAGGAAAAAGGATGTCTGGGCAACACCCCAGTAAATGGGCGAGTGCCCGGGGCCCGCTGGCTCGGGGCCGTGCCGCGGGGAGGGGGACTCCGGCCACCAGCGCCTTCATCCCGCCTGGCACGGGCAGGGGGGAGCTGGCAGAGCATTTTCCATCCCGCGGGGCTGGCGACTCGATTGCGTCAGTGCCCTGGGAAGGGCTGAGCGGGGTTTTTCTTGTGGTTTCTCTCTTGTGTTTTTCTTTCCCCGCCGTTTTTTGGGTTGGGCAACGCCGCCTCGTTGGGATTCTCGGGGCGAGTCTGGGAAGCGGCTGTTGTGTGTCTGTCTGTCCGTCTGCTGAGCGTCCTGCGGGGCCGGGGGAGGTGGCACACGGGTGTCCCTGGCAGGAGGGACAGCTCAGGTGCTGCTGTGGCTCCCGCGGGGCCGGCCTTTGGTGGCTTCGCTTTCCCAGCCCCTCACGGCCGCTGTGACCCCGGAGTTTCCACAGCGCAGGGCTGCGATGTCCTTCCAGGAATTCCTCGAGGATACACTCAGCGTGTTCCACGGGGCCAAACCCAGCCCCGGGCTTGTGTGTCACTCCGTGGGGGTGGGTGACAGGGGACGTCCCCATTGGGACAGGGTCCGGGCTCTTGGGACCTCCACCTCGCTTGGCAGCTGGGTGTGGAGGCTGTTCCTGCCAAATCCATGTGGGGAAACTCCGGGCTCGGCTGGGAAGGGCTGGGAATGGCTGAAGTGCGGGACGGGGGATGCACTTTGACCCCTCTCCTGCCGGGGGAGTGTCAGGCAGCTGGCTGGTGGGGGGGTCTGGAGGTGATGTCCGTCGATCCTTCCTTTCCTCCGTGTTTTGGAGCCTCTCCCGGGAAAATCAGCCGCAGGATCCGGCCCCTCTAATAGCGTTGAGTCACTCTCCGGGTGTCCGTGACTCACAGCAGTGACCCAGATACGGCGGAGCTGCGTAATCGCGGGCTTCGGAGGATTTCTGCCGTCGGAAGGAGTTTGCTTGCTGGGGAAGGAGTTTTGGCCAGAGCCTGGAGCTCGTTAAACATCCCCAGCCGGGGACGGGGCTGTGTCCTGCGCGGGGCAATGTCTGTCCGTGCCACCCGCAGCAGGGCAGCCCTGCGGATGCCCCCTGGGCAGGGAGGGGGGCTCCTGTCCCTTGTCCCCGCTTTGCTGCAGGTCCCTTCCAGCTCCTGGCAGCTCCACGCGTTTGGCTTTGGAGCTCCGTGCCCTGGGGCCAGGATTGGGATCGCACTCCGGGGTCCCTGGGGGCTGCCCGGTGCCTCGGAGCACAAAACTCTTCTTGTGCCCCCCCCCCGGGCTCGGGGCTGGGCACGCACAAGGCGGCCGTGTGTGTGTGTGACTGTTTGGGGTTTCCCGGGAGGGAAATGTTGGTTTTTCCAGCGGCAGGGATGGGCAGGCACACAGCCCCGCTCTGTTCCCAGCCATGGGGCTGAATAAATCCCTGTTTCCCGGCCAGGGCTGATGTTTTCTCCGTTGGCTCTGGGAGCATTTCAAGCCTTACCTTACCCACGCTGTCACCGGGCTGTACCTGGCTGTGTCCCCAGTGCCACAGGGATGGGGACTGAGGGCAGTGCCGGGCCGTGGCCCATGGGAAGCCTGAGGGGATGATGCTGGCACGGCCCTGGCTCTGCTGCAGCGGGCAGAGGAGGGTTTGTCACCAGGTTTGGGACCTCTGATGGCTGGGGACATGGGCTGGGAGCTGCTGAGGTGGTGGGGAAGGGATTGCCAGGATGAGACTGCAGGGGAAGGTGGCTTCATCTGCAGTACCGCTGCTGGGAGAAGGGAGATGTGAGCCTTTTTCCAGCACCCCTTTTCCTGGGGGAGCCCCTCCCCACATCCCCCATCCCTGGAGGGGCTCACCCGGGCATGGTGAGGCTGCCCATGGCCCCCTGAGCCTGCCAAGAGCCCCGGCTGTGGAAGAGGAGCTTGTTATGGAGCCATCCTGCTTTTAATTAACAAATTAAAATCCTAGTTAACAATCCAGCCCCAGGGCTGTTGGAGGCTGGGAGAAGCTGGAGCGTTTGTTATGGAAACAGCAGTTAATTAACAAATAAATAAATAAGTATGGGCCTGGAGACAGATGTGGGAGGAGGAAGGGGAAATGGCAGCGTGGTCGGGGTGTCCCACTGGCCTGGCCTGGTGGGATGCGGCGAGGGAGGAGGACATCCATCCATCCATCCATCCATCCATCCATCCATCCATCCATCCATCCATCCGTCCGTTTGTCCTGGGGGCTGCCATGGTCCAGGTGGGCACTGCCAGCTCCATTCAGAGCCACTGAGTGCAGGGGGCTCTTGCTGCCAGTGCCAGGACAGATCCGGCCACGTTCCACTTGCCGGGGCCACCTTGGCTGGGCTGGTGGCTCCCAGCCTCTGCCTGGGCTTTTCCTGAGCGCTGCCACCTCCAGCAGCCCCTACCCCCACCCTGGCACCACGACAGATCTCCAGCAGAGATGGATGAGGTGTGACACGGCAGAACTGCCCTGCAGCCCGCAGGTGACACCAGTGCCACGCTGGGGACCGCAGGAGGAGGGGACAGCGCTGGGGGGGCATCGCTCGGGGGCTGCTCCTGCATCCCTGGTGGTCCCCACTGGTGTCACCTGTGTCCCGGGATAGGGCTGTGTGGAGGATCTGGGGAGTGCAGGGAGAGGGTGCTGAGGCCGTGGCCTCCCTGGCCGTGCCCTGCAGTGGTCAGCTTGGATTAGCCACAGGGATGTCACCGAGAGCCCCGAGCGGTGGCTGCTGCCAGCGGCGATTATCACCATGGGTGGCTGCTGGGGGCTGCTGGGGCCCTGCGGGGGTTTGGGGTCACTGTGCTGCTCCCCGAGGCACTGCGGGGTCACCTGGAGGTGTCACTGCCAGTGCCACAGGCAGGGCTGGCTGTGGGATGTGACCCAGTGTCACAGACAGAGGTGGCTGTGGGATGTGACCCAGTGTCACAGAGGTGGCTGTGGGGTGTGACCCAGTGTCACAGAGGTGGCTGTGGGGTGTGACCCAGTGTCAGACAGAGGTGGCTGTGGGATGTGACCCAGTGTCACAGGCAGGGCTGGCTGTGGGATGTGACCCAGTGTCAGACAGAGGTGGCTGTGGGATGTGACCCAGTGTCACAGGCAGAGGAGGCTGTGGGATGTGACCCAGTGTCACAGACAGGGCTGGCTGTGGGATGTGACCCAGTGCCACAGACAGGGCTGGCTGTGGGATGTGACCCAGTGTCACAGACAGGGGTGGCTGTGGGATGTGACCCAGTGTCACAGACAGGGCTGGCTGTGGGATGTGACCCAGTGTCACAGGCAGAGGTGGCTGTGGGATGTGACCCAGTGTCACAGAGGTGGCTGTGGGGTGTGACCCAGTGTCACAGAGGTGGCTGTGGGGTGTGACCCAGTGTCACAGGCAGTGGTGGCTGTGGGATGTGACCCAGTGTCACAGACAGGGGTGGCTGTGGGATGTGACCCAGTGTCACAGGCAGGGCTGGCTGTGGGATGTGACCCAGTGCCACAGACAGGGCTGGCTGTGGGATGTGACCCAGTGTCACAGGCAGGGGTGGCTGTGGGATGTGACCCAGTGTCACAGACAGGGGTGGCTGTGGGATGTGACCCAGTGTCACAGAGGTGGCTGTGGGATGTGACCCAGTGTCACAGACAGGGCTGGCTGTGGGATGTGACCCAGTGTCAGACAGAGGTGGCTGTGGGATGTGACCCAGTGTCACAGACAGAGGTGGCTGTGGGATGTGACCCAGTGTCACAGACAGAGGTGGCTGTGGGATGTGACCCAGTGTCACAGAGGTGGCTGTGGGATGTGTCCCAGTGTCACAGGCAGGGCTGGCTGTGGGGACCAGCGTGGGGATGTGACCCATTGCCTGTGTGAGGACGTGGGTGGCTGAGGGGGTCACCGTTGGGACATGACCCCTCTGCCAGCCCATACCAGGGCCCTGCAGGGTTTTTGTGGGGTGAGGAGGGGGCAGAGCCCACGTCCCTCCTGCAGCTTCACCTTTCCAAAGGCTTAGGGGAAGGAAATCAGTTTAAGCTCCAGCTCTGCAAACCCTGCGGTGTCACCCGTGCTCTGCTGAGCAGCTCCTCCAGGTTTGCATCTCCCTCAGCCTCCCCCTTAATCCAGTTACCACACCTCTGCAATCGGCTTACGGCGTGTAGGGAACCCCAAATCCCCTCCGAGGGAGGCGCAGGGAGTGGGCCAGTGGTGCTGGAGCTCCGAGCCCAGCCCAGCTCCTCGCTGGGGGGGTAAGGCCAGCTCCAGCTCCCCTCCTTTGCCAGCCCTCCTGGGGTCACGGGCACACGTCCTTGCACCCTTTATGGGAGGTGTCCCCACATCCCCAGAGCTACCCATGACCTAAAAATCCTTTTTCCCGTGTCAGGGAGGTGCTGAAGCAGCTGCACAAGTACACAGGGGGTCGGATGGAGATGAGCTGCCCATCTCCAGCTGGGCAGGAGCTGTGACCTGAGCCAGGGGACAGCTTGCCCATGGCCAGCAGCCCCTCGTGCTGCCCGTGCCCCTTCCCCACGGCAGAGCAGCAGCTCCCAGAGCTGTGAGCAGCTCGGAGAGGCACCAGAGCAAGGACGGATGTGTTCCAGCAGCAAGGTCACCGCAGGGCACGTGCTGGTGGCAGGCGGCTGGAGGGCACGGGGTGCCAGCCTTGGCACCTCCCAGCTCTTAACTCGTCATGGGCAGGACGGGCACAGCCCCTGGCACGGCTCCGGGCTCTGCTGCTGGAGGGATGTGGCCGCTGTGAGATGCTGCTGCACCCCCGAGCACCAGCAGCCCTTCCCTGCTCCACAAGGGTGGTTTTATCCCAGTGATCCCGGTGGGGTTGGAGCTGGGGAAGGGGAGGCTGTCCTGGCTGCTCTGCCTCGGCTGAAAACCCCCTTAGCTCCTTTTTGGGGGGGCTCCCCTGCAGCCCCCCGTGTCTCCTGGACCGTGGCGCTGTGGGAGGGCCCAGCCCGAGCCCCCCGTGCCCACCTCAGCCCACCACGGGGGCAGGGCCACCTCTGCCAGGAGGGAAAATCATGTCCAGCGCTGTTTTCCACATGGCAAAGGAGAGGGCTGGAATAGCAGCCCCAGGAGCTGCAGGGTGCCATGTCCACGTCCCCCACTGTCCCTGTGGGGCTGGGGAGCTGGCACCTCAGAGGAAGGGCTGGGGTGTGGCGTGGGGAGAAGGAAAACCTGGTGGGACAGGGATGGGGGCCAAGGCTGGGGGACTGCAGGATGGTGTTCTCCAATATTCTGCGGAAACCAGAGCACCGTGAGCTCACCCGTCCGGGAATTGACCCCCCCAAAAGCTGCGCCGTGGCCCCACTGCCTTCCCACACCCCGGCTCCGGCAGGAGAACTTCCCACCACGGCTCTCTCGCCGCCTCGGAGCACCGAACCCCTCCTAAATAATTCAGGAAGGCGAGTGCCGCCCGCAGGGGCTGCGGATAAACGTGGTAAATGGCTGAGAAATGGAGCGTGTCCTTCGGGAGCCACCTCCGCGCCGGGTGGCCGGGCCCCTCTCCTCGCTGCTGGCCCAGGTGGTGGCTCCGGGCCCGCACAGGTACGGGCGTGGGGAGGAGGGGATGGAGCAGAGCTGCCGAGGCCGCTGGAGCATTGGGAATTGCATTTCATGGCTGGGCAGGCTGGGATACCAACCCGGCCCCGCGCGCCGGGCGCTTGGAGAGGAGATAAGATTTGATTAAGAAGGCTGCTATTAATTTATGGCAAGTACACTCACGGCAGTGGAGAGGTTGCTTTTAATTAATAGCCAGAAGGAGAGTTTTAGAGCTCTTGGTCTCAGTGGGGGGAGAAGGGAGGGAGGGGAAAGAAGGGAAGGAAGGGAACAAAGTAAGTTGGGAGGATTAATGGTCACATCTGCAATTATAAGTCTTTTTCTTAGTAAAAAGGGCAAAAAAACCCACATCAAAAGACACGCCGTGGGTGGGGGTGTGTGGGGCAGCCGGGCTGGTCCCTGGGGGTGAGATGGGTGGGATTGTGCCGGGTGCCTTTGGCACTGCTCCATCCCAGCCTGGGGGGACAGCAGGGGACAGCTGGGTGTCCCTGGGGCTGCTCCAGGGCCAGCTCTGCTGGGCTCAGCACCGAGGGCCAATGCTGGGAGGGATCTCCTGGGAGAAATTATTTCTTGTGAGGGTGGAGGGACACTGGCACAGGGTGCCCCGAGGAGCTGTGGCTGCTGGAAGTGTCCAGGGCCAGGCTGGACGGGGCTTGGAGCACCCTGGGACAGTGGAAGGTGTCCCTGCCCATGGCAGGGTTGGCACTGGATGGATTCTAAGGACTTCCCCAACCCAAACCACTCTGGCCTTGGGTGACTGTGATTTTGGCTGTGGTGGTGATGGGATGAGGAGGATGGAGCCGTCCTGCCCTGCTGGGATCCCCTCGGAGGCTGCAGGGTGTGGCTCAGGTTGCTCTGCCCCTGCCCAGGTGTTGGGAGGAGGGCGAGCAGGGCTCAGCCAAGGTTCCCAAACCACGCTGACTCATTCTTGGCTCCATCCTCGCCACCCCCAGCCGGAGCCTTGTCCCCTTGGTCCCCTCCTGGCAGCACCGTCGCGCTCCGCGGCTCCCCAGGTGCCGGCGGCGCTCGGCATTTCAATTCCGTGTTTGCTTTTTATTAAGGGGATGGAGCCGTGTCTCAGGAATACTAATGGCTGTGGCAGCGGTGGGGAGAGCCTCTAATCCCCCTGCACCTGCCACCCGCCACCGGGGACCCCGCCAGGGCCCCGCCTGGGGACACCGGGGGCACCGGGGGCCGTGCCCGGGCGCGGCGGTGGCTCCGTGCCCTTGGGGACACGTGGGCCATCGAATCGACCTGGTGGCTTTGCCAGCATCCACTGAAAAATTGATGAAAATTGATGCTCCCCGACCTCACCTGGCGTCCGACAAGCCGGGCATGGGACGTAGCCAAGGGGTGGCTGCGTGGGCAGGGATTCACTTGCCCCCAGGGCCACCGTGTCCCTGTCACCCCTTGGGTGGCCATGGGGCCACCTCTCCTTGCGCCCAGATGAGGCTGTGACCTCCCCGGGGTGCTCGGGGACATTCTGGTCCCCATGGGTGCTGGTTTTGGGGGCCGTGGGTGACGCTGCCCCCTCCCCAGCCCCCCCAGCTGTGGCGCGGCTGCGGCGGCGCCGGGGAACGGCGCGGCGAATATGTTCCACAAATGAATAATAAAAACAAAGGAAAATTACCCTCTTATTGAAACTCGTTTTATGAATAAAACAATTATTCTGGTAATTGAAAAAATGTGTCGTTAAATTAAATGCAGTGGTTCCTATTAAAATTTTAGTGGATTTTTTCTTCTCCTCTGTTTCTTTTTCCCCCTTTTTCCTTGCCTCCCTCCCTCCTGCCTCCGCTGGCGGCTAAAGGCTGGTAATTATAGCAGAGGGTTTCGCTTTCTCTTTATTGTTTTTTAATCTCTTCGTGCTGCGGAGCCAGCGAGAGCCTGATGCCGAAGAGATTTAGCTCCATCTCCCCGTGCTGGGGGGGGGGGGCTGTGGTGGGAGCTGCCCAAATGGCAGTGCCAGGTGGCCGTGCCACCGCTCCTGGAGGGTTGGCACCTTCTTTACTGGGCTGGCATCCTCCTTTCCAGGCTGCCATCCTCCTTTTTGGGTGGTGATGCCCCGGGAAGGATGGGGGAGCCCTGGGAAGCTTTGGGGGGAGCAGGGACATGGCTCTGTCCCCTCTCTGTGGCCCAGGTGGGGCGTGGGCAGTGCAGTGGGCACTTCCCAGGGCTGCACTGGCCACATCCTGGTGGGACCAAAGAAGGGTTGTTGGGAAGGAGAAGGAGGATGGAGTTGTTTTCCCTGAGGCAGGCGCTGGTCGCTGGTGTTGGCTGGGCTCTGTTGGAGCCAGAGGTGGAGGTGGGCTGGGTCCAGGACATCCCCCAGGTCCCGGCGGGCATCGGCTCCCTTGGGATTCCTGGAGCACCCTGCTGAATCGTGGCAACCAGCAGGAACGGGCCGGTCACCTTGCAGTGGGTGAGCTGGGCAGGGGAGGGACTGGATGTCACCCCTGTCCCTAACGGGGACTGAACACAAGCCGACACGGGAACTGTGCTGTCCCCTGGAGGGTGGCGCCAGGCAGGAGGGGACCCGGCTGCCCCACAAGCTGCTGGCGCTTCGGGGGTGGCCGGGGGGACCCGAGGAACTGGATCTCCTGCCCCCATCCCCATCTTGCCTCTGGGAGGGAAGGGAACAGGAGGGGGCTGCACCCTCCGTCCCCACCGCCCCCCCTGCCAGCAGCTGCCAGGCAGAACCGTGCCCTTGGCAGCCATTCCGGGATTCTTCCGGGCTTAAAACTCCCCGTCCCTTCCCATCAAGAGGGATTTGGAGCCGGAGAGAGGGGAGCTTAGTTCCCAGCTCGCCCATTAGGGCCGGGAATTAGGATCCATTAGGGCTCTTTCGGGAGCCCTGCCCTACATCCGCGCCCGCTCGGGCTCTAATGCCCCGCCGGCCCTGATGTAAGTAAAGTGCAGGGGCCGAGATTGTGATCCCATTAGGCGGGATTAGTGCCGTGCCAGGGCCTGGCATTAGATTGTCATCGGCGGGGGTGGGGGGAGAGAGCTGGGACTGTCCCTGTCCCTGTCCCCCTTCCCTGTTGCCAGCCCTTGGAATCCCATCCGTCACCGCCGGCAGCTCGGCTCAGCCCCGGGGGCACGATGGGCACAGAGGGGTTTGGTGGCACCTTTCCTCGCGGAGGGGACAGCGCTGGCGTGGCAGGGGGGTGGCACAGGAGCTCCGCAGTGTCCCGTGCCGCCGGCAGAGGTGCAGATGTTCCCGGAGACGCCCCTCGCTGCCGCCTGTGTTTGGAAAGTGATGGATTTCTGCACCAACTAATTAGCCTCTAATTAGCAAGCGGAGTGTAAACAGTCACAACAGATGGGGGAGAGGCGGAATGAGCAGTAATGACCCTTCGTTTGGGGGGACGTGGCTGTCATCGGCCGGGAACCCTCCCCCTGGGCCCGGGGCCGGGGGAACGGCAGCTCCCATCCGTGGCGACATGGTGAGAGCTCCATGAGCCTGGATTTGGTGGTGCCAGGGCCTGTCAGGGAGGGTGATGTCCCCAGGGAGCAGAGCTGCGATGGCTGGTACAGCTGCAGAGGGAAACTGAGGCCGGGGGGCTGCAGAAGGGGCTGGTGATGAGGGGGACAGTGCTGCTCAGCACTGGGGCCCCTCACTCTTCTCCCCTCCAAGAGCTGGTGTGGGCATCCCCTGGGAGCACCAGGAACACCTGGTCTTGTCCCTGGAGGCCCCTTTGGAGACCTGGAATCAACGAGCCACGTTCCCCTCCCCGGACCCCTCCTCTCCTCCAGCCAAGCCTGGCACTGGGTTGGGAGGAATCCCCGGAGGATGAGGACGATTCTGCTCGAGCTCGGTGCCACCTTCACCCCTCACAGGGGACCCCCAGGATGCCCGCTGCCCCCCGCCGTGGTTGGGCTGGGTTTGTGTTGCTGGGGGCAGGGGAGGGGCCGGGCCGGGGCGGCCGCTGTGCCCTTTGGCGGGCAGATCCCCACGGAACGATCCCATGCCAGTGGAATTAGGAGCCGCCTCTCCTCCTCTGCGCCGTTTTTCACCCCTTAATGCAGAACAGATGGCTCGGGCGCTTCAAAGCGTGATGAGCCTTAGCTGCTTAAAATCAAATTAGGATGGATGCAAACGGCGGGCGGGCCCAGGGGAAGGTGCACCAGCAGCACCCTGCTTCCCAAACGCCTCCAGGACACCTCCCAGGTGCCTCCCGGGCACTGGCTGCTGGCTGGGTGCAGGGGGGGCACTGGGCACACCAGGTCTCAGTCCCACTGTGCCCTCGGAGTGCTCGGCTGGGCCCTGGCAGCACAGCCTGGTGGCCCTGAGGGATCAGCATTCCCTGGGGATCAGCCCGCTGTGCCGTGCTTGGATGCTCCCTGAAGCTGCATCATGCCCAGTGGATGCCAGTCTGGGGCACGGCTCATTTACTGGGTTCATGCAGGAGGTGTTTGGCTCCAGAGCTGCCATCTGGCTGTGCCACGTCCCCATCTGGGCACGGCCGTAATCCCAAAGTCTCCAGGGTGGCGTGGGCGACGCCCCGGCCTTGCAGGTCAAGCTCTGCCGTGGTGGGGACATGTGTGGCCACCGCCGTGCACGGGTGACACAGATCCTGCTCTGGGGTGTTCCCTGTGGCACCTGTGTCCCCGCTCCTGGGGCACCCTGCAGGGCTGCCCTGAGCTCCACAGGCCAGGGAGCAGCGTGGCCGTGGGTCGGGCTCGCAGCAGTGGTGCCAAACCCACAGCCAGGGCACCGAGCTGCCAGTGGGCACCACCCTGCCCCTGTGCCACCCGGGACACGCTGGGCTGCCATGCCCTGATGCCCCAATGTCCTGATCCATCCCGGATCTGAGGCAGGGACACCAGGATCGGTGAGGGCTGCCCCTTCCAGCTGGCGCTGCTGAAGGTCAGAGAGGAAGATTAAATTGATGAGCCACAAGCTGCTCCTTCCCTTCCTAATGACTCACCTGGCATCCAGCACCACCGTGCCCTCCCCTTTGCCAGGCAGGATGGTGCAAATCCACTGGGCATTTCCATGTGGGTGTGCAGGAGCCAGGACCAGGGAGAGGGACCCCCAGTGCAGCCCTGGGGGTGTCTCTGGGTGCCTCTGGCTCCCACAGACTCTTGTCACACCCCCAGGGTGATGGGCACTGCCTTGGTGCTGCTCCCAGGGATCCACGGCAGGAATTCAGCTCGAGCAGACAAGAAAGCAAAGCCCTACCCCAAAGAAAAAACCCAGAGCTGTGATTGAACGTGCACTTGAAAGCTGCTGGGGAATATGAATGTGCCTTTGAAGTAAAAGGGCTTCCATTTGTTAAGCAGAAAATGGAGCTGTGTGGTTCGATTTATAGTTTTACTTAGCAAATAAAACAGGAGAGGAGTAAGTGGTTCTGCCTCGCTCGGCTCGCAGCCCCTCCGCCCCTTCACCCCCCGAGTTAAAAGCTCGGAGATGCTACAAAGGGAGATGGGAATAAAGCAAAGAAGCAGCTTAGATAAACCTGCAGCGGGCTGAGCCCTTGTGGATGGGCTGCTGGAATGGTTCAGGGAGGGACAAGGGACAGGGAAGGGGGCTGGGTGGCCTGGCTGGGGTGGGGAGGGGGCTGCGGGTTGGTGGCGATGCCAGCGGAGTCACGGAATGCTTTGGGTTGGAAGGGACCTTAAAGATCATTTTGTTCCATGCCCGGGCAGGGGCAGCAGCTCTGAGTGATCCCTGGGGCTGGTGGGATGTGGGGCCCTGTAGTGAAAATGTGGTGACCCCCAGATGCAGGGAAGAGGTGATGATGTCTGGCTCCAGATCAGAAGGCTGAAGGATGGCTTTATTAAAACTATACTATATTAATTAATATACTATTTAAAGAGATACTGTAGTATTCTACATACTTACTTCCTACCTGTCTAATTAACTAACAAACTCGTGACTCTGCTGAGAGCCCGAGGCACAGCTGGATCCCACTGGTCACTGACCCCAAACAACCTTCAGCAGAATCCAACCCAGCAATCACTGCAGGTGAACAATCTCCACACCACATTCCACATGGGGAAAACAAAGGAGCAGAGATAAAGGTTGTTTTCTCTTCTTCTCGCTGTGCTTCTGCTGAGAGACAGAATTGCATCTCTGTGTCCAGAGAACGGGAATGTCACCGGGCCCTGATCCCTCTCCCTCCTCTCTCCACAGATGATGTCTCCCCGTACTTCAAGACGGAGCCGGTGCGGAGCCAGGTGCACCTGGAGGGGAACCGGCTGGTGCTGACCTGCATGGCCGAGGGCAGCTGGCCCCTGGAGTTCAAGTGGCTGCACAACAGCCAGGAGCTCACCAAGTTCTCCCTGGAATACCGGTGAGTCCAGAAAATACAATCAGGCCTCGGCAGGGGCTGCCCAGGGAGGCTGGGAGTGCCCATCCCTGGAGGTGTCCAAGGCAAACTGGAGGTGGCACTCAGAGCTCTGGGCTGGGGACAAGGTGGGGATCGGGCACAGCTGGGACACGATGACCTTGGAGGTCTTTTCCAGCCTCAGTGACTCTGGATTCTGAGTCCTCCCGAGCATCCGTGGCAAATCCCGCCCGTCATGCTGGTCCCTGGCAGGTGCCAGTGCCAGGGCTGCCATCCTGGGAGGCGGCACAGAGGCAGCACTTGGCAGCCCGCGAGCTGTGGCTCTGTTTGCAGAGCAAACGGGACTTTAAGCAGGTCAACAGCGGGGAGGAGGTGTTTGCACAAGCGGATTAACACCTCAACACCGGGCTGCGGATCACAGCCCCCGGGGCTCCCTGGGAGCAGCCGGACCGGGAAGGGGCCAGGCAGGCTGGTGTGGGAGAGAGCCCAGATCCAGCCCCGTGTGCCAACTGATCCTGGCACTCAGCCACTCCGGCCCCTTGGAGATGGCCTTTAAATCAAGGCGGGCACCTCTCGCCGTCTCCTCTGAGTGTGTGTGTCATCCTCTGTGTTTTAATCAATAATTCAGGTTGAGACAAGCCGTTCCCCCTTTCCAGGCATCAAATCCAAGGGCTTCGTGTTGCTGTAGCAACACGGGGCTGCTCCGGGATGCCGGGAACGCAGGGAGAGTGGCTGGGTGACGTGCTGGGATCCTGGAGCCCGGGCCCTCCTTGGGGACTGTCCCCTCCTGAGCCGTGGTGGCTGCAGCTCTGCAGTGCCCCGAGTCCCTGGCTGTGGGCTGGGGGCCCTCTGGGCCACCCTTGTCCCTGGTCATGGTGTGGAAGTTCAGAGACCTGTTGAGCCCCACCATTCCCACAGCTCTCTCCTGCTGGGAATGCAGCTCTTTCCCAGGCAGGAGAAGGGAGTCAGGACCTTGATCCCGGACCCTGCTCTACCCTGGGAGTGGGTTGGGGTGCCTGGGGCTCACCTCCTAACCCAGAATGGGCATTCTGCCTTCTTTTCCTGAGTTTCTCCTGGGTTTGATCCGTGCCTCAGTTGACCCTTCAGTAGGAAAGGGCCCAGCAGTCGTGTGTGCGCTCCAAGGACGCCAGGCAGCTCCACATCCCTGCATCCCTGCTCCAAGGTGACTCCCCTCCCTGGAGCCCTCAGCTCCAGCATCCAGGCAGAAAGGATTAAGGAAGAAAGCGAGAAACCAACCAAACAAACACGTGGGGAAAACCCAAACAAACGCAGCGCAGCCAACGGAGCAGAGAAGCCACCGTGCAAAATCCCTGCTGGGCTCCCCTGGAACCTGCCAGCATCCCTTGGCTCTGCCCGTGGCTCCGTGGGGATTTGAAGTGTGGAGATGAGGGTTTGGCTCTCTTGCCTGGCACTGGAGGCTGCTGGTGAGAAGGCGAAGGACCAAAATTAGTTATGATGGGCAGAAATTGAATTTTAATAGAGCTGTCGGTGGCGCGGAGCCAGCCCGCTCAGGCAGTGGGAAGGTTGTAATTAAAAGTTAACGAGTTTAGAAACAGAGTAATCCTCGGAGAGGGGAGGACTGGTGCTGATGGCCGGGGAGACCCAGGGATGTTCTTGGCCACCTGGGGCCGGGGATGGCTCCGGGTTTGGGGTGCACCAGTCCCTCCCTCGGTGCTGCCGTGTGTCCCCCGGTCTAGGGACAGGAGGGCATTGCCCAGAGCCCGGCTGTGCCCATGAGGAAGGCTTTGGAGAGGACAGTGTGCTGCAGGGGCTGTGCCCAGGGAGTGGCTGGGCTTGGTGGCATCACCTCGTGATTCCCAGCCAGGCTTGGTGGCATCAGCTCACGGCTCCCAGCCTGGCTTAGCGGCTTCGCCTCGTGGTTCCCAGCCAGGGCTGTGTCTCCAAGCATTCCATCCTCATCATCCTCACTGCTGCTCCCCAGACCCTCTCCTGAGCAGGGCATCCCTCCGGCTGCAGTGGCGCTGGTGCATTTCCCATTTGGGGGGCTGTGGGCAGGGGCTCGCTGTCCCCCCGGCCCCCTGGAGCCGCCCCACTCGGTGCTCGCGGTGGTCGGAGGAGCTCACGCCATGTTCCAGCCGCTCTCCCGGTTTGGCAGCGTTTCCATGGCGACCGCGCTTTCCTTCCCGCAGCGGTTCCGCCGCCACCGGAGCGGCTCTTGGCGTTCGCCGAGGGCCAGGTGGGCACCGGGCTCGGCCCGTCCCTGGCCCCGAGCCGGGCAGGGCCGCGGCGGTGCCTGTGCGTGGAGCCGATCCCCCGGGAGCATCCCTGGGATCACTTGGCTCTCTGAGCATTTGGAGCCGACCTCCCCGAGGAGCATCCCAGGGGATTCGGTGTGATGAGGGATCCAGAAGGACTGGGGAGGGGCAGCAGCCCGGGGCTGTGTGCTTGTGGAGGCATCCCCGGGGGCTGTGGGAGCTTGGGCACCAGCCTGGCTCTGCGTGTGACCGTGGGCTCATCCCCCCGGAGCGTCCCTGGGGATGGAGCATCCCAGAGAATGCAGAGCTGTCTTCCCTCAGGAGGATGCTGGGGGGTGGAGCAGGATGAGGGACCCCCGAGGGACTGAGCAGCAGCCTGGCTCTCTTTGTGTGTGTGTGTGTGGAGATGTCCTCCCTTGGGAGCATCCCTGGCGCTGTGGGGGGCTCAGGGATCAGCCTGGCTCTGTGTGTGCCCACGGTCCTGCGATCCCAGGAACATTCCTGCTGGGTGGGATGGGATCAGGGACCACCTGCCTTCCCCTCTCCTTGCTCCCCCACATTCCCTGCTGCTGGCATGGGGTGCACGAGGCCGTTTTCCCATGGGATCCCTGCTGCCTCCCGCTCTGGGGCCCGCAGGGGCACCCCTCCCCTGCCCTCTGAGGTGACAGCGGGCTGGGTGCCCACACGCTCGGTTGCCCCGGCCCTGCTGCCCAGGCCCAGCTCTGGTTTTGCCTCCAGGATCTCTCCAGTGCCGGGCTCTCCGGAGCTGCTCGTATGAGGAATCACAACATGCAAATCAGGCAGCTTGATGTCTTTAATGAAATCCTCGGAAGGAAAGCACTTCTCTGGTGAATTGAGGATATTTATTTCTCATACAAGAAATTTAACATGCAGATTAGTTGGGTCTGGTAATTTATCACATGAGATTGTCCTATTAAGGGCTGCATCGAGTCCTGCTGCCTTTGGAAATTACCTTACACATAGATTACCTCTGGACAGACTCCCATCCGCTGAGATGCATCTTCTGCCTCCTAAATCAGCCCTCGTGCCTCTCCTCATGGCCTCCACAGCTGGTGCAGGGGTCCAGCAGCTACTGAAGGATTCCCTGCCTCCTCTCAAGAGCCCAGATCCGCTTTGCTGGAGCTTGGAACGGTGTAATTCCATCTCTGACTCCGGCTGGCTTTGCCCCAGCTCCCCTCTGCCAAGCAGGGCTGGCACAGCTGAGGCAGCCCTGGGGTGGGTTTTCCAGCACGTGGTGTCTCTGATCCATCTCCATCTCCTTCCAGGAGCCTTTCTGTGTGGGCTCACCGAGATTTGGGGCAGATTTGGGGCTCTTTCAACCCCTGCTCCTCCCTGGGCTGTTTTGGGGTGTCCCCAAGGGTGCAGGGACACAACTGTCTGTGCACACAGGACTCTGACGTGCCTTCATGGCCTGGTGAGGATCCCAAATGTTTGATGCCCAGAGTTTGTGCCTAAATGATGTAAAACACAGAGCCAGGAGCCTCTGAAAATCCCAGACCTGGGGCAAACAGGATGGATCACCCCGAGATTCCTGCTGGGAGCTCATCCCTGCTCTGGTGGGCCCAGCTCTTTGCCAGCCCAGGTGTGAAGCCCATCCCTCTGCCTTGGGGAGCTAATTACCATGCAATGAGTTAATTAATGGCACCTGAAGAACATTGGAAGGGTTGCATCCAGGCTGGGTGGGGGCTCAGCAGGGCTTTCCTGGTTCTTGCGGCTCCAGCCTGGTCTGTGTCACCTTTGGCACCACCACAGGTGGCAAAGCCCCAGGAGTGCTGGTGAGGAGCGTGGGCAGCATGGGGGGGGGTGGCTTTTCCTGGGAATGTTTGTGCTGGGGAGGCTCCTGCCTGTCTCTGTGCCTTGTTTGGGACTTTGGGGACACTTGAATGTTGGCATGAGGAGCCGTGGGCACAGGGCAGTGGTGCCAGTGAACCACAGCAGTGCCAGGGCGGGCAGGAGGCACGTGGTGGGGTGGCAGCGGAGGGAATATCCATGCTGGGATCCTAGAGGGGCTCAGGAGCCACGGTGGAGGGGACAGGGGACTGTCAGAGCGGGAGATGCCACCGGAGCTGGGAGGTGGCCAAGCTCGTGCTTAGCAATGCACCAAAGCCCTCCGGATGCCGCAACACGGATCGAGGCTCGCTCCGTCCCTGCTCTGCAGGAAGGAGGCTGATTAATACACGGGCATTAATTATTAAATGGCTCATTGTTCTGGCAGGGCCAATTGAGGCAGCGATTTACGGGGCTGCCAATTCCCACGGCCGAGGGAAAACACTCCGGGCAGGAGGAGAGGCAACGGCCACGTGGATCCAAAGAGAGTCTGTTGCAATCGGGAGCTAATTGAGATCCAATAGCTCAGTTAAGCGGGGCTGATGGAGCTCCAGGGGGGTGCTCACAGCCTCATCGAGCGCTGGCCCCGGAGCAGGGGCCGGGACACGGCTGGGATGCTTCGAGTCGTTAAACCTCTGCTAAGTGTGTTTTAATGCTCACTTGACATTTCATTATCCCACAGTAACTATTCAAACACACGTCCCCTCCAGAATTAATTAGTCGTTATACAGGATATTAATCAAAGGGGACTGTGCCAGTGTGCTTCCATCCCAAATCCGATCCAGCTGTTGCTGTTACTGGGCGGCATTGGAAGAACCTCACAGATTTCTGCGCTCTTCTGGCTTTCAATTTGATGGATCAAATCCTTTGGCTGCTGCTT
Source organism: Vidua chalybeata (assembly GCF_026979565.1). NCBI lineage: Eukaryota > Metazoa > Chordata > Aves > Passeriformes > Viduidae > Vidua > Vidua chalybeata. Next base: position 7,504,248 of record NC_071548.1, read on the forward strand.
TTCCCGGCCCTTCTCCACCCCCTCAATCTAAGAATAATTCGGCAGCGTCAGCCCCACGCTCCTCAGCAACCCTACGATAACAGAGCCACGGCAGCAGCCGGGGCTGGGGCACGGCGGTGCCGGAGCGATGGCAGCAATCCCGCGGGACGGCACGGCGAGGAGCTGGGCCGTGCCCTGCCCTGCTGACGGGATCAGGGATGGACGGACGGACAGACAGGTTGTCATTCCCAACATGCGGCCATCCATCTGTCAGACAGATCCGGTGCCAAAGCTGCTGCTGCAAACCCGCCGGTCCCCCGGGCACGGGGCTCCTGCCCGCGGAGCCCCCTCCTGACCCCGGGGCTGGGCGGGACACAGCCGCTTCCTGCCGGAGCCGTGGGGGTCAGTGCTCGCTGTGGAAGGGCTTTTCCCCGCGGACCATGCCCTGTCAAGCTCTGTCTTCTCAGAGAAGCCAAACAAACCCCTGGAACAGCGGAGTCAGCAGCGAGGGCTGCGCCGGGAGCTGGGCCAGCTTCACCTCCGTCCCGGCTGGAGCGGGGCGGATGGACAAAGCCACCCGGCCGGGGCACCGGGAGCAGTCCCAGCTGGAGGAGCTGCTTTCCTCGCATGGAACAATGGCCCTGGAACGCCTGGCCACGGAGCTGTGGCACAAACTGGGGGGTGGGGTGGCATCCCCCCCTGCTGCCTGCGGCACATCCCCTGTGAGGGGGTGGCAGGAGGGTGACATTGGGGCTGAAATCAATTCCCGTCCCCTCCTAGCCAAGCGTGATGGGGGAAGGAAATCGAACCCGAGCGGTCTTGGATAAAAGCCTCGGTGGAAGGCGAGCGGAGAGAACAAAGTCTGAGCTGGTTTGGTTGATGACTGCGGGCTGGGCTGCGCCGGGAATTGATTTCCTTTCTCCGGGCTATTTTCAGCAGCTGAGGTGTGTGTGGAACTGCTGCTGTTTCAATAACTCCTCCAGCTCCCGTGTGTGGGGACCAGGCCCCCTTAATTGGATCTGCTGGAGTGTCCTGGGCCGGGGGACACGGCTGCCTGTGCCCATGGAGGTGTCCTGCCTGTGGGGACACCGGGCTGTGCACTGTGACCCGGTTTGTCACACTGCCACCTTGGCTGTGCCGGTGCTGGTGGCTTTGCATCGTCCCCATCTGGAACGAGGGTCTGGAGGGGACGCGGCAGCGAGGACACGGATCTGTTTGGGGGCCACACGTGTCCCTCTGCTGCTGTGTGTCCATCCAGCCATCCGTCCATGGGCGTGCGTGTGCTCGGGAGTCACGGCGTGATTTATGAGCGAGGACACCGCAAGGAGAGCGGGCCCATTACTCCTGGCGTCTGCAGCCGTTCCTGACAGCTCCGTGGAATTGAAATATCTTATTTAAAGCCTCTGGGGAGCATTTTTAAATATCAGCCGTGACACTCAAGGACTCGTTCCCAAAGGGCACCCTCCCTCCTCCCGCGGGGACGGGTGACCCCGGCACGCCGCGTGGGTGGGCGGCTGGCTGCGTGTCACCGCGGGTTTGGTGGCAGTCCCGCCGTGCCCGCCCCGTCCCCGCGGTGCCGCCGGGCGAGGAGGGAGCCCGGTGTCCCCTGTCACCCTCTGCCGTGCGGGGAGGTTCCCCGCTGCGCTCCCGGCACGGGCAACGCGCTCCTCAGGTCTTATGAAAGTTTAATTTACGCTCGGTTCTCAGAAGAACAAACAAAGCTCTGCCGAGAGAGAGAGCCCGCGGCGGGTTTTAACGCAGGATTAGATTTTGGGCAAGGAGGGGCTGAGCTTGTTTTATTTATTCCCTCTCTGCTTTACCTCGCAGCGCTCCCCGTCGGGGACGGTGACCCTGCAGCGCCTGCCCGGCCCCCCGAGGCTGCCCCGGCCGTTTTAGGGGGATGACACAGGAGCTCCAGGGGTGGGGACTGCCCGGGGAGGTCTGGTGGCAGCAGGGTCCGGCTTGGGGACCGCGGCGATGCTCGGGGGGCGGTCGAGTGGAGATGTGGTGATTTCCTTTATCTCCTCACCGGCTGCTGGCGCTGGCCGCTGATAAGGGCCGGCGTGGGGGTGATAAGGGGGTTCAGCCGGGATTCATCGGAGCAGTGCCGGACTTGGCCGCTCTCAGGTCCAGGCTGGGTGACACCAGCAGACCGCAGTGTCACTGCTGGGGCTGGGGCAGGGCTCAGGACAGCGGCTCCCAGCCCCTGGACCGGGAGGGTGACAGTCACCAGCTCGTGCACAATGGAAGCACCTCCAGTGTGGGTGGCAGCGAGGGACACTGGGGTGTCCCCCAGCCTGCGCCTCCTGCAGCAGCTCCTCGGGGAAAGGAGCTCCTGGCACGCGTGCAGTAAATCGGGAGGCTGTGCAGGACCTGCAGCCTCTCCGGGAGCTGTGGCAGTGACACGGCTGTCCCCTCACTGCTGATACCCCTCCCGCAGGTACATGATCACCTCGCTGGACCGCACCCACGCCGGCTTCTACCGCTGCATCGTCCGCAACCGCATGGGAGCGCTGCTGCAGCGCCAGACCGAGGTGCAGGTGGCCTGTAAGTGACCGTGGGGACCGCAGGGGGACACCCAGCTCCCGGCGCGGGGGGACAGCTCTGGTGTTGGTGCCACTCGTGGCCAGCACGTGCGAGCCTGCAGCATCCCTGGGGTGGTACTGGCAGGGACATCGGAGCATCCCTGAGGTGATGCCAGGAGGGATGTCTGGAGCATCCCTGGGGTGACCTGGCAGGGACATCAGAGCATCCCTGGGGTGGTGCTGGGCAGGGGCATCGGAGCATCCCTGAGGTGATGCCAGGAGGGATGTCTGGAGCATCCCTGGGGTGATGCTGGTGAGATTTAAGGAGGAGATGAGAGTGCTGAGGCCTGGGATGGTGGCTCTCTCCCCCAAAAGGGTCCTGCCCCTCTCTGTCACCCCTTGCCTCTGGGATATCCCCAATCCCATCCCCTTAAACACCTCCTGAGGAGCAGTGACAAATCAGGAGGATAACGAGAAATTAATAAGGCAGCTGTGCTAACAACTAATGATAATGGCGAAGTCGTTAAAAAAGGATTCTTTACATGTTTTTAATTACAGCAATTAAGGAAGTCAATAAAAATCCCCTGTCCCACCCCCCTCCTCCATGCCCCCCGCTTCCCTCAAGTCTCCCACAACTGCTGCGTGCTTCCAGCCTGGGAATGGCAGGGTGGGATGGAGGCAGCGGTGCCACATCTTGTCCCTGGAGTCAGGGTCATGCTGGGGTGCCCCTGGCATGGGGGGGAACGGAGAGAAGCTGGGGAGCCCCGGGACAGGACCCTCCCTGCTGTGGCTGCAGCCTGTCTGTGGTGGGGACACTCAGACAGGGGTGACAGATGGAGGGATGGATCACCAGGAGCAGCCGGTGGGATCTGAGCCACCCCCACATCCCAAACCCTGAAGCCAGCCGAGGAGGGGACCAGGAGCAGCCCCTCAGCACCATCCCCCGGGGAGCCCATCCCACAGAGCCAGAGCCGGCGCTGCGCCCCCGGGCGCGCCCCCAGCCCCTGGCACGGTTCTCTGCCCTGCTCTGCAGACATGGGGAGCTTCGAGGAGGGCGAGACGCAGCAGAGCGTGTCCCACGGGGAGGCGGCCGTCATCCGCGCGCCCCGCATCGCCAGCTTCCCGCAGCCGCAGGTCACCTGGTTCCGGGATGGACGGAAGATCTCCCCCAGCAGCCGCGTGTGAGCACCCCCAGGATCCCCCTGGAACCCCCCTCCCAGCATCCCGGGGGCTGCACTTCCCCCTGTCCCCACACTAAGGATGTTTAACCAACATCTCGAGCGCATCATGCTAAAACCCAGGGACAGGCTCGGTGACTAATGGCTCTGTTTGTCACCAGAGAAAGGGATTTCTTAACAAAAAATGAAAGCAAAGAGGGAGGAAGGCGGGGGAGAGGGTGGGATAGAGGCAAACACGGCACACACGCGTGTGCCGGGTGTCCCCACGGAGCTGTGGCAGATCCCGGTGCTGCCGGAGCCCCGGCAGCCACAGCCGGCAGGAATTGAATTTGTCACCCCCATTATGCAGGAATTGAACTGGTCTCCTTTCGATTTGCAAAGCGGGATTGAGGAGATAAAACTCCTTTATCTCATATTTAATGGTAAAAAAAAACATATTCCCCACAGCATTTTATGTTTCCAGCAGATTAGATTGTTCCAATAAGTAAAAAATGAAAAAAAAAAAAAAAAAAAGGAGAAATCCTTGGAATCTGCACTGCCCTGTGGGCTCTGCTTGGACAGAGGGGTGCAGGGCTTGGTCCCCCCATCCTGGGGCTGACACGGGGGGTGGCTGGGGGTCCCACGTGGGTGCTGGGTGGGGAGTGAGGGTCCCAGCTCATTGGGTTCTCTCCCACCACCCTCTCCTCCCAGAGCCATCACGCTGGAGAACACCCTGGTCATCCTGTCCACGGTGGCCCCGGACGCGGGGCGTTACTACGTGCAGGCGGTGAATGACAAGAACGGGGACAACAAGACGAGCCAGCCCATCACCCTGACCGTGGCCAGTGAGTGTGGGGGGCACTGGCCCCCTCCCCCCAACCCCTGCCTCGCCCCCCCCAAATTTAATTTGCAGTAAATCTCTTCGGAGGCTCCAGCTTCTGCTGACTTAACAGTTCAGCTGCCTCAGAATTTATTTAGGCGCTCGTGGCTGTGCTGCAGGCGCTGCTGTGCCACAGGCAGAGCTCCTGCTCCAGCTCCTCCTCCTGCTCCAGCTGCATCCGGCCCTGCCCCGGGATGGGCTGTGGAACGGGGGCTGCAGTGTCACCCCATGGGCACCCCCAACCCCTGGCTGTGTCCCCCCGTCAGCTCCTGGTGCTCTGGAGCAGCCCCTGCCTGGGGGGTCACCTCTGTGGCTTCATCCCTCCAGTTCCTTTGGGCCCCCAAGACTTCCAAGGGCCCCCCAGCCCATTTGGGTGGTGACAGCCCGTCCCATGGGACGTGCCCTGAAGTGACACCAGTCCTGTCACACTCTCCCCATCTCCCCTGCTGCTGCCCCACAGCAGGATAGCTTACCCCTGTCTGTCTGCCTGTCTCCCATCCCCATTAATCTGTTTTCCCGTCCCCTGGCGTCCTGGAGCTCCATAAACATCCCGGGGCCCTGTTTATGGATTCAGCTCTATCAGCAGCTTTCGAGCCGATCGCGTTTTTACAGCGCCTACATGAGGGTTTTTTATTGTCGCCATCATTTTGCTTCATGGACTCCCTGCTCCCTCCTCCCTGCTGCCACCAGCCTGGTGGCCCTGCCCAGGCGTGCCGGGGCTCCCACGGGAGGACACAGCTTAGGGACACCTGGGAAGGCACCCTGATGCCACCAGGTCCCTGTCACCTTTGTCTCCTCCAAGCAGAGCAGCCGGGGATTTGGGTGCCCTCTCCGGGGACACCCCAGGGAGGGCAGGGGGTGCTCATGGCTGTCCCTCTGGCCTCCTCCTCCCCAGACGTGGGTGGCCCGGCTGATCCCATCGCACCCACCATCATTGTCCCACCCAAGAACACCAGCGTGGTGGCCGGGACCTCGGAGGTGACCATGGAGTGTGTGGCCAACGCCAGGTGAGCCGTGGGGTGGGGATGAGGATGGGGAATCTCCCTGCTGGCATTGCCCAGCCTCGGGGCTGGGTGCTCCTAAGTCTGTTCCCACACACTCCTGGAACCTGCGGGATGGAGGGAGGTCCCTTCCCACCCGAGTCCTGAGGGATGGAGGGAGGTGGGATCCTCCAGGGAAGCTGGAGCTGGCTCTTGACACACCCTGGCCCCACCCCAGGCCACTGATCAAGCTGCACATAATCTGGAAGAAGGACGGGGCGCCCGTGTCCAGCGGGATCAGCGACTACAGCCGCCGGCTGACCATCCTGCACCCCACTCTGAGCGACAGCGGCTTCTACGAGTGCGAGGCTGTGCTGCGCAGCAGCAGCGTCCCCGCCGTGACTGCCGGCGCCTTCCTGTCCGTGCTGGGTGAGCTCCTGCCCGTGGGCACCTCCCTGCCCGTGCTGGGTGAGCTCCTGCCCATGGGCACCTCCCTGTCCGTGCTGGGTGAGCTCCTGCCCGTGCTGGGTTCTCTCCTGCCCATGGGCACCTCCCTGTCCGTGCTGGGTGAGCTCCTGCCCGTGGGCACCTCCCTGTCCGTGCTGGGTGAGCTCCTGCCCATGGGCACCTCCCTGTCCGTGCTGGGTGAGCTCCTGTCCGTGGGCACCTCCCTGTCCGTGCTGGGTGAGCTCCTGCCCGTGGGCACCTCCCTGTCCGTGCTGGGTGAGCTCCTGCCCGTGGGCACCTCCCTGTCCGTGCTGGGTGAGCTCCTGCCCGTGCTGGGTGAGCTCCTGCCCGTGGGCACCTCCCTGTCCGTGCTGGGTGAGCTCCTGCCCGTGGGCACCTCCCTGTCTGTGCTGGGTGAGCTCCTGTCCGTGCTGGGTGAGCTCCTGCCCGTGGGCACCTCCCTGCCCGTGCTGGGTTCTCTCCTGCCCATGCTGGGTTCTCTCCTGCCCATGCTGGGTTCTCTCCTGCCCTTGGGCACCTCCCTGTCTGTGCTGGGTTCTCTCCTGCCCGTGGGCACCTCCCTGTCCGTGCTGGGTGAGCTCCTGCCCATGGGCACCTCCCTGTCCGTGCTGGGTTCTCTCCTGCCCATGCTGGGTTCTCTCCTGCCCGTGGGCACCTCCCTGCCCGTGCTGGGTTCTCTCCTGCCCGTGGGCACCTCCCTGTCCGTGCTGGGTTCTCTCCTGCCCACAAGCAGCCCAGACGACACGTGCCATGAGCTGGGGTGGGCTCAGCCCCGGGCAGGGATGGGAGGTGACAGGAGGGCCACTGGTCAGCCCAAGGACCCTGGGCAGAGGCTCTGTCCCCGTTCCTATTTCCTGGTTCCCTTGGCAGAGCCCCCGCAGTTCGTCAGGGAGCCGGAGAGACACATCACGGCCGAGATGGAGAAGGTGGTGGCCATTCCCTGCCAAGCCAAGGGTGAGCTGCTCCCCCGGCGCCCTCCGTGTGCTGCCGCCAGCCCGTGCCTGACGTGGCTGTACCCGTGCAGGTGTCCCCCCTCCCGAGATGGCCTGGTACAAGGACGCTGCCCTCCTGCAGCTGGAGAAGCTGTCCCGCTTCCAGCTGCTGGAGGACGGCAGCCTGCAGATCAGCGGGCTGCTCCCTGACGACACCGGAATGTTCCAGTGCTTCGCCCGCAACGCGGCCGGCGAGGTGCAGACCACCACGTACCTGGCCGTGACCAGTAGGTGCCACCCCCGCCTTGCCCTGGAGGTGCCCTGTCTGGGTGGTGGGCGGGATGTGCCCCTGGATGAGTCCCTCAAGGGGCTCGGGGACCCCGGGAAACTCTTCTGGGTCAGGTCCAGGCCGGGCACAGGGAGGGAATTCAGGGGGGGCTGTGCACCTCTGTGCCCCGCAGGCATCGCCCCCAACATCACGCGGGGTCCCCAGGACAGCACGGTGATCGACGGCATGTCCGTCATCCTCAACTGCGAGACCTCGGGGGCGCCGCGCCCGGCCATCACCTGGCAGAAAGGTAAAGGGCTGGGGACGAGCCTGTCCTCGCTGCCCTGGGGCTCGGTGACCACCGCGGCGCTGACGGGGCTCCGCCGTGTCCCCAGGGGAGCGGGTCCTGGCCAGCGGCTCGGTGCAGCTGCCGCGCTTCACCCTGCTGGAGTCGGGCAGTCTCCTGGTGAGCCCCGCGCACCTGCCCGATGCTGGCACCTACACCTGCCTGGCCACCAACTCCCGCGGCGTGGACGAGGCCTCTGCAGACCTGGTGGTCTGGGGTAAGGGACTCCCGGTGCGCCCTGCCCGGCTCCGGGCACCACCCCGGGTGCTGCGGGATGGAGCTCTCCGGGGATGGGCGCTGGGTTTTGTGGGTGCAAACGGGGGCTGTCCCTTGCCGGTGCCACCCCCGCAGTGCCAATGGGTCATTGTGTCCCCCGCAGCAAGGACACGTATCACGGACCCGCCACAGGACCAGAGCGTCATCAAGGGCACCAAGGCTGTCATGAGCTGCGGGGTCACCCATGACCCCAGCGTGGACGTCAGGTGAGTGAGAGGGTCGGGGAGTCCAGGCACCCCCGGGCTGCCCACCTGGCTGCTGTCACCGCTGTCCTGGGGAGGGAGATGGGGGTCCCCTTCCTCAGCCCCGCGCTGGTGGTCCTGCAGTGCCACCTGGTGCCCTGCGACAGCGAGCCCCTGGTCCCCTCTGTTCACTGGGGGGCTGCGGGGCACCAGCACACCTGGCTCCCCCCTGGCACAGGTACGTCTGGGAGAAGGACGGGGCGCCGCTGGGCCCCGAGAGCGGCCCCCGGGTGCGCCTGGACGAGGCGGGCACCCTGCACATCTCCCAGACCTGGTCGGGTGACATCGGCACCTACACCTGCAAGGTGATCTCGGCCGGGGGCAACGACTCGCGCAGCGCCCACCTCCGTGTCCGGTGAGACCCCCCCCCCCACCTCATCCCGCCGGCACCCCCGCCTGGGGTGTGCCCCCTCCCTCCTTCCCTCCCTAACCCCCCTGTCCAGGCAGCTCCCCCACGCCCCCGAGAGCCCCGTGGCCGCCCTGAGCCCGCAGGAGAAACGGGCCATCAACCTCACCTGGGCCAAGCCCTTCGACGGCAACAGCCCCCTGCTCCGCTACGTCGTGGAGGTCTCCGAGAACAGTAAGGGGCTGCTGCCACCCCCCCGGCGCCGCTGGCACTGGGAGAAGTCCCCAGCGTCACCCTGGTGCAGGGGATGCTGCGGGGAGCTTGGGGACCCCGGGACTGGTCAGCCAGGCGGGGGACCCCAGTGTCCTGCAGGTCGGGTCCCCACCCTGCTGTCCCCTCTCCCCCCAGACGCGCCCTGGACCGTGCTGCTGGCCAGCGTGGACCCCGAGGTGACGTCGGTGACAGTGCGGGGCTTGGTCCCCGCTCGCTCCTACCAGTTCCGCCTGTGTGCTGTGAACGACGTGGGCAGGGGACAGTTCAGCAAGGACACGGAGAGGTGAGTCCCGCCCGGGGGTCCTGGGGGGGCTGGCGACCCCGGGTGCTCACCCCGCCCTGTCCCCGCAGGGTGTCCCTGCCCGAGGAGCCGCCCTCTGCACCCCCCCAGAACGTCATCGCCAGCGGCCGCACCAACCAGTCCATCATGATCCAGTGGCAGCCGCCCCCCGAGAGCCACCAGAACGGGGTCCTCAAGGGCTACATCATCCGGTAGGTGCCAGCGGGGGTGCCCGGGGGTCCCAAACCTGCTGTTGGTGGGGACAGTGGCAGCTCTGATGGCTCCTGGTGCCCAGGTACTGCCTGGCCGGGCTGCCCGTGGGGTACCAGTTCAAGAACATCACCAACGCCGAGGTCAACAACCTCCTCCTGGAGGACCTCATCATCTGGACCAACTACGAGATCGAGGTGGCCGCCTACAACAGCGCTGGCCTGGGGGTCTACAGCATGAAGGTGACGGAGTGGACCCTGCAGGGAGGTAGGCAGGGACAATCAGGGGTGGGCAGGGGCTTGGTGGGCACCCTGGCAGCAACAGGCGGTGGGACGGGAGGCAGGAGGATGGGTGTGGAGGTCCCAGGGGGACTGGGATGTGCTGGGCAGGGATGACCCGGGGTTGGCACCCAGCTGGTTGGAGGGCACCTCGTGGAGCTGTCCCTGTGAGCTGTCCCTTCATCCCGGCAGTGCCCACGGTGCCTCCAGGGAATGTGCAGGCTGAGGCCACCAACTCCACCACCATCCGCTTCACCTGGAACCCCCCCAGCCCCCAGTTCATCAACGGCATCAACCAGGGCTATAAGGTGAGGGTGATTCCCAAAAACGGAGCAGCCTGTGGGGAAAACTTGGTCAACCTTCACAAACTGTCTTGGCTCCTCCTCGCCGAAATCCCGGATTTCAATTGGCTCTCTCCTGACTGTTAAAATAATATTTACTGTTATTTAACACTTGCATGGGCTCAGAGTCTCCCATGCTCTGTAATTAATTCCAAGTTGCAATTAATTCAAATTTACATTAATGAAATTGAATTAAAACATTAAACTTGTGTCTTAATCCACTCGAAAGAAGTTCGGGAATTTAATTGCCGCTGAACGAGATAACCAGCGTGAGCAGGATATTTAACATTCTTATTAAACGCCACTTAGTATTTTTGATTAGTATTTTTAGGGCCTAATTAGTGTTTAATTAAGTTGCTAGAGGCTATCTTGCACAATACCAATTAAATGCCCAGCCATCCCTCCTGGATGCGGGCAAGGGGGGAATCCCGTTATCGATGGAGTTAATCACAGCTCCGTAAGCAGCGCTGGTACAGGCTGTTAATTGATCGTTAATCAACGCCGAATTAACAAGAAGGAGGCCGGAGATGGTGTTTGTGGCACTGGGAAGCTTCACCCCCGTTCCTTTCTGCCGCAGCTCATCGCCTGGGAGCCGGAGCGCGAGGACGAGGCCACGGTGGTGACGGTGCGGCCCAACTTCCAGGACAGCGTCCACGTGGGCTACGTGGCGGGGCTGCGCAAGTTCGCCGAGTACTTCACCTCGGTGCTGTGCTTCACCACGCCCGGGGACGGCCCGCGCAGCCCCCCCCAGCTGGTGCGCACCCACGAGGACGGTACGGGGAGGCTCCGACCCCCTCGGGATGGACCCTGCCCGCCCCCCGCCCCACCCGGCTCCGTCCAAGGGGAGCCCCCCCTCCCCGCTCGCTCCTCGCGGGCGTCCCGTGGGTGCCGAGGGATCCTGCGCTTGGGTGCTGAGTCTGGGTGTTTTTGGGCAGTGCCTGGCCCCGTGGGACACCTCAGCTTCAGTGACATCCTGGATACGTCCCTGAAGGTCAGCTGGCAGGAGCCGCTGGAGAAGAACGGAATCCTGACGGGTAAGGGAGCAGCGGCAGGTACTGGCTTTGTCATCGGTCCCTTTCCCACCCCACAGCATCTCCCCCTTTTCCTGTCCCATTCCCCCTCTGCAGCATTGTCCCGTGTCCCACTGCCACCCCGCAGTCACACTCACGTGTCCTTTTCCTCCCCCCGTGGCATCTCCCCTTTGTCCTGCCCTCTCCCCACCCCGCAGCGTCTCCCACCCGCTCTGTCCCCGCGCAGCCCCCGGGGTGACGCTGCAGGGGTGACACTGCAGGGGTGCATTCCAGGGTACCGGATCTCGTGGGAGGAGTACAACCGCACCAACACGCGGGTGACGCACTACCTGCCCAACGTCACCCTGGAGTACCGCGTCACCGGCCTCACCGCCCTCACCACCTACACCATCGAGGTGGCCGCCATGACCTCCAAGGGACAGGGACAGGTCTCCTCCTCCACCATCTCCTCAGGGGTCCCCCCAGGTGAGCACGGTGGTGTCGGGGTGCTGCAGGGCTGTGCGCGGCGCTGGGGGCAAGCGGCCGGTGCCACCCACCCTGCCCTGTCCCCACACAGAGCTCCCCGGTGCCCCCACCAACCTGGGCATCTCCAACATTGGCCCCCGCTCCGTCACCATCCAGTTTCGCCCGGGTTACGATGGCAAAACGTCCATCTCGCGCTGGCAGGTGGAGGCACAGGTAGGGGGTGGCTCGGGAAGGGGGTCAGGGGGTGTTTGGGGCCAGCTCACCCCACTCACCCCGCTGCCATCCCACAGGTGGGCCAGAACGGCGAGGCTGGCGAGTGGGGGCTCGTGCACCAGCTGGCCAATGAGCCCGACACCCGCTCCATGGAGGTGCCCAACCTGAAGCCCTACACCTACTACAGGCGAGTGCCAGGGTGGTGCCCCGCTGCCATCCCTGGGTCCCCCACCGTGACCCCCTCATCGTCTTCCCCAGGGCATGGAGCCCTCTTCCCCACACCGTGACCCCCCTCTCCTCTCTCAGTTTCCGCATGCGGCAGGTGAACATCGTGGGCACCAGCCCCCCCAGCCTGCCCTCCCGGAGGATCCAGACCCTCCAAGCCCCCCCGGACATGGCCCCTGCCAACGTCACCCTGAGGACGGCCAGCGAGACCAGCCTGTGGCTGCGCTGGATGGTGAGGGGGGTCAGGGGGGTCTGCGCCTGCGTGGGCTGAAGGGGGGATGGAGCTGGGGGGGCTGTGGGACATGAGGAGTGACAGTGCCTGTCCCTGCCAGCCCCTCCTGGAGCAGGAGTACAACGGGAACCCCGACTCGGTGGGGTACAGGGTCCGGTACGCGCGGGCGGACGGGCGGGGGCCGCCGGCGCTCCACGTGATCCGTGACCGCGTGGAGCGGGAATTCACCATCGAGGACCTGGAGGAGTGGACGCAGTACCGGGTGCAGGTCCAGGCCTTCAACGCCATCGGCCCTGGGCCCTGGAGCCCCCCGGTGCTGGGACGCACCCGGGAGTCAGGTACTGCTGTGTGCCTGAGCACTGGGCACCCGCCTCGGCCAATCCGGCCACTGACCCTCTCTGTTGCCCCCCTCCAGTCCCCTCGTCCGGCCCCAGCAACGTGTCAGCAGTGGCCACCTCGTCCAGCAGCCTGATGGTCCGATGGAGTGACATTCCCGAGGCTGACTGCAACGGGCTCATCCTGGGCTACAAGGTGAGCTCCTGCCCGTGGGCAGCAGAGCTTCCCCGGGAGGAATCACCCTGCAGGCTGTGGGGTCCCCGGCTGTGCCACCCCCAGGAGCCGGTGGCCGGGCTGTGTCACACGGGCTGTGTCACACGGGCTGTGTCACACGGGCTGTGTTGCAGGTGCTGTACAAGGAGAAGGGCTCAGAGGCCCGTGCCCGGTTCTGGCTGGCCGAGGGCAATGCCTCCCGCAGTGCCCAGCTCACCGGGCTGGCCAAGTACACCCTGTACGAGATCCGGGTGCTGGCCTTCACCAGGATGGGCGATGGTGTCCCCAGCCGGCCTCCTGTCCTCGAGAGGACACTGGATGATGGTGGGTGACAGCACCTGGGTGGGCTGGGTGATAAATCCCCTCCTATCCCTGGGTGATAAATCCCCTCCTAGCCCTGTTCTCTGGGGTGATCCCTCTCCCCCTGAGCAGGACACCCAGGGCTCCCAGGGGATGGCATCTGTCACTTTTCCCCACTCCCCGGTGACTCCAATCTCTCTCCCTGCAGTGCCCGGGCCCCCCGTGGGGCTCCTCTTTCCTGAAGTGAGGACCACCTTGGTGCGGCTCATCTGGCAGCCGCCGGCAGCCCCCAACGGCGTCATCCTGGGTAGGCGGGGAGCACCCCGGGCGAGCCGCGCTGGGATGCTCTGCAGAGGTCCTGCGGGGGCAGGGATTGTCAGAGACCAGCTCCCCGGGGTCCCCTGAGCATCTCGGAACCCTCAGGGGTCAAGTTCCCCGCTCGGATGTTGGTCCCGGGCTGGGTGTGAGCTCCCCCGTGAACAGTTTGGGATGGAGGGGGTAGGGGCCCAGGCTGGTGTCCCCTCCCCAGCGCCACCACTCCGCTCCCTCCCCGCAGCCTACCAGGTCAGCCACCGCCTGAACACCTCGGCGGTGACCGCGGCCGCCGTGGAGGTGCTGGATGCCAGCGCCCGGCAGTTCACGGCCACCGGCCTCCAGCCCGAGGCCACCTACCTGTTCCGTGTCACCGCGCAGACCCGCAAGGGCTGGGGCGAGGCGGCCGAAGCGCTGGTGGTCACCACCGAGAAGAGAGGTAACGATGGGGGGCCCGGCCGGCGGCGGGGGGCTGGCGGTGCCCCCGCAGTGCTCCCAGCCCCTCGCCTCCCCCAGCCCGGCCGCAGCCCCCCGGGAAGCCGCTGGCGCAGCAGGAGGAGGTGCGGGCCCGGAGCGTGCTGCTGTCCTGGGAGCCGGGCAGCGACGGCCTCTCCCCCGTGCGCTACTACACCGTGCAGAGCCGCGAGCTGCCCGACGGCGACTGGGCTCTGCACTCCGCCCCCGTCAGCCACAACGCCACCGCCTTCGTGGTGGACAGGTGAGGGGCTGGGGGCGCGGTGGGTGTCGATGCTTCGGGTGGTTTCCCCGTGCCTCAGTTTCCCCATCATGTGAGAAGTGCTGGTACAAGGCTGGGAATCGATGGCACGGGGCGGCTCGGGGGTGACCCGTCCCCATCCCGCTCCGCTCCCTGCAGGCTGAAACCCTTCACCTCCTACAAGTTCCGTGTGAAGGCGACGAACGACATCGGGGACAGCGAGTACAGCGAGGAGTCGGAGTCGCTCACCACCCTGCAGGCGGGTCAGCACCTCCTGGGGCAGGGACAGCGGGTGCCCCCCTCCCCGTGCCCAAGGGAACTCCTCCTTTGCCCTGGGCATCTCCGGAGCCTCACCACCCTCTTCTCCCCCACAGCCCCCGAGGAGGCTCCCACCATCCTCTCCATCACCCCCCACACCACCACGTCGGTGCTCATCCGCTGGCAGGTACCGTCCCCCCTGCCCTGGGAGGTGGCACTGAGGTGTACCGGGTGGCACCTCAGGGTGCCGGGGAGCCCTGGACCAGAGCAGCCTCTGACTGCCTTCCCTCCTCCCCCTGCAGCCCCCGGCTGAGGACAAGATCAATGGGATCCTGCTGGGGTTCCGGCTGCGCTACCGGGAGCTGGTGCACGACAGCCTGCGGGGCTTCGCCCTGCGCGGCCTCGGCCACCCCGGCGCCAGCTGGGCCGAGCTCACCCGTGAGTGCCCACGGCCCCACCGGCCCTGGGGACGGGGGCTGGGGTGGCCTGGGGGTGGCAGGTGGGGTCTGAGCAGTGCAGCATCTGCAGCATGTCCCAGGGTCAGGCTGTGCCCCCTGGAGCTGTCACCAGCTCCCTTGTGCCACCAGGTCTGTGCTCCCTAACATCCTTCTGTGTTGTCACTGGCCCTGTCCCGCTGTGTCCACAAACCTGAACCTCACAGGGGTGTCTGTGGGCTGTGTGACGTCCTGCTGTGTGTCCTCAGGCCCTGCAGACAGCAGGGTCACATCCGCTCTGGGGGCAGCAGGGACACGAGTGACGAGGGCAGAGCCCCAGGCAGGACCTGGCCCTGTCCTCTGTGGAGACCCCAATGCACAGACCTGGCTCGTGGCACTCGGGATGGGGCTGGAGGATGGAAAGGCTCCTCAGTGCTGTGGCAGCCCCGTTGGCACCTGGGGGTGCCAGGGCCGTTTCTGGGGAGCTCTGGCCCAGGCTGGGGTGGGGGCTCAGAGGCAGGAGCCCCCCCTGGCCTGCACTAACCCCCTCCTGCTCTCCTGCCCAGCTGTCTATGCCGTGCACAACCTCAGCGAGGTGTCCCTCACCCAGTACGAGCTGGACAGTAAGTCACCACCCCCGTGTCCCCCCAATCTCTGCATGTCCCTCACTGCCACCCCTGTGTGTCCCTGCACTGCAGGGCAAGCTGGAACCCCTCTGCCCCACCCAGCTGCTCCTTGGGGACACCCCCTTCTTCCCAACAAGGGGGGCTCTGCCAGGTCCCCCGGGGCTGCCCCATCCTGGGGAGGGTCCCCCTCACCCTTTGTCCCCCAGACCTGAGCAAGCACCGGCGCTACGAGATCCGGATGAGCGTCTACAACGCCGTGGGCGAGGGACCCCCCAGCCCCCCGCAGGAGGTGTTCGTGGGGGAAGCAGGTGAGCCATGGCAGGGGTGCCTCTGCTGGGGGCTGCAGGGAGGGGGCTCGGCTGTCCTGGGAGCCCACAAAGCCCGGATAAGGCAGTGACACCAGTGCAGTGACACCAGTGCAGTGACACCGTCCCCTCCCTCGCTCAGTGCCCACCGGAGCGCCCCAGAACGTGGCTGTGCAGGCGGCCACGGCCACGCAGCTGGATGTCACCTGGGAACCGCCCCCCGTGGAGAGCCAGAACGGGGACATACAGGGCTACAAGGTACCTCCTGCCACCTGGGAGCTGGCACCCGGCCGGGCTGGGGGCACGGGGGGCTCTGGGGAGGTGCAGAGTCCCCGGGGGGCACAGGGTGCGTGGCACTGGGGGTGCTGTAAGTGATTTCGGGGAAAGGGTTCTGGGGAGATGCTGGGATCCCGAGGAGATCCCGGGTTTCCCATCCCGGTGCCGAGCGGCGGCGGGGCAGCAGATGGCGCCGTCGGCCCTGGAATGCTACCGGGATTTGTCGGGATAGAGCCGGGATTTGTCGGGAAGCAGCCGGCATGTGTCGGGATACAGATAGAATTTGTCGGCATGCACTGGGATAGAGCAGGGACGTGTCGGGATGGAGCCGGGATATGTCGCGATGCAGTCGGGAAGCACCGGGATGGAGCTGGGATGTGCCGGGATGTGTCGGGATGGAGCAGGGATGTGTCGGGATGGAGCAGGGATGTGTCGGGATGCGTTGGGATGCAGTCGGGAAGCACCGGGATGGAGCCGGGATGTGTTGGGATGCAGTCGGGAAGCACCGGGATGGAGCCGGGATGTGTCGGGATGCAGCCCGGGTGCTGTTGGGATGCATTAGGATGCAGCCGCGGTACCCAGCCCATGCTCCAGACACCTCCTGCTCCCCGTCCATTGTGATTCCTCCGGCTTGTCCCCATCCCTCGGGAATCGGGCACAGCTCGAAGGCGATCTCAGGCGCTCCCTGACGATGCCAGCCGTGTCTGATGCCCAGCACAGCCTGGAGCCCTCCTGGAGGAGAGGCTCTTCCGTTCCCTCGGGCGCACTTGGAGCCGCCAGGCTGGGACAGGGGCTCAGGAACCCGGGTGGGGACGTTTGAGGGCTCGGGGAAGGCGAGCTGGGTGGGAGCCGTGCCTCAGCCAGCCCCCCACGCCCCCTCCCACAGATCCACTTCTGGGAGGAGCAGCGGCCGAACGGGAGCGCGCGGGTCAAGACCCTTTTCCTGCCCGAGACCGGCGTGAAGCTGAAGAACCTGACGGGCTACACCTCCTACTGGGTCAGCGTGGCCGCCTTCAACGCCGCGGGGGACGGGCCCCGCAGCCCCCCCGTGAAAGCACGGACACAGCAGGCAGGTGGGGCCCGTGGCACGGCTCCCCCAGCAGCCTCCTGCGCCTGGGCTCCCCGGGGAGGTGTCTCCATGGGTCCAGCTCCAGGGATTCATGCTGCAATCCTGAGCAGAACATCTCTGGGCTCAGCCCAGTGGGTTTGTGGGGTGGGGGCACTCAGAGGGGAATGTTTAAGCCGAGGCTTGAGGAGGATGAAGATCTTGGGAGGAGACACAAGGAGTAGGAGACTCATTCCCCCTCCACCGTGGAAGCTTTGCTGCAGCAGGGATGGGGTCGGGGGGGTGTGAGCTGGTGATCAAACAGCATTGGGGTGGAGGCAGGGAGAGGGGCTGGCTCGTGCTGGGGGTGTCCCCCTGCAGCGCTGAGCCGGCCCTGTCACCCTGTCCCCTGGCAGCCCCCAGCGCTCCCGGCTCCATCCGCTTCAGCGAGCTGACCACCACGTCAGTGAACGTGTCCTGGGAGCCGCCGCCGCTGCCCAACGGGGTCCTCGAGGGCTACAGGCTGGTCTACGAGCCCTGCACGCCCGTGGATGGTGAGGGCACGGCCCGGGGGGAGCGGGGAGGGCTCGGGGGGAGCCGGCTCAGCCTCTGTCCCCGCAGGCGTCAGCAAGATCGTGACGGTGGACGTGAAGGGGAACAGCCCGCTGTGGATGAAGGTCAAAGACCTGGCCGAGGGCGTCACGTACCGGTTCCGAATCCGGGCCAGAACCTTCGCCTACGGGCCGGACGTTGAGGCCAACATCACCACGGGACCCGGGGAAGGTGCGGGGGGCACGCGGGGGCACGCGGGGCGAGGGAGGAGATGGGGTGGGGGCTGGCCCGGCTCTGGGCCAGTTTGTGCCCCCCCCTGCCTCCAGCTGTGCTCTGGTCCCCAGGTGCCCCCGGCCCCCCTGGAGAGCCCTTCATCTCCCGCTATGGCTCGGCCATCACCATCCACTGGTCCAGTGGGGACCCCGGCCAGGGGCCCATCACCAGATACGTCATCGAGGCCCGGCCCTCAGGTACCACAGCTGCCTCTGCTCCACCCCCGTCTCGGGGGTCAGGAGAGGGGAAACTGAGGCAGGGAGTGCCGACCTGGGTTGTGCGTTAGGACTCGGTGTCTGAGGAGAACGCTGCTGAGGGGGGCTGGTGGCAAGGGCAGTACCTGGAGCACCAGTGGGTGGAGGGACATCACCTCTCACCCTGGGGTGTCCTGCAGAGCCAGCCCTAAAATCCCAGCCCTGTTTTCTCCTCTAGATGAGGGGCTCTGGGACATCCTCATCAAAGACATCCCCAAGGAGGTGACCTCCTACACCTTCAGCATGGACATCCTCAAGCAGGGGGTCAGCTACGATTTCCGTGTCATTGCTGTGAATGACTACGGCTACGGGACCCCCAGCACCCCTTCCCCCTCCGTGTCAGGTGGGTTCCGGGGGGATTCTGTCCCCCTGTGCCAGAGGGAGGGTCCTGCTGTTGCTCTGTTCTTGTGGCCATCCCTGAACCCCACTCCTGGCTCCTACAAAGTCCCAATCCCACTGCCAGCACCCCCTTCCCACATCCCCCTGCAGCCCCCTCCCTTTCCATGGATCCAGGCCTCACAGAGCTCCCCAAGTGACCCTGTGCTCTGCAGAGGGGTGTCCCCGTCCAGACTGGTTGTCCCCTGTCCCTGTCCCACTCTGACCCTCCCTGCTGTGCCCCAGCCCAGAAAACCAACCCGTTCTATGAGGAGTGGTGGTTCCTGGTGGTCATTGCCCTGGTGGGGCTCATCTTCATCCTCCTCCTCGTTTTCGTGCTCATCATCCGCGGGCAGAGCAAGAAGTACTCCAAGAAGTCGGACTCAGGTGAGGGAGGGAATGTGGTGGGTGGTGACAGGACCCTCCTGCTCCTGTGGGAGCTTCTTGGGGGTCTCTCCCTGCCTTTGGGGTCTGGGTGGAGTGGAGGGAGCCTCCCTTCCTGCCCACCTTGGGAACAACTCCTCCAGAGCCCCAGTGCCGCCCTATAACGGCGCTGTGGCTTCCCGGAGAGCTCTGGGAGCCCGAGATGAAACGAAGGACTTGTCCCAGACAGCTGCAGAGGCAGAGCAGCGCCGGGGGCTCGCAGAGGTCACCGGGATTAGCCAAACACAGCTCTGTTTTCTTAGCTCTGTCAAGGGCTCAAATTGTGGGGAAAATCCAGAGCTCCTTGTTAAGCAAACAGCTCGGAGTGGGGAGCTGGGGGCGCTGGGGCAGGGCAGGGGGCTGAGCCAGGGCACGGCTGGCACCTCCCGGCTGTCCCCAGGCCCTGGTGACTCTGGAACCAGAACAATCCCCCCCCCAGCCCCCTGTGCAGGGCCCGGGCCCCCCTCGCTGCTCTGTGCTGCCTGCGGAGGGGCTGGGGGAGGCTGAGCATCCCATCCCCCAGGGAACGGCTCCAAGGCGGCCGCCCTGAGCCACGGGGAGATGGTGAGCCTGGATGAGGGCAGCTTCCCCGCCCTGGAGCTCAACAACCGCCGCCTCTCCGTCAAGAATTCCTTCTGCCGGAAGAACGGCATCTACACCCGGTAGGGACCCCCGCCGCAGCCCCCTCCCCGGGCCGGGGGAGCATCTCTGGTCACTGTGTCCATCCCTGCTCTGTCATGGCGTGGGGAGGGCTTGGATGCCCAGGGGGTGACCCTGCTCTGCCCGGCGTCCCCCCTGGAAGTGCCATGACGGTGGGATCAGCGTTTTGGGAGGGGGTTGGCACGGCTGATGGGGTGCTCCCTCCCGGAGCCGGCCCTATGGATCCGCTGGGGCTGTCCCCAAGTGGTGCAGCCCCGAGCAGAGGGGGAGCCACGCTGACCCACCCCCGTGCGTGTCCCCGAGGTCCCCACCCCGGCCCAGCCCCGGCAGCCTGCACTACTCGGACGAGGACGTGACCAAGTACAACGACCTGATCCCCGCCGAGAGCAGCAGCCTGACCGAGAAACCCTCCGAGGTCTCCGACTCCCAGGTGAGCGCCGGGGCTGCACACGGGGACAGGGACCCGGGGCGGGGTGGAGGGCGCTGGGAGCCCTCCCTGAGCATCAGCCCGTTCCTCTGCCCGCCACGAGGCGGGTCCTGGTGCGCGTTTGGGAGCTGCGCTGCCGCTCCCGCCCCGTCCCGCTCGGGAGGCAGCGGCATCCCCTGTGGCTCGGTGGCACAGCGCCGGAGGGAAGCTGGCACAGCCCCCGGCCCGTGTGCTGAGGATGTGACACTGCGGGGGGCTCCCAGGGCTGCTGGGGACAGGGCACAAGGGACGGGAGGTCAGCGGGGCCGGGGGCTGTCCCGCTGCCCGGTCGCTGGTGGCAACGTCCGCGGCTCTGCCAACTCCACAAAATGCCACCTTTGTCTTGTCCCGGGGCCACGGGCAGCTGTGGCCGGGCAGGAGCGTGGAGCCCCGGGCAGACCACGGGACTGTCACCCCCAGGATGGATCCTGAGAGGCTGACACCCAGGGAAAGGTCCTGTGGGTCCCTAGGGCTGTCCCCGAGCAGGAGGGGACCGTGCCCAGGGTGCCCCCCCGTCTCTGCCCGCACCGGCTGTTTCCTTGGCAGATGCCGGCTCCTCTCGCTGCAGCCCGAGCGGGGCTCGAGTGGCTTTTGAGGAGCTGTGAAGAGCTGCGGGAGCTGGCGCTGGCGCGGGGCAGTTCCCACCGCCCTCAATGGGCCCTTTGTGCGCCGCCGGAGAAGCTGAATCCAATTACCGGCAGAGCCCAAAAACACCCTCCCCGCCAGCCCGGGGGCATCGCGGCCTCGGCAGCGCTCAGGAACCTTTTGTATGAGGCTCTATTTTGTTTTAGCAAGAGGCAGAAAGCCCCCAGTGATGCTGCAGCCGTCCCAGCCTCTAAATACTTTCGGGATGTGCTCGCCAGCGTTCCCAAGAGAGCACTTGGGAAAGCACCAGGGAAGCGCTGGAAATCACAGAACCATTCGGGCTGGAAAAGACCTCTGAGATCACCGAGTCCAGGCTGTGCCTGGTCCCCACCTTGTCCCCCGTGGCTGACGGCCACATCCAGCCCTTCCTTGGGCACTCCAAACCTCCCTGGGCAGCCCCTTCCAATGCCAGGCCACCCTTTCCATGTGGAAACTCCTCCTGGTGTCCCAAACTCCCCTGGCACAGCTTGGTTCCCGCTCACGCCGCGGCTGGGAGCAGAGCCCGACCCTGCTGAATTTTGGGGCTTGTTGGGTGCTGTCCCCACGTCACCACGTTCCCCCACGCTGTTTTTCAGGGCAGTGACAGCGAGTACGAGGTGGACCCCGGGCACCAGAAGGCGCATTCCTTCGTCAACCACTACATCAGCGACCCCACCTACTACAACTCCTGGCGGCGGCAGCAGAAGGGCATCTCCCGGGCGCAGGCCTACAGCTACACCGAGAGCGACTCGGGCGAGCCCGACCACACCCCGCTCTCCAACAGCACCTCCACGCAGCAGGGCAGCCTGTTCCGCCCCAAAGCCAGCAGGACTCCCACCCCCCAGACCCCCGGCAACGCCCCCAGCAGCCAGCCCGGGACCCTGTACCGCCCGCCCAGCAGCCTGGCCCCCGGCTCCAGAGCCCCCATCGCTGGGTTTTCCTCTTTCGTTTGATATTTAAACAGAAGAAAAACAAACAAACAAAAAAAGCCCAAACAGGAGAGGGGGGGAAAAATTAGGAAGAAAGAAAAAAAAAAAAAAAAGAAAAAGAAACTAAAGAAAAGCCCCAAGAAATTAAGAGAAAAGGAAAAAAGCAGCAAGGTGAGAGGAGGAGGAAGGGGAGCAGCCCCAGGCTCCAGGGGTTTTCTGCTGGATGCCAAGCGCCGTCCCTGGGGCTGGGGAGCAAACCCAGGTCCCCCTCCTTGGCCAAAGCTTCTGTGTCACGGACTCCTCGGACGAGGTGGGGGCGGGGGGCTGGGGGTGCACCCACACATCGCCCTTGGCACCCGTGGGGGCTGCCCCGGACCTGCTGCTGGACTCCAGTGGGTGCTGGGGGCTGGGTGAGGGGCTCCTGCCGTGCCAAACCCTGGCCCCTCCACTCGTGGCTCCCCCAGGACGTGGGGACAAGCGGTGGCACGGAGACCCCCAGCTGCGGAGGGCGAGAGGAGCTCTGCTGATCTTAAATCCTCTGGACTTGAAACCCCCCCCCCCCCCCAACTCTGGACCCCCACAGCCTTTGGGAGAAGGGGGAAGGATCCCAGGGGGACGGTTCATTCCTCACCTCCTTTGTGCCTGGCCCAGCACAGCCCCCCAGGAGAAGCCAGGACTGGGACCCCAGGACTGGGACCCCAGGAGAGCCCTGGTGGGGTGCACGTGGTGCTCAACATCCCCCCCCCCCAAATTCTGCACCGCGGGGGCTCTGCTGAGGCCTCGGATGAGGCGATTGGAGCCTCCCCTTGGCATTTCTGGTGCTCTGGGGCTTTTTAATGGGGTTTTGTGCAGAGGCCTGAGGGCGTTGGGGGGTGCTGATGCTCGGGGGGGGGGGCTCCGTGGCCGTTTTAGGGGTGTCTGCACAGCACAGCCCCTGCAGTGCCTATGGGTGAGCCAGCACCAGCCCGGCAGGGCCGCGGCACCCGGGCTCGGCCGAGGGAGATGCCAATAAACAGCCTGAGGACAAGTGTGTCCCCTCTCTGTCACCTTGCTCTGCCAGAGAAAGGCCCAGTGCCATGTGTCCGTGCGTCCTGCTGTCCCCCTGGGCCTGTGGCAGCCTTGTGGCACCAGGAAGGAGCTGGGCAAGGGGTGCCAGAGGTGCTGGATAGAGCCCAGAAGGGTGCAGGGAGCTGTGGGGGCCGTGTCCTGCACGTTCCCATCGCAGTGGGGTCTGGGGCTGCGGGGAAATGGGGTGATGGAACAGGGGACCCCGCTGCACCCGTGCTCTGGGCACTGCCAGCAGCAGCCCTGGCGCTGGGGATGTCTCCTGGGCTGTTCACAGCCGCCCTCTCTCGCTCTGCCCTGCAGGCCTGGCAGGAAAATCCAGGTGGTGAGTCCAGGTTTCATCAGGTGACACCAGCGGGGGCTGGGGGTGGGGAGGGCTCCGTACCGACGGTGCTGGTGGAGCACCAGGACCATGCCAGGGGCTGCCAGGGCTGTGGGGGGTGCACAGTCCCTGTCACAGCACCTGGGAGCCCCTGGAAGCCACATCCTGGGACCCTCACCCTGGCGTGGGCTGCCAGGGGCTCCTTGTGCAGGTGCTGCATTTGGGGACCCAGCGCTGCAGCTCCTCCTTGGACTGGGAGAACTGGGCTGCAGTGCTGGCCTTGCTGCTGAGCCACGGTCACCCTGTGTCCCCACACCAGCTCACGGTGTCCCCAGAGCAGCTGGCATTGCTGGTGGGTGACTCCTGTGGGCTGCTTGGAGCCCGTGCCCAAGGCAGGGGTGCCTGTCCCCTCCCGGGCAGCGCGGGGAGCCCTGGCACCCCTCTCGTGGGGACAGTGACGTGGGACAGAGGGGGTTCTGCGCCTGGCTGGGCAAATCCTGCTCCGTGTGCAGCCCAGCTCCAGCCCCGGGCGTCCCGGCTTGTGCAAGAGGGACCTTCCTCCCACCGGAGACACGGGGCGGGGCAGGTCGGGGGAGTCGAGCAGCACAGGCGAGCTGCCAGCGCACAAGGAGCGCTCCTTGTGCAAGGGGTGCCAGCCCTGCAAGGGGCATTCCCTGTGAGAGAGGTGCTCCTGGTACCGGGGCTGGTCCCCGGGTGAGAGCAGATCCCCAGGTGAGGGCTGGTCCCAGGGTTAGGGTTGATCCCCAGGTGAGGGCACGTCCCCAGGTGAGGGCTGGTCCCCAGGTGAGGGCTGGTCCCAGGGTTAGGGTTGATCCCCAGGTGAGGGCACGTCCCCAGGTGAGGGCTGTGCCAGCCCTGCGAGCAGCGAGCTCCCCAGACACATCTCCCATCCCGGGACAGGCGAGGCGAGCCCTGGATCCCACCCGTGAGGGATCTGCCTGCGCTCCCCAGCACCGGGACAGAGCCGAGCCCGGGCCCGGCTCCCCTGCCCTGACCCAGCTGGTCCCGGGCTGCCAGGAGGTGCCCGAGGGTGCAGCCACACCTGCGGCAGGCTGGGCGCTGGCGCCGTGCCGGGAGGTGACGCTGTGGCTGTGGCCGGGGTGCCAGGGCCCCGCGGCGGTGGCGAGGGCAGGAGGAGCCCTCTGAGCCCGCGGTTTCCCACGGCTGAGGGATGCAGCGCCCGAGGGAGCGGGGGGAGCTCCCACCTCCCACCACGGCAGCAGGGGTGGGCTGGGTGCCAGCGGCACTGGTGAGAGCTCTTGCTCGGCTGTGCTGCCTCAGTTTCCCCACGGAACAGAGGAAGTGGAAGCAGCCAGGCTCGCAGGGGAAGGCGCTGAGCCCGGCCACTTCTCTCCCACTTCCACTTCCAACCAGCTCTTTCCCAAATTCCTTCCCCACCGTCCCCGCGGCTGCAGGCAGGTGGGGGCTGCTCATTCCCATTCCCGTTCCCGGTGCTCTCCAGGCCGCTCCGTGCCGCAGTCAGGCGGGGTGAGCTGTCAGTGCCGATCACTCCCCGAGGACCAAATCGGCCTTGACGTTTCCCCTGAGCGCTGCTCCCTGGGTTTGTGGTTTTCCCAAGGGCAGAGCAGGGCAGAGCCAAAGGGGGGCACAGGGGAGATGAGGCAGCCCCAGATGCTGATGGGTGGATGGGGCAGCGTTGGAGCAGGAGCCTTTCCCTTCTCCAGGTGTGATGGGGAGATGCTGATGTGCCAAAAATGAGGGTTGTGACCGATAAAGCTGGGCTGAAACCTGTGATTTGTTTAAACTTATTTATTTTAGAAGCAGCCCCGCAGCCTGGGCTCTCTCTGTCCTCCAGGGTATCTCCGGTTCCCTGCCAGCTCCTGGGACAGAGCCAAGTGTGTCATGTCCCCACCTTTCCCTTGCCTCGGGGACAGGGACAGCCCCTCCTGCCACGCCGGGGGCCAGACGGGACTCGGCGCATCCTCAGAGCCCCGGTGCCCGGGGCACTGCTCCGTGCCAGGGTGGCAGGAGAGGAGAGCAGCGGAGAGGACGGAGCCAGCTCTGTGCCCCCTGTCCTGTCCCACGCTGTGGGTGCCCCCCTGGAGGGGTCCCTGTGCCAGGGCAAGGCTTTTCCATGGGTGCTGCAGAAGCCACGCTCCAGGTGGGATCATGGAATGGTTTGGGTTGGAAGGGACCTTTAATATCATCGAGTTGCAGGCTGGAAAAGCAGCTCTTCTGGGAGAGGCCGGGGTGGCTGCAGCCCAGCCAGGTGATGGCTTCCTGGGGGGAGCAGCAGGCTGGGGGAGCCCAGCCTGGCACTGCCAGCCAGGAGAGGGCTCCAGCTGGGAAAGGTGAGAGGCTGCAGGGAGAACCTGCCCACGGCACCCAGCTTGTGCCGGCGCCCACCTGGCCAAGGTGCCAGCAGGGAGGGGCAGAGCATCCCGCCAGGACTCTCTGGGGAACTGCCCAGCCCTGGCTGAGCGGTGTGGGGAAGGGCTGAACCCCCTGGCCCTGGGGGGGGGGGGGGGGGGTGTCTGTGGGGTTACTGGGGGCGTTTCTGGCAGCAGCCAGCGCTGGGCCCTGGGGCTGGAGGGATTTTGAGGGGGGGCTGTGGGGACAGCGCTTTGTTCTGGCACCCTGGGGTGTCCGGACAGTGATCCCCAGCACTGGGGCTCAGGGGGAGCTCCCCGCTGGCTCGGCAGCGTCGGCAGACAAAGCTGGCAGGCGCTGGCAGCAGGAGGAGGGGATGGGGCTGCCGGGAAGCCGGGCGCTTCTCCCTGCCCTGCTTTTCAAAGTGCTTTTCAAGCCTTTTCTTTTTTTTTTTTTTTTTTTTTTTCTCTGCTTTCAAAAGCTGCTGAGAAGCAGCAAAAGGAGCCGGCGATGGCTGAGGAAGGGCGGGAGCGATCCAGAGCAGCCCAGCACCCCGGGCTCGCCTCCCCAGGGCCGGCTGCAGCCGCGGGGCTCTGCGCGGCACGGCAGGGGAGGGGGCCCGTCTCTCCCAGGCAGTTTTTCAAGTTGAGTGAGTGCCTCTCTTCCCAGCCGGAGCCAGGCCAGCCCGCGGGAGCCTTCCCGGCGGCTCCCACCAGCCGGGTGATGTTAATCCCTCCCGACTGCGCTGTCTCAGCCATCTCCACGCTCCCATGACAGCGTCAGGTGAGGCGAGCAGCGCCGCACCGGGGTCCCACCGGCCTTCCAGTGCCTACTTTGTCTCACGTGAGTGGGTCGAGATGCCGCTGGGGGCGGGGGCAAACCCTCCTCCTCTTCCTCACCTAGCAAAAACCCCTGTTGCATCCGGAGGTGGCCCCCTCCTCAACTGCGGGCCCGGGGCTTTGCCTCTGGCCTCATCTTCTCTGTATGGAGAGCAAGGAAAATAAAATCTGGCAACAAAATGGGCTATGAAAACGGCACAGGAGGAAGCAGCGCAGCCCAGGATGGAGGCGCAGGCGTGAGCGGGATGGTGCTGGACACCCGGGCTGGGGGCAGAGGCTGTGCCCGGGGTGCCAATCCCAGCATCTCCGCAGGGCCTCGCTGCCCAGCTCCGCGGTGACACCACTTCCTTCCCGTGGAGGGAAGCCCCAGCCCCAGCTGAGCCAGCCCAGTGCCCGGCGCTGCCCACCCAGGGCTGTCACAGCGGGATCGGGGACTGGAGCTCCTTGCACCGGTGACATGAGAACCCTCCGGACCCCACAGCACTCGAGACCCCAAGAGTGGCGTGGCCAGAACATCCCAGCACCCCACTCGCCACCCCCCCCGCCTGCCTCCCACGGCGGAGACGCCCGGAATAGCCAAGAAACGCTGCATTAGGCAGGTTCGGGATAATCTGGGCTCTCCCGCCCCTTTTCTCCCACAAAGGTCTGGTCTTAATCCCCCGCGAGCGAGCGAGCAGCGGCTGAGCAGCGCAGCGCTCTCCCTTTCAGCCCAGTGTCGGTGGGGCTGGGATGATCTCGGGATTCACCGCCAGTGCCGGGGGGGTCGCGGTGGCCGTGGAATCCATCCCGGGGGCCGTGGAGCCCCGCACCAGCACCCGCGCTGGACGCCTGGCGTGACCACGGACCCCCTGCCATCGTGTCCCGGCCACCGCCCACCCACGGCCTGGAGGGACCCCATGGCCCCCCAAAAGGGACCGAGCACTGGGACTGCCTGGGGACAGGGAGATGGGGGCAGTGGGGGGATGTGGGTGCAGCCTCGTGGGTGTCACGGTCGCGAGTGGAACGGGGGCATCGCTGCTGCCCTGCGGCTGGAGCCGCCTCCTCCTGGCATCTCAGCGCGGTTCTTAACTCCCCGTAATTAATCAGAGCCGGTCGCCCAGCGCCACCTCAACCCCGCCGCTCTGCCAGGGGTGCGGCCAGCTCCCCGCTCTGCCTCTGGGGACCCCACTCGTGACCCCCGGCGGGCAGGGACCTGTGAGCCCCCACCTGTCCCTTCATCCCCCGGGGGTGCCGAGCCCCCACTCGTGACCCCTCTCCTGTCCCTGTCCCCACTCGTGACCCCTCTCCTGTCCCTGTCCCCCCTCCCCGGGACGCCCCGGGCGGGGCCGAGGGTTCCGCCCCCCCCGCCCCACTCGGGTTTGAATGGAGGGCGTGGGACCGCCCCGTGACGTGGCGCTGCGCCATTGGCCCGGGCGGGGCGATGATGTCATCGCCGGGGGGGGGCGGGGGCGCTCCGTTCCGGCGCGGCGCGGCCATGGACCGGCGGCGGCGGCGGCGGGGCCCGGGCGAGCAGGTACGGGGGGGGGACCCCGGGGCCTCCGGGGGTCGCGGCGGCCCTGCGAGACCCGGCCCCGCTTGGCCAGGTCCGGCCCGGCTCGTCCCGGCGTGGCGGGAGCCCGGCGCGCTCAGCTCGGCTATTGTCCGGCGGGCGGGCGGGGTCCCCGGCGCTGCCGCGCTCCGGTACCGGGCAGAGGGGCGGCCGGGATCCCCCCCCCGCCTCATTCCCGCGGGGCCGGTGCGCGGCGCGGGTGGGCGAAGGGGTTAACAGGATGCGGAGCGCTGTTTGCCCAGCGCGGGGCACCGGCCCGGCTCACCCCACCCCGCCTCACCGGCGATCGGCGCCCGTTCGCTCCGCCGAGCCCCCGCGCGGGGGTGGCGGTGGCCGGAGCTCGCCGGGGCGGTGGCTGCCCGCGGCCCGTCTCGGGAAGGTGGATCCTCGCCGCGCTGGAGCGGGTCCAGCGGCACCCCGGGGCTGGCCGGGGCTGGGCGCCGGCGGGTGCTGAGTCAGAGCCGCCCGAAATCCCCGTCCCGCTCATTCCCCGGTGGCCCCGGACAGGGGTCCCGGCTCACCGCCGCCTGCCCTCCGCCCTGCTGCCCGTCCCTGGGCGGCACACACCGCTGCCACGGGTGCCCGGAGAGAGGCACTGCCCGGATCTGCCAGCGCTGGGCACCGGGCTGGCTCCCAGACCCGCTCCGGTGCCCGTAGAACCGCGGGTGCGTGGGCAGCGAGCGCTCGCGGGGCGCTGGACGCGTCCCACGCCGCCCCGGTTTGACCCCGCAGCAGCAGCAGCGTGAAGTATAGATGTTTCCAAGCGCCGAATCTATGGATCAGGAAGGCTGTTCCAATGGGAGTTGGGATCTATAGAGCAGGAGAGCTGTTCTAAAGGGATCGTTAATGGGCTCTAGGGGGAAACTGAGGCACAGCGTGCGATCTC
Organism: Vidua chalybeata; assembly: GCF_026979565.1. Lineage (NCBI taxonomy): Eukaryota > Metazoa > Chordata > Aves > Passeriformes > Viduidae > Vidua > Vidua chalybeata. The sequence goes on from NC_071548.1 coordinate 7,532,584, forward strand.
TGCTGCCAGGACAGCGCTCGTTCCCCTGCCGGCCACGCAGTAAACAAATCTGTTTTGGACGCAGCTCCCTCGGAAACCGTGGAGCGACTCCAGCTGAGGTTTAGCACCGAGGAGGCTCAGTGTGTTTGGGTCTGGGGGTGCAGGACGAGCCTGAACCCCGATCCCCGGGGCAGCCTCCGGGCTGAGCGGCCGCGGGGCTCCCTCCCCGGCCCCCAGCGCCAGCCCCGCTGCCGCCGGCGTTGTGCTGACCGTGCCGGTCGCTCCCTTTGTTCGCTGGGTTTTGTCCTGAGCACAAACAGCCGCCGAGGGCCCCCCGAGCCGGCCGGGGCGGGCTCCGGGCCCCCGGCAGGTAGGGAGCCGTGGCCGCGCTGTGGGAAGTCTGCCTGCTAACTTCCCGTCCACCCCAGCGAAACCGCAGGAATCCGGAGCCCGGCGCGGGTCGGGAGGTCCGGTCAGCCCCGGTATCCTGTGGAAGCCCGGCCAGCCCCTGCTGCGAGAGACAGAGCCAGGGCCAGCGAGGAGATAACCTTTCCCCCCGGAAAAGTCCCCTCCTGGCCCTGCAGAGCCGCGGGCTGGTTCGTGGCCCCGGAGCTGGAGGATTTATGGCCCTGTGCGTGTTCTGGCATGTCCTGCCAGCGGTTCCTTGCTGAACTCTGGCTACCTCCTGGCTCTTGGCAGTCCCTCCGGGAGCGCTTCTCTGCTTTTGGCACTGGCGGTGAGTTCCCAGCCTGGTGCTGATCCGTGTGCCGAGAGCCCTGGTGGGAGCCAAGCTTCTCCTCCCTCCCCGTGTGCCACCTCTCCATCCCCGGCTCTGGAGCTCGCTGGCAGTGGGTTCCCACTTCCAGAGGCCGCTCGGCGCATCCCAGGGTTGCGCTGCAGCGGCGTCCCGATGCCTGGGACAGGACCAGACCTGTCACCGCGCCGGGGTGGGGGCGGTCACCGGGCGCCGGGGCTGCCCGCACTGACAGGACCGCCTGCCCCCAGGCGCTGGGAAGAGTCGCTGGGGAGCGCGACCGAGGGTGTGACAGCGGCTGGGTCCCCTCCTGGGCCGGCGGTGGCAGGGTGTGATCCGTGCCCTGTCTCCGGCTGCTGTCTGCCAGGCTCCAACATCAAAGGATCAAAGGATCCCCGAGAGGCAGCGCACCCCAAAGTGGGGTTGAGCAGGCGGGGTGGCCTCCCTGTCCCGTGTGTGGGTTCTCCCTGGCCCTGGGCAGCGTGGGGGACCCGACCGGTCCAGCACAGCCCCTGCCCCAGCGCCCGGCAGGGCGGGGAGAGCATCCTCTGATCTCGGGGTGCTGCCTGGGGGGCTCTGCATGGGGAAGCCGGGGAGCTCGTTTGGAGCCGGCTGGGCCGGCCAGGATGCTTTCCCAGTTTGGCTTTCCCAGGCTGTGAGTGGGAAGAGCTGGGGGCAGGATGCACGGGAATGTGGCTGGACTTGGCCAGTTTCTCCTGCGTGCACTCATTCCCTGGCCTCCTTCTCTGAGCCACTTTCACTCTGGTCCCCACGGGTGACTGATGCTGAGCGGGATGAGATGGGGAGGATGGAGGGGGGGCTCTCGTGGGAAGCCTGCACCATCAGGGCATGTGGGCCTGGCCAGGGCTGTCCCAGTTCTGTGCCTGCACTGTCCTACAAGCAGGCATTCATTTACAGGGACAATTGTGTCCCTGGGCACCTCAGCTTCTCTCTCCTCAGAGCCTGTGATCCCACAGGGCTCAGAGGGCAGGTGGCAAGCAGCACAGGGCTGTCAGTACAAGTTATCCCTCTTGTCCTCGACCCGTGTGTGTGCAGGTCCTGTCCCCTCCCCTTGCCCCAAAGCCCTGCTGGGGCTTGGCTCTGCTCTGGGCTCGCTGCCCCGGGATGGGCAGCGCTGCCAGGTGCCTGTGAAGTCTCTCGGGTTACCAGCAGCTTCCCCTGGTAGGTGGCTGCAAAGGCAGCGCCAGCGATGCCTCCCTGGCCTGGTTTCCTTTGTGAAAGCGCCGGCAGCGGGAATGTCACAGGATCTGCTCTCCCCGAGCAACAGGAGGAGACAAGGGCTCTGTGTCCAGCTCCCCAGGCCGGGCTGTGTGGGCAGCAGTGTCCATCTGTGCTGCCATCGCCTCTCGGGGCGAGCTGCGAGCGGGACATCGGGGGAATGGGGGGAGATTCTGGCCGCTGTGAAGAGGCTCCGTGGGCTGGAGCGTTTCGGGGAGGGGGACACGGTGCTGCTGTGGAGGCTGTGACGGTGATGGAGCACTGCTGGCCCGCCTGGGACCGCTCCAACCTCCCGGTGGCCCCTTTGCCGCGGCTTGCAAAGTATCTCACAAATGCTGAACTTGGCCCCGAAATCTAAATACAAGCGAGGGACAGTCCCCAGATGGCCTAAATCAGCAGCACGGTTGCCTGGCCCAGCCGGGGAGCTCGCCGGGAGTGTTTGTTTTATGGAAAACCAGAGGCTGGAGGAATGCTGGCCTGGAAGGAGATGCTGGAAGGGGAGAGCGTTCGTGCCATGCACACGCACCCGGCCGGGCGTGCGGGAGATCCCAGAGAGGGAGCGGGGCCCGGCGAGCTGCTCCTCTGTGTTGGGATGGCCTGAGGGGGGAAGGAATTCCCCCAGCTCCTGGTTTGAGGTGCAGGGAACGGGGTGTGGCTCCTGGGTGGCTTCTCCGTGCTGCTGGGGATGAACTGGGGGCTCTCTGCTGGTCCCCCTTGTGCCATCATCCCCCCGGGTGGCCCTGGGGGCTCGGGCTGTGCCTCCCTGGGCTGGTGGCATGCTGGACGGGCAGCGTGGCCATGTGCCACCAGCCTGGCCGTGCCCCATCCGGGAGCCGTGCACGGGAGGGTTGGGCAACGGGACTTTGCCCCAGCGTGGGGCCAGAGTCCGTCCTGCCCGCACACAGCCTGCCTGCGGTCCTGCTGCTCCTCTGGGGGACAGCGGGCTGTCACAGCGTGGGTGTGGGGAGGGAAGGGGCGTGGAGGCGTCCCCCGGCCCTGCCGGCGGCTGTGGGGTGGCTGCTGTGGCTCCTGGTGGTGTCCAGCCGGGCAGGACCGGGCGGTGCTGGGGTCATCGCCGCCCGTGGGCCGTGGGGCCGGGCTCGCTTCCAGCGGTGCCCCGGGGCCGGGCGGGCACCGGCGGGGACGTGGCCCCCGCCCCACGGCTCGCTCCGAGGACACACGTCCGTCCCTTCCCCGTGCGTGTCACGGGGCGCGGTGTCGCCGGCGGTGCCCGGAGGGAGGAAGAGGGCGGCCACGAGCCCTTCCTCCCCGGCAGCCTCTCCCGGGACCACCTGGGGCTGCCTGGCGCCACGGGATGCGGCGGCACGGTCGCTGTCCTTGTCCCCTCCTGCGTGGCTACGGGCGCTGGGTCGGACGAGTCGGCTGGTGGCCCCCGAGGTGGCCGAGGGAAGGAGTAACGTGCCCGTTGCCATTGTGGTCGGACGGAGCCCTCGTCATTTCTGTCACCTCTGAGTCACAGCGGTGATGATGAGACGGCTGGGGAGGATGGGGACGGTCACACATGGCCTCAGCTCCGAGGGGCAGCACGGAGGGTTTTGGGGGGCTCCAGGGCAGCAGCAGAGCAGTGTCCCCACGTGCCCATCCTGCCAAGCATGAAGGGGTCCCCGTGTTGGTCCCCCCGTCCCCCTGCTCGGCTGGCGGTGCCTCCCGGGGGCTCTACGCCCTCCTCACACACTTCCTGCCGTCTGTTTCCAATTCCTCCTGGCGTCTGCTCCTCCCTGCTTTCTTCCAATTAGAAAAAAAAAAAAAAAAAAAAAAAAAAAATCCCAGGCATCTTCTCAGCGTGCTGCTCGCAGAGGCTGGAGTGCTGTGCCCCGCTCGGGCTGCATGAGGAGGGGCAGAGCATGCCCGTGGTGCCCTGCATCTCTTGTGGTGCCCATTCATGTGGGGCACAGAGTCAGGGATCATCCTGAGGGATTTCTGTGCCCAGGTCTTTCTCCTGAGGGTCTCTCTGCTCCGGGAATGGGTCTGGGGGTGTGGGGAGCTCAGAGGGGTCTGAGGATGTGTCCCGTGTGGAATGATGCCCTGCATGGAGCCAATTCCCGGGAGAGCCAAGCAGGCTGGTGGGCACAGGGTCACATTTTGCAGCTTGGTGGCATGAAATCTGGTGCCCCACCCACATCCTCGAAGCCTGACCGTGTCCCTCCCTCCTCTCCCCTAGGAGTGACCCATCCGTGACGCCGGCGGCATCCCGGCCGCGGAGCCCCTTCTGCGAGCACCAGGCACGGGAGCCAGCGTGGCACAGCCTCCCCTGGGTGCCACCATGCCGATCCTCAAGCAGCTCGTGTCCAACTCGGCGCACTCCAAGCGCCGCTCGCGGGCCGACCTGACGGCCGAGATGATCAGCGCGCCGCTGGGGGACTTCCGCCACACCATGCACGTGGGGCGCGCCGGGGACGCCTTCGGGGACACCTCCTTCCTCACCAGCAAGGCCGGGGAGCCGGTGCCGGAGGCGGGAGAGGAGCCGGGAGCCTCCAAGCCCGGCCTGCTGTCCCGCCGCTTCCGCAGCAGCAAGCGCTCGCAGTCGGTGACGCGCGGGGACCGGCGGGACATGCTGGGCTCGCTGCGGGACTCGGCGCTCTTCGTCAAGAACGCCGTGTCCCTGCCCCAGCTCAACGAGAAGGACGTGGACAGGAGCGCGGGGCAGCTGCCCAAGAGCCTCTCCTCCAGCCCCGTGAAGAAACTGCCCGAGGAGATGAGCCCCGAAGAGCAGCAGCGCCCGAACGGGGCGGCCGCGGGGCCGCTGAGCCCCGGCTTGGACGAGCGCGACTTCGGGGACATCACGGACCTGCCCGTGGTGGTGGCCAAGGGCGGCGCGGGCTTGAAGCACGCCGAGTCCATCATGTCCTTCCACATCGACCTGGGGCCCTCCATGCTCGGGGACGTGCTGAGCATCATGGATAAGGATCAGTGGGAGCAGGACGAAGATCCCGAGGCGGAGGAGAGCCGCGAGGAGGAGGAGGAGGAGGAGGAGGAGGAAGGGGAGCCTGCCCCGCCTGGCTCCCCGCTGGTGGCCGTGGCGGCCCTGCCGAGCCAGAGCCCGGCCCGTGGCGCCGGTGGCCGCAGCCCCAGGGACAGCAGTCCAGTGTCCAGCTGCACCTCGGGGCCCGAGGAACGCAGCCCCGTCCCCAGGCCACCGAGCCAGCGCGGGGGGCCCCTGAAACGCCCCGACAAGGAGTTCTCGTTCGCCGACGAAGATGACGACGAGATCCGGGTATAAAGGAGGGCCGAGCCGAGGGTCTGGTTCTCACTGCGCTTGCCTGGACGCAGGGCTGAACACCACAACTGGTGGCACTGGGGAAGACTCAACTCCTGCCTCGTTCCCTCTCTGTGCTGCAGCAGGACAGCGCTCTGCTCCCGGGGCCGGGGCCGTTCCCGACAGCCCCCAGCCAGCTCCAGCACTTCTGGGAGGGGGAAGCAGACTCGATTTCGGTTCTTTCTGTTGGACTTTGGATCTTAGCTCCTTTCTCCTGCCCCCCTGCCCGCGTAAAGCGATTTAGGATCCAACAAGACGAGCCTTTGGAGTTTTAGCCCTTTTAGTAATATATATATATTTTCCGCCGTACAGTTTTTACCGTTTTCTGATTTGTACTTACCTTTCTCTACTCTCTTTTGGTTTTAACTGAGGGAAGATTTCCCATGAGGAAGAACTTGGCTCTGGAGCTCAGAGGTGGCCTGGGACTGTGGGCAGCTCCAGCTTCCTGGGTTTCTTGGGGACTTTCTGCAGACCAAGAGCGTCCCAGTGCCGTGGCAGGTGCTCGCTCCCCATCCCTCGGATGGATGGATGGATGGATGGATGGATGGATGGATGGATGGATGGATGGTTCCATCCCAGATGCTTGACTCTCCAACCAGCCTGGGGGTCACAGGCATGCTCCCAGCCAGCTCCAGGGATGCTGATGGAACTGTGGGTCTGTCCCCTGTGGGAGGAGCTCCTGGAAGCTGCCGGAGCCGGGGAATTCCGGTGTCCCGGTGGGGCTGGGCAGTGCCGGGAGCAGGCGGCTGGAACAGGAGGTTTTATACCCTCTATGTACAAATACAAGGAATAAAAGGAAATGGTAGTGACCGCAGTGGCCTGAGTTCCTGAGGGGTGACACGCGGCGGGGACCTGCTGCCCAAGCAGGACCAGTGTCCCCGTGCTGCCACCAGCCCTGTCCTGCTGCCCCCACCCCTGCTGCCATCCCTGGCTGTGCTCCTGGCCGCAGTGGGGGCACCTGCCGTGGCCGAGCTCTCTCTGCCCGTTGCCTGAGGAAGCAGGAGAGCTCCTGCTGGCCGGATCTGGCTCAGGGCTGGGACCCTCGGGCCAGGCGGCTCCTGCCAAGGGCTGGCTCTGCCAACGCTGCCCTCTCCTCCCCCAGCCCTGCTCCCTCCAGCCTGGGAGGAGGGGACGGTGCTGGGGGGGCAGGACTGGCTGTCCCTGCTCCCACGGGCTGGGGGCCAAGGGGTGCCCTGGGGGTTCCTGGCCCTGTGGGGCTGCTGTGGCCCTGGATGATCCCAGAAGAGCATCAGAGCAGTCACTCTGATCCCACAGCTCAGCCACTGGGGAAATGGGGCTCTGCCAGTGCTGGGAGTGACTTCCCGCTCCAGCCCCTGGGATGGAGCTGGGCTGAGATGGGGCAAAGTGCCAGGAATGGCCCCACAGCCTTGCCCTGAGCACTGGCCTCCTCACAGGAGAGAGGGAATGATTTATCCCCCCAAACATCTCCCAGCCCTGGGAGGGGCTGGATGCCCCTGTCCACCCAAATGGATCTCCCTGGAGAAGCCAGGGGAGCGGGCAAATGCTGTGCCACATTGGGGACACAATGGGGTCCTGTCCTGTCACCCTGGGCAGGGGACATTGGGCCATTGTCTGGGACAGGGAGAACAACAGCAGCTGCAGCTGGAGGCTCTGAGCTCACCAGGCTGCCTCTGCCCTGGTCGCCGTGCCCCCCTGCCCTGTGCCAGGGTCCCATGTCCCATCCCCTGAGCCAATGATCCTGGTCACTGTCACTTGGGATGTCACCAGGCTGCTGGGGGACAGCTGGCTCCTCTTGTCCCTTAGGGATGCTGTGGCACAAAGCAGCGAGCTTTGGTCCCTGGGCTTTGCCCGCTTTTCTCCCCGGGGCTGTGGGGCGGGGAGAAGCCCTGGGGTGACACTTCACGGGCCGCCTGCCACTGTCACTTGGCCGCCCTGATCTTTGTGACGCCTGTCGGCTCCAGGCTCGGGCTCGGCAGCGCCGCGGTGCCTCGAGCTGATGGGGCAGAAAGTGCGAGCGGGGCTGCGGAGCACAGCCGGGACACGGCCCCGCTCCACGGGTGTCGTGGTTTGACATGGAAGTGAATTTTTTCCAGGAAGTTGGGTTTTATGACCGGGAAATCAAATTCTAAGCAAAATGAGATGAAGATAAGATGAAAGCTGTGAGATGGGATCAAAAGGAATATAAGCAAAGCATGTATTAAGTTATAGTACCAATATAAAAGTAGAAGGTTAGTGTAAGTTATTGTTTTATGTATAAGTGTGTTGAATGTAATTTTGATAATAATTTTAGAAATGTGTGTTCTCAGAGGCGAAGGGTAGAGTGTCGTGGTTTGACATGGAAGTGAATTTTTTCCAGGAAGTTGGGTCAAACCAATCAGTGGTCAGGTTTGGATATTGGCATAAAATTTTTTTTCCTTTGTTATTAAGCTTAAGCCTGCTCTGCTCTGTCCCTAATAACATCTCACAGCATTTATTTAAAAAAAATACATTTTCATAGAAGTACTAGCATTGCGCCAGTATCAAACCATGACAACGGGACAGGGGCAGCCTGCAGCACCGGGAGGGAGCGGGCTCGGGGACAGTGCCACGTGTCCTGGGCTAGTGGGGAGTGACACCAGCGCCGGGAGCAGGGAGCGAGGCTGCACCCCCAGCCTCCCCAAACCCCTCGGTGGGCACGGTGACATCTGTCACACCCCCGGGGTGGCACCTGGGCTGTCCCACACGGTGGGTGGTGGGTGCCCAGCACCCTGCAGCACCCACGGGCAGCGCTGTGGCAGTGCTGGTCCAGTGCTTTGATGCCGAGTGACAGAATGGGAGCAGGGCTCCATGGGCTGTGTCAGCCGCGGGCGCGGGATGGAGCAGGGATGGAGCGTTGGGATAAATCCAGGGGCTCTGCTCCAGGTGGGCTCCAGGAAACCCACGGAGCCCAGAATGTGCCACTGGAGCCTGGCACCCATGAAAGCCCCAAAGCAGGCATGGAAGGGGCTTCTGGGCAGCCCAGTGGAAGTGTCCCTGCCTGTGCACGGAACAAGAAGGGCTGTAAAGACCATTTCACAAGAAACCATTCTGTGATTTGTTGGGATGCAAGGTGTGACCCCTTCCAGGAGCCCAGGGATGTGGGTCTGTCTTGCCAGGTGCTGGAGAGCAGGCCTGGGGCTGGTGCTGCTGTGCCCAGAGCACCCCAAAACACACCCAGCATCCACCCCGTGCTATTGGAATGCTCAATCCCAGCACTCTGGCCATATTTGTCTCCATTTAAGGCCTCGAAGCGAGGGGTTAACCCAGCTCCCAGCCAGCCCCAGCCGCGTTTTCTGGAGGAGAAGCAGATGTGGGAGCGGGGAGGCTGAGAGGGGCTGGCTGGGGCCTGGGGCTGAGCTCCCCAGCTGCGGCACCAGGCAATCAGGGCTGCAAATTGGGATCAGATGTGGGCAACTCCCCCCCTCTAAATGCAGCACTCCAGGGCTGCTTGGGCTGGTTCTGCTCTGCCTAGGGAGGAGGAGGAGGAAGAGGAGGGTTCTGCTGGGGCCCAGGGTGGCTGCAGGGACCTCCAGAGCGTGGTGCTCCCTTTGGAGAGCTGTGTTTCTCTTGGGGAGCGCCCCTGCCTCTTCCCTTGCCTCTTCCCCTTCCCCTGCCGGGCTGGAGCGGGCTCTTCCCGCAGCAGGGATGATGCAGGAGCTGGTGGCTGGCGTGGAGAAGATCAGGTTTGACTCGGAGGCTGATGTGGAGGGGCTCAGAGCTCAGCCCCTGCCCTTCCCGGGGATGGACAGTAAGTTTGGGACAGGACTGTGGCATTTTTGGAGGGTGGCAGTGCTGCAGGAGCTTTTGGGCTTCTCCTCTTGCTGCCCTCCTGCAACACCTGGGTGGTTTTTGTCCTGGCTCCGGGCATTGCTCCCTCAGGGATGCAAAGCTGTTGGGGAGCTGCCAGGGTCCCCAATGTCCTTGAAATCCCAGGATTGGGGGTAGAAGGTGAAGCCGTCCCCACCCCTGGGCTGGGGCAGTGGGGACAGGCTGGCAGTGACAGGGCTGTCCCAGGTGTGCAGGGCCACCCCCGGGGCTGTGGTTGAGGCAGGGCTGGGGCAGTGGGGACAGGCTGGCAGTGACAGGGCTGTCCCAGGTGTGCAGGGCCACCCCCGGGGCTGTGGTTGAGGCAGGGCTGGGGCAGTGGGGACAGGCTGGCAGTGACAGGGCTGTCCCAGGTGTGCAGGGCCACCCCCGGCACGGCGGGGCCAAGCCCGCGGTGTGCAAGCATTGGCTGCGAGGGCTCTGCAGGAGGGGCGAGGGCTGCGACTTCCTGCACGACTACGATGCCACCAGGATGCCCGAGTGCTATTTCTACTCCAAGTTCGGTAGGTGCGGGGCTGGGCATCCCAGGGAGCCTCTTCCCACCCCTCTCTCATCCCTCGGGGCTGGCCTCGAGCGAGCGGCTGATGCCACCTCCTGACTGCGGGAAGAAGTGCCACTGTCACTGTCGCGCAGCCGGGGTCACTGTCCCCACCCCCAGCCAAACCTGGCCCTTCCCAGGGCACCCCAATTCCCTTCACCCAGCCCATCCTGGAGCGATTCCCGCTGCGAGTGAGCGCTGTCCCGAATGTCCCACGCCTTGCTCCCGCAGGTGAGTGCAGCAACAAGGACTGTCCCTTCCTGCACGTCGGTGCCACCGCCAGCACCGTGGGCTGTCCCTGGTACGACCGTGGCTTCTGCCGGCACGGTGAGCGGGGCAGGGGGTGCCCAGCGGGGATGGGGCCGGTGCCCACGGCCCGGTGGGGATTTGGGCTCGGGGCTGCAGGGAGAGCAGAGCTCCCACCGTGCCGGGGTGCTGGCGAGTCCCTGTGAGTGTCCCCTCTGCCTGGCAGGTCCCCTGTGCAAGTACAAGCACACGAGGAGGGTGATGTGTGCCAACTACCTGGTGGGCTTCTGCCCGGAGGGACCCAAGTGCAAATTCGTTCAGTATGTACTGGGGGGGGGGGCTTGGAATGTGGTTATTTGGGGGGAAATGCCCTCTCTGAGGTGGCTGTGGCCCTTGCAGGGTCAGGGACAAGGGCACAAAGGGTCGGAATTAACCGAGCCCCACACCCAAGCTGTGCTGCTGGCAGCAGGGACAGCGGTGGGTGGGCAGGGGACAGCCCTGGTCCCCACGGAGGTGCCTGTACCAGCTCCAGAACATCCCTGAGGGGCTGTGGGGGCCTCAGGAGGGTCTGGGGGCACCCCAGGCAGTAACTGCCTGTCCTCTGTGTCCCCTCCAGCCTCAAGGCCGGGCTGATGACGAGCAGCACAGACCCATCCAAGGTGAAGCTGTTGTCCCTGTGCCCACGGGGGTGATGCCCCAGCTGCCCCCAGCTCCTGTGGGGCAGCAGCTGCCAACTGCCCCCTCCTGCCCCCTTTCCCCCAGGAAGCTGGATGTCCATGGGGGCTGGTACAGCGGGGTCTGGCTGCTGCAGAGGAGAGGGGAGGTGAGCACGTGCCACCCAAGGAGCCACCTCCACGTGGCACCCAGCACCTGGCAGCTCATCTGTGGGACACCAGTGGCTGCCCCCAGAGCCTGCTGGAAGGAGGCACCTGCTCCAAGGTGAGAGATTTTGGGGAATGGGAGGGCTGGGAGCAGCGGTCTCACCTTGGAGGGAGGGTGAGGGGCAGCAGGTGCTGTGGGGGATTCCCAGAGTGCTCCCAAAACAGCCTCTTTGACTGGAAATGTGTCTTTTCCTTGTGCTATTTGGCCCTGTCCCCTTGGAGCTGGGGTGGGAACCAGCAGGGGAAGGGATTTCAGTGGTGAGAACCCTGGGAACAACAAATCCATAGGTTTGGTGTAGCTGGAACTGTTGGTGCTGTTCCCATGATCCCATTCCTTTGCAAACGGGGTCAAAACGAACGTGTGGGGACGTGGCAGGGGCTGATCCAGCACAAACCCATTCCCTGTGCCCCCAGAGCGGATCAGCCAGTCCCTGTGCCAGCCAGAGAGGGAGGACTCCACTGGAAATGCTGCTGGGAAAGTGACTCCAGGGCTGCCACACGGCTCAGGGGAGGAGGAGGACACCACGGGACACCACGGACACGGCACCGGGGGCGGCCCCTGGGCTAGGAAAGCCAGCAGGGTCTGCCCAGCACCAGCTCACAGCTGGCACAGGCAGCACAGAAATCACTTCATGCAATGAAAATCGGGACTTGCCACAGCTGGCTGCTCCCCCTGGCACTGCTGGCTGCGGGCAGGCCGGGGCAGCAGCAGCATTCCCAAGGTTTGGAGGGGTGCAGGAATGGGCACGGGGGTGAGGATGTGTTCATCCCTTGGGGAGGGGGCACGAAGCACCACGTTTCAGATCACAACCCTAGCAGGAAAGGAGAATCCACACAGGTTTTTATTGCTGGTGAGAGACTTTTTGGTGCAACACCTCTGTCACAGCACTACTGCACTCTGCAGAATAAAGAGCTCAGACTTTTAATTCTCGGGTTTGTTTTTTTTTTTGTCCTTCATGCCTGCAATGTGAGCAACCCTTTCCCAGACATGTCTGGGAATGGCAGGCTCCAACTAGCACTGCTGGCTGTCCTGGTCTGCCTGCTGCAGGCACGAGTTTGCCCTTTGGGCACAACAGTTCAGCCCACGGATTTTTCTTCCCCAGAATTAGGGTGCTGTGGTCTGAGCTGCTGCTCCAGTGCCTCCACACAGGTCCTGGCCAGTCCCACCAGTACAAGGGGTGAGTACAAACTGGGTCGGGCCAGGCAGAGCTCTGAATTTAAAGGGAATGATTCTTGGGGTTGAAGTCCACACAGCTACAGCAGAATTGTCAAATCTCTAATGACAGCTCAGGACACGGTGCTGTCCCAAACAAGGGATCTGGGACTCTGCAGCCTCCAGGAGCTCTCCTGCCCCCACAGATCTCTCAGGGTGCCTCTAATGCTTTCTCATTTCACTACTAAAAGCTGCCTGACCAGGAGGGGTGGCCACAGGCTGTCACCTCTCTGCTACACAAGCTGACCTGCAAAGGGGCTCCTCCTCAGCTCCAGCCCCAGCCAGGCCCCTGCTGCTGGGAATTCCTGCTGGGATCCTGGTCCTGGGTGCTCTGCTGCCTCCCCAGGAGCTGTGGCTGTTCCCTGGGTGCTGCTCCAGCTCCTTCAGTGGTATTTTCGCCAGCGGTGCCGCTCTGGAAGAACAGGGAGAAAATCATTCCAGTGTCAGCACAGGGATCTGTCTGGGGGCTCCAGCTGGGCTGAGGAGCCCGACTGCAGCTTCTGTGTTTGTGTGCTGCCAGGGGGAACCACCCAAACACCAGCAGATCCCTTGTCAGCTGTCAGGAAACGCAGCTCCTTGTTGGAACATCTCCTCCCTCTGCCCTGTGTGGGCTTTCCAAAGTGCTCCTGACAATCCCGGTGCTCTCCAGGGAGAAGCTGTGAGTCAGCAACTGCTATCAGCACTTTTATTCACCAAATTCCTCTGCCCACCTAGAGAATCCTGCTCTCTGAGCTCTGGTGTTAAGTCTTAAATGGGGAGTGTTTGAGTAATTTAATTATTTCAATTATTCCAGAGCTTTAATTAACAGGAATGTTAAACAGGCTTTCCAAGTGCTGCAGAAGGAAGAACTCCTGAAATAGGAAATCTTACTGAGGTGCTGATAGTTCCAGCCATAGCTGAGCAGGCAGTACCCAGCCAGGAGCATGGAGATTCCAGCAGGTCCCCCCTGCTTCACGTGGATGTATTTGGCACAATAACTGCTCCAGGCTGTTGGGAGAGAAAGGAGAGGGATAAATCATGGGCTGCTGTTGGGAATTCACTGCTTCCCTGCAACTTCACAGAGCTAAAATGTTGGGGATATCTGTTTATCCCAGGGATAGACGAGATGTTGGGATGATGGATGGGAAGGAATTGTTCCTTGTAAGGGAGGGCAGGCCCTGGCACAGGGTGCCCAGAGCAGCTGTGGCTGCCCCTGGATCCCTGGCAGTGCCCAAGGCCAGGCTGGATGGAGTTTGGAGCCAGCTGGGACAGTGGGGATGTCTTTGTGGTCCTTCCCAGACCCTTCCATCACTCCATGACTTGTGCTTTGTAAAGATCCAGGCTGGCCCAGCAAAGTAAATCAGGGAGGTGGGGACGGACCTGCCCCAAAAGCCAGGAATTCTCACCTCTCTGCACTGCTGCCAGCAGCCCCTGGGGAGAGAAGTTGCAGGTGCTGATCCAGGTGTGCAGCTCGCCCAGCCTCACCTCCATCAGGGGCCTCTCCCAGAGGGGACCTGCAGGGTGACAGGCGCTCACAGCGCGGGCTCTGTGCTGCCAGGGGAGCAGGGAGCTGGGATGGGATGTGGAATTTGGGCTTGGAAAGGGACCGGGAATCGCCTCTCCCACAAAGTTTGGGCTGCATCAGCCCAAGACTCCATAACCACATCGCCCATTGACTTTGCAGGCTGGAGGAGGCGCAGTTAAACCTCCTTGGATTCTCCTGGATCCTTCCCTGGGCAAGCCCAGCATTCCCTACCCCTCCTCTCCCATTCCAGCTGCCATCCCAGCACGGAGATTTTCGTTACCTTGCTGCCCCCGTGCCAAACCACCCTTGGGCGTCTCCGCCGCGATCCTCACATCCTCGTGGAAACGCTTCCCTGGAAAAATCCTCAGCCCTTCCCAATCAGGATACAAGTCTGGAAACCACTCCAAGCCCGTGGCGCCGGCCCTGGCGCTGCTGCCAGGGGCCTGCCGTGAGGAGGTGGGCTGGGTTTTGGGCAGAGTGTGGAGCAGAGCCAGGCTCGGGAGGGGCTCGGGCACTCGCTCGCCGCCGGCCCGCGGCCCCTGCAGGCTGAGCTCCTTTCTGGATGTCCCCTGGCCGCCACCTCCGAGCGCCTCCGCCGGTGACGGATGGAGGATCCCGGGATGCCAAGCGCCCGCGGGGGGTTCAGATCCCGCCCCAACTTCCAGGTGCACCCGCTGCCCTCCTGCCCTGGTTTTGTCTCTTCCCTCCCGCCGGACGAGGTCACCGGGGCTGTCTCTGCTCTCAGCGGGCTCTTGAAGTGTCTTTGCTGCCTTTAAACCGCTCTTTTCTCCCTCGGAGCTCCCCGTCCCGTTCCCCACGGCTCCCCGGCTCCGAGTCTCCTTGCCCTTGGATTTCGGGGCAGTTTTGCGGCGCTGCGGGGCGGGAGCGGGGCCGGGCTCCGTCCCTTCCCCGCGGCCCCGCGCCGCTCCCGCCCCGCTCCGCGGCTCCTTCTCCCTGACCACCCGGGCTCGGTGCTTCTCGATCACCACCTTCACCCCTTTCTGCAGCTTCTTGGGCACGTCCTCCACCTCCTCGGGGTGCAGATCCAGGCTCCGGGCCACGTCCCGCACGGCGCGGGAGCCGCTCCCGGGGGCCGGGCGGGCAGCCGGGGCTGGGCTCGGCGCCGGGCCGCCGCCGGTGACGGCGGAGGGCTGGGGGCTCGCTCGCGGTGCTGCCGGCGCGGCCTTGCAGTGCGGGAGGTGCGCGCGGAGCCGCTTGAAGGGCCGCCGGCAGTGCGGGCACAGCTCCGGCCCGGCCGCCGCCATCACCGCCGGTGCTTCCCTCCGGGTGACGTCACAACGCCGCCGCTCGCGGCGTGCGCCGCGACGTCACAACGGCGCAGCCGCCGCCGCGCGCCGTGACGTCACGGGGGCGAGGCGGCGGCGGCGGAAGCGGCGGTCGGGGCCGGGCAGGGCCGGGCCGCGCTGCCGCCCCTCACCGCGGCCTCCGCCCCGCACCGCGGCCTCCGCCCCGCACCGCGGCCTCCGCCCCGCACCGCGGCCTCCCCGCCGCCTCCGGCCCCTCCGCCCGCCATGAGCTGCCGGCAGCCGCTGCCGAGCGAGCGGGGAGCGAGACAGAGGTGGGCGAGGGCAGCGCGGCCTGAAGGGGGGGGAAGGAGGGGGCCGGGCTGAGGGGAGAGGGGGCTCGGCCGCGCGGGGACGGTGGGGAAGGGAAGGGGAGAGCGGCCCCCCGGGCTGCGGGCGCTCCGCAGGGCGAAGGGACGTGGGGGATGCGCAGGGTTCGGGGGAGATTCTCGGCGGGCTGGGGGAGGATGTTTCAGGAGCAGGGGGATGGCGGGGCGGGTGGGAGCTGGGAGGCAGCGGGGGATGGCGCACTCAGGGAATGCGGTGGAAGGGACCGTAAATCCCGTCCCTGCCACGGGCACGGGACACCTTCCACAAGCCCAGGGTAGCCCCGAGCCCCGTCCGAGCTGTCGAGGTCACTGTTGAGGAAAGGAAGGCTCCAGAGGTGGGGGGAAGGGAGGAACATCCTTTCCCCGGTGTTCCCGGACAGACGGACAGCGCTCGGTGCCTGCGATCCCAGGAGCAGGGAGGCAGCTCCGGGCTGTAGGCGTGGGCCAAACCCCGGCAGCTGAGGCTGCTGCACAGAAAGGAGCCAGTTATAAATACCTCCCTCCAGTCTGTTTTGACTCATTCGAGCACGGATTAATTTTAGGCGCACCAAAACAGCTCCATGGCGTGTTTTTTTTTGGAGGCTGCTGAGATCCTGGCTGTGACTTGTCGTGTTTGTAGGGCGGGGAGGAATCGTTTGATGTCGGTGTAGGAATTCTGGGATGCTGCTGGGGAGCAGCTGCTGTGTTGGTGTCACGGAATCACGCAGTGGCTCGGGTTGGAAGTGACCTTCAGTCTCATCCAGTGCCACCCCCTGCCACGGGCAGGGACGCCTCCCACTGTGCCGGGCTGTTCCAGGTCCTGTCCAGCCTGGTCTTTGAGGTCTTCCCTTTATCTCCTCGAATTTGGGAACATGAGCACCGCCCCCACCCCATTATCCTCCTCCAAACTCTGCTCGGCCTCGATGCCTGCAAAGATTTGGATTAAAATTAGGGTAAAACTTGTACCCACCATGCCAGACAGTGCAAGGTGTCAAACACATCAGAAAACAGGGAAGAGTTTGTTTTCCACGAGGTGTGTCCTGACAGAACCTTATTTCCACGTGGGAAATGTGATTGTTTTGGGACGTGACTCAACTCCAAACACCGTCAGAGTGGAGAGACTAACGAGTCATTGTGAGGTGGCGTGAGCAGGTGAATAATTGGAGATTGGCTGGGCTGTCCCCAGCCTGTCAGGTGTCACTATGAAGCCAGGGATTATTTTTACATCTGCAAGGCTGGCAGTTGTTAAATGAGTTTGTTTAGAAGGATGGTTTTAATCCACGTCCCTTATACTGGCAGGAAACATCTTGTGAGGAGCAAGATGCTTCTCTCTGTGCCCTCAGGCTGCAGCTAAAAAGGGGAATATGGGAGCCCCCAGCACCTCAGGGGGCTGGAGGCATCCTGCACTAACTTCTCAGGTGTCCCTGCCTTTTTTGGGTGCCTTCAGAGGACGAAGCAGAAGGTAGATCAATGAGTTTATAATTTCTTTTGCCCTGCAGGAAGAGGAGGAGGAATGGCAACGAAGATGATGGCCACGTTCCCCAGACCAAACGTAGCAGCAGGAGCACTGTCCTCCAGGACTCGTGGGACACTGAGGTGAGACCTTCCCAGGCCAACCCATGCAGTTGGAATGTCCTGTGCAATTATTTTTTTTCATTTTTATTTCATAGCTTTGTGTTTGAGGTCGTGAGCTTTGACTCGGTGACATCGGAGATTGAAATCAGTTTGGAAATCAGCCTGCTTATCCCTGGCCTGAATATTTCTGGGGAGAAACATCAAATCCTGCCTCACAGCACCCAGGGAAATAATTTCCTGCTTTTTGGTTTTGCTGTGCCCAGAGCTGAGGGGCTGCTGAGGGGGGATGTGTCCCTGTGCTCACTCTGCCTGACCATCAACTTTGCCTTTCCCCACACTGAGGTGATTATTTCTGGGAGAAAGACAAAACACATTCCAGGCAGGCCTTATCTGATGTGGAAGAAAATGCTCTGATGGAGCTGCTCAGTTTAAGCAAGTCTTGTTCACAGCTAAAACAAACTCAAAACTTGTTTTTTGCTCGCATTTTCCATGATTTCTTTGCTGGATGTGGGATAAACTCTATTTTTTTCATACCCTCACCAGACAGCTGTTCTCTCTGTGCAATTTGAGATTTCATTTCTTAAAAAAAAAAAAAAAATGCTGATTTCCTAACTGCTGCCAGGTTTTCTGAGATGTCACCTGGGTGAATCACCTGAAAATTCACTGTGAGCAACCTCCTTGTGTTGTAAAATATTCATGGAAAAGAGGGTACAGAGCAGAGGCTCCTACTCTGAAGTTAACGAAATGAATTTCTTTGAAGGTTTTGGAAATATCCTTGGTTTTTTAAAGCCTCCTCACTTTGAAGGCAGATCGTAATGAGCAATTACAATCTGAATTATTACAGAATTAACTCAATTATTCAACTGTTAATTGTGCTTCGCAGAGAACATTTAGTTGCTGTGTAACTTGGAGCTCTTTTATAATCTGGAAATGGTTTCAGATGGATATTTCTACATTCCTGTTGTGAGGGAGGCTCTCTCTTAGCCTGGACAAGTAGGTGATGTGACAGGACACTGCTGGGGATGCTTTAAGAGCTGCTGTCCGTCACGAAGGAATCCTCTGGGATGAGAACTGCTGCTGTGTTCTCAGGAGGGACACTTTGCATTTTGGGGTGTGCTGGGGAGCAGCAGCCCTGGTTTGCTGCAGTCTGACACTGATCACTTGTCCAACAGGTCAGAGCCCTCCGTGTGTGTAGAGTAGTTAAAGGCTAAAGCAGCCTTGAGGCGGGAGGAGGACGGATTTAGTGTGGAACAAGGGATTGAAGTAGGAGTTAATGAAATTAAGGATATCGGGAAAACCCCCTGATGGTGAGTGGCAGAAGCACCTTTGCTTGTGGTGTAAACACCTGGTGTTTGGGCAGAGGCACTAAAAGCAGGACTGGCAGTGGCCACACAGGAGGGGTGACATCAACCCTGGCCTGCTTTCCTGCGAGGGAGCAGCACGGGCACGGCTGACCCAGGGCAAGGTCACTGCTCAGCCTAACAGAGACTCTGCTTCTTGCATGCACTTGCCTGGTAAGATCTGGTTTTAACACTTTAAACCCTGCTGTGAGGCAGGGAGGAGCTCTCACTGCTCAGGAGTGTGGACACAGCTTCTCAAACAGCACGGCCCCGTTCTCCGGGGAACAGAATTCCCAATGTTTTCCCCTGATGAATGGGGCTTTTTCTTTTTTGTTTTTTTGGCTTGTTTTCTTGTCGGATCCCTCAACTGAGCATGCCCAGAAATTCAAGCCACGAGATTAAATCTGTATTATTCCAACATTTGGTTAAGGACTTCCTGTGCCAAAGGGAGAAATCCTTGTGCTCATTGTGCACGAGTGCTTCCGATCGGTGCCGCTTGGAAAGTCTCAGCCAGTTTGCAAGGCTTGGATTTAGCTTCCTGATACACTGCTGCGTGCAAAGACACCTCTTGCTGCTTAAAAATCCCCACTTGTTTTGGGATATTGCCTGGGAAAGGGGGAGTGGGAGCAATTTGTGACTTCCAAGTGCACGTGAGAGTCGCTTTTCATCGCCGGGCGTCGCACACCTGCTTTTTGTGAAACATTACCCAAAGTCCTGATTCCTCTGGCCTGTTTTGGTTCAAACTGACTGTTCCCTCTTGCAGAACGAGGCCTCTTTGAGAGCACAGCCTCAGGATGGCAATCAAGCAGTGTTTTTTGCCAGGATCTCTTCCCATTTTTTTTTTGTCTTGCACGTTTTGCTCTGGAGAATGAGGTGAAGGGAGGATTTTCCTTAGTGGCAGTTCAAACCTGGGCTGTTCTGTGATGTTATCCCTCAGTCCCTGACTTTGAGTCCCACTGCTCATCCAAATCACATCCAATTCCAACGGATTTGCTGTTTTCTCCCTCTGGATTGTCCTTTCACCCAGGACAGGCAGCACCCCTGACTTCTGACTTTCACAGGATGGAAACAGAGTCTCTTCAATCTCCATCAGTGCTGCTTTTTGGCCACTTGCTGTGAGGATGTGCCATTCCTGGTGCTCCTGGAGAAGCCACTCGCAGGGCACAGCCACCCTGAGGGTGACAAACCTCTGGCCTGGGCTCAGTCCATGGCCAGGCTCAGCCACGGGGCTGGAGCTGCAGCCAGGGTTAAACATTAGCGAGGCACAGCCTTTGCCACGGAATTTTGCTTCCTGTTCAGCCTGTCCTCCCTTTTCCAGGAGCTCAGCTGTGTTGTTTGCCCTGTATTTGGTTAGAAATGCATTGCTTGTCCCCACATGAAGGCAGGAGAAGTTGTAGTGGATCCTCCAAGGGGATCCCACTCTCGGGAATGCTGAGGTTCCCAGCTGTGCTCTGCAGCCTGGGGAGTCACCAATGCAAACCCTTTGCTCTGGTTTTTCCAGGGAAGGAAGCGAGTCTGAGTGTTCTGGCTGACCCTTTCCTTCCTGAACAACTTCTGCAAACCCCAGTTTCTCATAGTTCCTCTTTGTTCTGGCCAGGATTAAATCACCACCTGGTTCTTGACAGAGACCAAATCAAATTTCTTGTCCCCCACTATCCAGGGAAGGGCTGCTCTTCAGTTCTAGCTAAAACCAGATCGTGGCTTTGTTAAACTCCTCTTGGAAAACCTTGAGAGCAGCAGGGGCTGAGTGGCTCTTTCTCCAGTTCCTGTCCCGAGGGATTGTCCCAGATCTGCACATTTAACAGGACATTTGTTTGTTTTAAAACTTAAAGTGTGATGTTAAGGGTTAAGGAGCTCAGTAAACCTTGAAGATGCCCTTTTGATAGCTAAAGTATTCCTAAATATCACTGGGCTGCTTTCCTTTGCCCCTGTAAAGCTTTGTTGATGCCTGTCTTGCTGACTCGCTGACTTTAAGGGTTCTTTTTTTGTCTGATTGTAGTCCAAATGCGTTACAGAATGTGCACCACAGCCTGGGGACACGGTAGGTGTTCCATGTGATGTGGGCAATGATGAAGGGGTGCCAGTGCTAGTGAATCTTTGCCTTAGAGAACTGGAAATAAAGAGGGTCCGACAAACCCCGTCTGTCACCAGCCTGAGGTGTCAGAAGCACGTCCCAGGACACACTGCCAGCTTTGAGATGCACAAAATAATCACTACTAACAGCTGGAAAGCCTTTGTTGAGACGTGAAACGGGAGCAGCAAGCGGGGCCAGGTTCTCATTTGGATTTTTACCTTGATTTGCAGAAGGTGGCTGTAACGAAGCTCACTAAGGAGCGCAGACTAAAAGGAAACAAAGTGTCCTGTGCGGTGGGTTTCTCTCCGAGGCTGCCGTGACCCCCTCAGCATCCCGTGTGCCTCTTTGTGCTGCTCTGCCCAGCTCCACCGCAGCTCCTCCCTGTCCTGCCGGGGCTCTCTCCCTCTCTAAGATGTAGGAAGGAGGAGCTGGTTGCTCCCCTGGTTCCATCTGTGCTCCCCTGGCAATGACCCCGCTGTGTGTTTCTCTCTCCTCGCAGCCCCCCGGGGCCCTTGGCTTGGCTTGCTGTGCTCCCCACAGAGCTGAAGCGTTTGTGGTGCTTAGGGAAACAAAGGGGTTTGTCAGGGTTGGATGGTCAGGATCGATGGTGGATCAGGGCCGGGGGAGGGGAGGGTTGTGTTCCACCCAAACATCCACAGTGCTCTGCACACGCTGCTGGGTGCAGTTTGCACCATTCCCGATTTACTCCAGGTGAGGCCCTTCTGGAAGTGGTGCTGACTGGTAAATCCCTGAGGATTTAGTGAAATTTGTCCTCTTCTGATGTGGTCACAAAGCTGTGACTTCTGTGGCTTAATCCTTACAAAAATATCGATTTCTTTTTTTTTTTTTTTAGCTGCTGTCACTTACTCTGTCTGCTTTTATGAATCATTTATGGGGTGGCAGAGTAGCCACTTGCTGATTGACTCACCCAAATATTTGCAGGTCCTGACCAGCAGATCACACAAACTAAAACTGGAACTAATGGAACCTTTCCTTAGCAGCCCTTAAAATGGTGTTTTACGTCTTTGAATCCCTTATGATGATGGCAAATGCTCTTCCAGCCATTCCCATGAAATGTGGTTGTCCTAAATGCTGGCAAATGAGCCCTGGCCTCTTATCCCAGTCAAATGCTGAGTTCTTTTTTCCTGCATGAGGAATTCCTCAGTGCCTGTTGCTCTTTCACTGCCATGTCAAGGAAATTGGTGAGGAATTGCTATGGAACACTCCCAGTTAAGGCTGCCATGGAGTGCTTAACTGGGAGAAGAGTACTTGATGGGGTGTTCAAAGACTTAAACCGGGTGTTGTGTGCATTTGTTTCTCACAGCCTCTTGCTTTGGATGCTTCAGATGTCACTTTAGGATTGCCTTGTAGGAAAGTGCTTTGCATGGTGCTTCCCTCAAACCTCTGCTAGAGCAGAAGTGCCAACCCTGCCCTGCCTGCACTGACACCGCAGCTCCTGGGAATGTTCTTTATTTTCCAATTCTCGGATCGCCCCAGCAAACTTCACTAGTGCAAATGTGGGGTTGGGGGCAGAGCTGAAGGGTTTAACTGGGGAGGATTGAAATCCAACACCCTGGAGGTCACTGAACCCCGGGTGAAGGCTTGTCCCTTCAGCTCTGTGACACTGGTGTGGGCAACAACAACCTCTCCGTGCCAGGGTGGATTTATTCAGTCCATCGGGCTGGAAATGTGGAAGGGAGGGATTTATCCTAAAGGCTTGCTTCTGTGGGGTGAGGAAGAAGTGTCTGATGTTGCTGTTCACCCTCTGTGTGTCCCAGTCCTCCAGCAGTGACAGCGGGAGCAGCAGCAGCAGCAGCAGCTGTAGCAGCAGCAGCATCAACAGCCCCGACAGAGCAGAGTCCAGCCTCAACCCCAGGATTGCAGGATCCAGCCCTGTCTCCTCCCAGCCCTTCCATGAGCAGTCTGCACTAAGCCAAGGTCCTTACTTCCACATCAACCAGATCCTGAAGGAAGCCCACTTCCACAGCCTACAGAGCCGGGGACGCCTCCCTACATGATGACCCAGCAGCTCCCTGCCTTCTGTGAAGGGACAGCACTGTGTAGATTTGATATTTCAACTTCAAAGTTTGTTAAAATGGAATTGCACAAAATTGCCTGTTGCCTTTTCAGTCTATATTTGAAATAACAGGTTAACAGGAGATTGTTTACTTGTGGTTTGCTGCACTATTGCAATGCAAAAGGGGCTTTGAAGCAATTTTTATAGGATTCTTTTTGGGGTGGTTCTAAAGTATGTGGCAAGAGGAGACTGAGGAGTCCACATGTGTGTTATAGGATTGCAAACTGTCCAATTCCAATCGACTGCCTAATCTGTTTGTTAGCAAGTTGTTGCTTTCTGTAAAGTTCTCTTAAGCGTTCCTCTTCAGTTTTATAAGTCTTTTTTTAATTTCAATAAACTAGTTAAAAAATGATTTGGCAACATAATTTTTTGAGCATTCAGAGTTAGTGAGAATAGGAGCAGCGAGTGCAGGTCCTTAGGCCTGTGAGCCCAGCTCAGGGTGATGAGTCTTCTCTCATGAGCTTCACTGCTGCAGGACTGGAAGGGAAATGTGAAATTAGAGCCAGGACAGGTCGGGCAGGTGCTGCAGGGGCCACTCAGAGCAGGGTGGTGGTGCCTGGAGGACACAAGTGTCCTACCCTGCTCCAGCACCCCTTTCCAGCTGTGAAATCTTTTCTGTTAGTGTGTAGGTTGTTTTGGCTTTTTTTTTTTTTTTTTTTTTTTCCTTTAATTTGACTTTAACAATGTAAGGCTAGGAGGCAAAAGAGCAGCTCCACCTCTGTTCCAGCAGCCAGGGGACAAGGACAATCCAAGCTGTGCCTGGCTCCCGTGACACGCCCTGCTCTGCCTGAGGATGGGAAGCACTGACAATCCCGGAGGTGTCACCGAGGGGACAGACAGAGAGATCTCCGTGAAGACAAACACCCAGAGCAGTTTTATTGGTTGCTGCCTCACTTGGTCATGCCTGAGAGCCAGCCCAGCTTGAAGAGGGACGGTGCCACCGTGTCCTCGTCGTCGGTGATGAGCTGCCGGAACAGGGAGCCCGGCCGTGCCGCCTCGTCCTCTCTGGGCAGCACAGCAGCTGCAGCCGGTCCCTTTGGGAAGACAAAAGTGACTCTGACTCTCACAGCACCCCCGGGGCTCCCTCTGTCCCCTCAGCAACACGGGGGTGGAGTGCTGACACCCAGAGCGGTGTCACTGCTGGGTTAGTGACAGCCACACACCTCGCTGCTGGTAGCGACAGGCACTTGGCAGATAAAACCCCTGAGCGCTCATCAAAACCCTCTGAGCAGCAGGGCAGGGGCTGCTGCTCTCAGAGCAAGGGAGCACAGCGTGGTAGGAGCACAGCTGGTGCCCTTGCAGGAGCTGTTCTTGGAGAACTGTGGATTTTAACCTCTCCAGAAGAGTTTTAGCATTGAAGAAGGAGCAAGCGTCTGTCAGGGATGCTGGCAAGTGTGGCTAGCACAGGACACGGGTGTGCTGAGCACAGCAGTGACAGAACGAGCCAGACATCACTGCACACTCCTCTAGTCCAGCTGAGCTGTGAGAGGTAAGGAGTACCTTTGCTGGGAAGTTCTGGGCTTTTAAACACCCCTTCTGCTGGGCTCCAAGAAATGGAGAAGGAGAGTTGCAAATTGAACATCATCTCAAGTGACACTGGTAAAACCAGGCCTTTATTTGTCTTGGCTCTTGTCAACTCAACAACTTGTCCCAGTTGCCAAGACCACCACGGATAGATTGGGTTGGTAATAGGTAAAGGAAACATTAATTGCTGCTTCCCACAGCAGTGAGGTGTTCCTTGGCTCTCACCCAGCACACAGAGCTCCATCTAAGCAGCTGTTCTAAACTGGGGGAAATGGAGCAACAGAAAGATTGGCTGCTGCAGCTCAGCACCAGGGGAGCAGCAGGACACTCCTCACACAGCTGGGGTACCTGGCCAGGCCTCCTCGGGGGTTACAGGGCAGCATCCCACTGCAAAGGAGTTCAAGCATTAGCTCCTGTCCCTCAGCCTTTCTTGCAGCCCTCCTTAATGAGTTGTCTTTGATGCATTGCCCTCATCCATGTAAACCCCCACTGCCTCTGCAGCCTGCCACAGAGCAGTGGCCCCAAAACCACAGGGGCAAAGGGTGGGTGGGGTTTTGGAGGGTCCTGGAGAAATCCACCCCATCCCCTGCTGTGCTGCCGTAATGATTCATTTTACTGCAAATAAAAATCAGGTGAAATAATGTTTGGCTACTTTCTTCTTTGCCTACAACCTCCAGTGTCAGGGGGACAGTGAATACTGGGAAAATATTCCTGTTTTTACAGCTCAGTTCAAACACCAACCTGGACTCTTTCTGTGCTCCTGGCAGTGGACTTGCTCTTCCGTGAGCTCGACATGCTCAGTGGCAAAAGTCCAAACCTTAAGAAATGGAAGAAAGAAATGTGGGAAGCAGTGATTCCAGAGCAGCTTCCCAGAGGCAGCAGAATGCCTGGAAGAGCCGGGTGCCTCACCTGATCTGGCTGGATGCTAAGGGCAGGATGTTGTGGAGCTCCTGCGAGCTCAGCACGCCGGCCCTGCTCGTGTACTGGTTCTCTGTCCCAGTCAGCAGGCCAAAGAGAACCTGGAAGGCAGCAGGAGATGCTTGGATTTGGGGAAGAGAAGCTGGAAGGCACCAGGATTTGGGGAAGAGAAGCTGGAAGGCACCAGAGCTTCCTGGATTTGGGGTTCCTGCAGAGCTGACCCCACACCACGTGCTAAGTCCACTGTCACACCATCACCACTGAGTGTGAACACCCAAGTGTCTCCCTTCCCCCTCTTAACTCTGGTGTTTAATTATTCCCACAGCTCAGTCCCAGACCTGTTTCAGCACTACTTAACCCCATTAGTGTTGCACAGGCTCTGGTGAATCCTGTTAGATAAAGTTCAGCCAGCCCCACACGCGGGGCTGTGCAGCCTGCTCAGCCAGCTCCTCTTATCTTCAGCTGGCACTGAACATTCTTCCCCTTCCCAAGCAAGTGCCAGTGCTTATCTTGAGGCATTAAGCAGTTTAAAGCCAGCCCAGCTGCCCTGCTGGAGGCACTCTGCAGTTTCCCTGCTCCCTACCGAGGTTCTCTGCACCAGGCGGTTCAGGTTGCTGTTCAGGTGTGGGGTGAACACATCCAGGTCGAAGGGATCGATGTGTCCCTCCAGGAAGTCGATGACCTTCTCAATCCTGCAGGCAGAGCAGAGGGCTCCTGTCAGGGCTGACATCCTGGTGATGCCAGCTCTGAAGCAGCCAGGGATTTCCTGTCTGGGGTGACTGAGCACAACGGGAATTACTCAGCAGAACAGCAGCTGCCCCAAGGGTTTCCAGCTCTTACACAACCCCAGCAGCAGGAACCTGCTCCCCGTGGTACCCCCAAGGCTTTAACTCTCGGCTGGAAGCTCAACTGCTCTGTCCAGGGGCACCCTCTGAGGGGATTCTATGGACACAAGGAGGGGGACCAGCCCCTGGCCACAGAACCCCACCCCTCCTGTGTTTTGAGGATGAGCTCAGTGTTTGAGCAGTGTCAGAGCTTGGAGCTTGCACTGTTTTGGGGCTCCCCAAAGCATTGCTGGATGATGTGAACCCCAGAATGTGCCATACCCGGAGTCCTGCTTGATCCTGCTGGGTTTTGTGTCCTCACTCTTGGCTGTCAGGATGATGCTGAGGTACCTCAGGTCGTAGAGTAACTGCAGAGCCCTGCTCTGGGTCAGGGGGAAGCTGTCCGGCCTCTGCAAACGGGACAGGCAGGAATGGGGCTCCTCCTGGCCCAGGGGAGGCTGCCCAAGGGGCAACATTTGACAACACCAACCCCAAGGCACAACCAGAGTGTGAAATCTGGTGTCTGCTTCAGCTGTGGGCGAGGCAGGGCGAGTGTAAGGGTGTCCCCTTTTCCAGCTGTCAGGACAGGCATTTTCTGTTCCAGGAGCTGGATGTGTCCCTGCATTCCCAGGCACGCTCCCATCCCACACCCAGGTACCTTCTCCTGCTTCTGCTCCACCAGCTTCCCATAGGCAGCGAGCACCTCTGCCATGCAGCTCCTCAGCAGCTCCTGCAGGGTGACCTTGGGCAGGGTGTGCCCCCCAACCCTGTTCACCTCCTGGCACAGGCTGAACAGGAGGCACTGCACGTGCCACGAGGGCTGGGCGGGAGGACAGAGTTCATTTGCAGTTGCTCTGTAAACTCCGTTCCCTTCCACATCCCTTCAGATGGCTGCTGGGAGTGTCCCACTTCCTCAGCAGCCACAAAGCTCTGCCCCTCAGCTTGGCTCAGGCATCTCACAGGGTCTGGGGTACTGACACCCCCAGATTTTGGGTTACAGCACCTCCCAAAGTTCCCAGAAGACTCTACCAGACACTGAGTGAGAAGAGAACTGCTGGTGCATCTTCTGTCAGCACAGACCCTGCTCTGCCCACCCACTCCCTGGGGCTGTTCCTCCCTCATCTCCTGGGCCTCCTGAATTCCCACCCAGCTGCTTTTCCCCTCAGATAAGAGAATTCACTGGGTAAGGCTCACTGCATTTCCCTGTCCAGTCCCTCCCATGCTCTGCAAACACAGAACTCACTCCAGGCCTGGCCCTCCTCCCCCTGTCACCTGCTCTGTCCCTGTGACTTCCTTCCTGTGCCACCACCACACCCTTGGGAAGCCACACGTCTCAGTTCCCTTAGGATTCCACAGTCCCACTGTTGCAGCCCTGTCCTTCAGTGCATCCAACTTCCATGGAACCTCTCTCCTGGGACCTCTGTGTTTAAACCAGGCCTAAGTGCTCCTCTGGCTCAGCTTTACAGGATCTGGGCCAACCTTGCTCACACAGAGATAAACAGTGACAATGACCTATTTCCTTCCTCTGACCTCTGTCCTCACGAGGTGAGTAACTCAAAGAGCACCAGAGAGTGTCTGTCCTCTGCTCCTGACACCAAACACCCTCCCCAGCAGCTCAGCGAGTGGTTCTGGCAGCAGTGCCAGGCTGCTCCCACAGGCTGCTCCTCATACCTGCACAGGCAGCCGGATCTTGGACGTCACGCTGCTCCCAGACTCGGTTTCCTCCTGGATTTCGATCTCGTCCCAGTTGGTGGCCGTGGCCAGGACAGAGCCAGCCGTGTCGAGCAGCAACGTGTGGGTGAAGCACTGCACCAGGCCCTGGAGCACAACAGTGAAAGGACACTCCTAGCAGGGCCAAGGCCAGCCAGCCCACCCTGCCTGTGACTGCTGCACCCCTGCACCTCCCGAAGTGAACCTCAGGGACACCAAGGCATGGAACCACCCCTCCCTGACCGGCCAGCAGCACAGGGAGCTCTGGGCAGCCCCAGCGAGGGAACCCTCCCCAAAACCATCTCTGAGGAGGGAAACTGCTCCTTACTTTGGTGACAGCCGAGCTCCAGAGCTGATAGGCCACCAGGCTCTGCTGCAGGAGCTCTGCCTTCACCTCCTGCCACTTGGCCAGCTCGGGGGGCACTTCCTGGGCTTTGCCCTTGCCCAGCTTCTTGGCAGAGCGCGGCTCCTTGGGCGCCGACTCCGCGCCGCCCGCCTGGCCCAGCACACAGCGCTGCAGGTGAGGGCACAGCTGGGGCAGGGCCTGGCACAGCCTGGCCATGAAGAGCACGGCGTTGAGCCTGGCGTCCCCAGGGGGATCCAGCTGGCTCTGGGCACTCTGGAGCTGCTCCTGGACGCAGCCCAGGAGGTGCCGGACGCAGGCGACGCAGCGGTCGCGGAGCAGCCCCTGCACGGTGCCGGCGTCGGCGAAGCGGTCGAAGGCGGAGCGCGGTGGCGCCGCGGGCTCCTTGGGGACAGAGTCGTCCCCGGGGAGGTAGGACAGGACATCCTCCAGCCTGGCCTTCAGCTTGGAGTCCAGCGTGGAGCAGAAGCTCTGCACGCACGGAGTGAGCGCCTGCGCCTTCGTGGCCAGCCCGCTCCTGGCGAAGGGCCCGCGCTGCCCCACGCTGACCCACGCCGCGTCCCCGGGCAGGTCCCCGGGGCTCTCCGACCACAGGAACAGGGCCACGTTGTGTTCCAGCTGGATCTGCTTGCTCAGGGCACCGCTGCCAGCTTTCACTTCCAGCTCCTGCAAGGCTACAGCCAGCAGCTGCTTGGAGCTGCTGGAGATGGAGTCGAAGCCTTCTTTGGTCAGCGTCTGCAACGGAACCAGGAGAAAAAACCAATTTCAGTGTGCCACTAAAACACACCCTGAGTGCACTGTGAGCTGGGGGTGCAGAGCAAGGCTCCCCACAGCGCAGCACCCACCTGCAGCCTGTCCAGGAAGAGCTGCTGCAGCAGCTCCTCCCAGAAGGACACAGGCCTGTCCAGCAGGCGCCGGCACACGGCCTCCCAATTGTGGCTGCTGGACTCGCTGGAGAGCAGCTCCCACACGGCATCACGGATCCCTGCCAGCCCCTTCATGCTCTTCACGTACACCAGCAGGGTCCTGACCCCCGTCCTGATGTCATCACTGCACCTGCAGGCAAAGTTTCACCTCGGTGAGGGGGGCGAGGCCCTGGCACAGGGTGCCCGGCTGCTGGGTGTGCTGTGCTGCCTCTGGCTGCTTCTGTCAGGGAGGAGGATGAGGAGGACGAGGGGATGAGGAGGAAGTCGGCCAGGCTGGGATTGCCCTGTCCCACTCACATGTTGATCCACTGCTGCAGGGTCTCCCTGAGGTACTCCTGGCTGATGGGGTGCGCCAGGGTCCGCAGGGCCGGCTGGAATTCCACCACGGACTCAGGCAGGTACTTGAACCAGCTGCTCAGCTTCAGATCCTCCTCCAGCACCCCTCCTCTCCCTGCAATCACAGCCAGGGATCAGCCCAGCACGGGGCACCCTCCCGCCTGCACACCTGGGCAGGTGCAGGCCTCACCTGCGGGGTTCTGGCCCGTGCTGCTCTCCAGGGTGGAGAAGAGCAATCCACAGGGCAGGGCTGGCTCCGGGGCCATCCCCTCGGGCACAGTGTAGAAGAGAGCGTGGGCCTGGTACAGCGTGGTGCCGAGCAGCTCCATCAGGGAACACACCTGAGCTTTGATACCTGCGCCTGCAGAGAGGTGACTTTGAGCCAAGGCAGCCCTTCAGCACAGGTCAGTGGCGCCGTGGTCCCTTCCAGGGAAGGGCTGGAGGGCAAAGAACTCAGCCTCATGCCCCACCTGCTTCCCCATTACAGGTGGGCTTGGCCTAAGCCCCTGAGAACTGTGAATTTTTGTGCACTTTTGCAGTGTCCCTGCCACCAGGAGATTTATGGGAACTGCCCGGGGGCAGGAGGAGGCGAAGGGCAGGCTCCCCCCCGAGCTCCCCAAGCAGCAGCCCCGCGGCACTGACCGTGGTGTGGCTGGTTGAGCAGCTGCTGGATGGCCAGTTTCCTGGCCAGCAGGAAGTCAGCCAGGGCCTGGCGTGGGGAGCTGTCCTCCAGCAGCATGATGGCACACAGGGCTTCTGCCACCGCCTGGTCCGAGCCCGTGGGGCAGCGCAGCAGGGCCTTGCTCTCCTGCAGGATGGTGGATCTGCCACAGGGAAGCAGCTGGGAGTCACTGCCCGAGCCACACGCTCAGCTGGGCTCGCGTGGTGGCTGCCAAAGAGTGACTCTTGTCCACGCTGTGCCACTCGTATCTGGATATTACACGACTGGTGAGATGGTTTTTGTGCCAGGCTCAATGTGGAATGGTTTGGGTTGGAAAGGATCTTCCTAAATCCCTGTCCTGTTAGCTGATGGAGCCGCCAGGCTGTGCTTGCTGGCCATGGGGTATCCCCTCACGTGCCTCTTTCCCTGCCTGCCAGCTTTCCAGGGCATTCCTGGGGCACTGTGCTCCCAGCTTGGCACCTGCCCCAGCCCAGGGTCCTGCCCTGGGCTTTCCTGTGGGATGCAGGTGCAGCTGCCTCTGGGGCAGCTGAATTCCCCCACTTTGCTGCAGCTGATTTCTGTGCTGCCTTCCCTGGGCCGTGTCTGAGCGAGTCCCCACTGCCAGGGAGCACTTTGGGCTGCCAGGCACCTTTAGGATGGGGCAGCTCCAAACCCCTGAACCACGCCGCTCCGAGTCTCACCCACCTTCCAGGATGGAGCACTGGGACACTTCCAGGCATGGGGACAGCCAAAACTTCTCAAGGTAACCTGTGCCAGGGCCTCACCCAGCCCTTCCCACCTCACCCAGCCCCATGCCCGGCGCACCTGAGGTGGCTGGCGGCCGCCACTTGTCGCAGCAGGATGGGGAAGCGGGCGAGGATGGGGCTGCAGCGGGCTCGGGGGGCGTCCAGCTGCAGCTGCCGGCGCAGGTGAGCCCCGAGCAGGTGGAGCCGGGCGGCGGGCAGGTAGCGACCCCCTTCCACCGCCCCCCAGACCCGCTCGGGGACCTCCAGCAGCAGCTTCAGCTGCGCCGCCGCCGCGTAAAAACTCTGCTGAGCTGCTGGGCGAACCTGGAGAGGGCACACGGGGCTCAGGGGAGAACGAGGGGATGGGGGAATACACGGGGATAAAAGAGGGGCAGGAACAGGGGATGAGTGGAGGAAGGGATGAGGGAATAGACAGGGATAAAAGAGGGGCAGGAACAGGGGATGAACGGAGAGAAGGGATGGGGAAAAAGAGGGGATGGGGGATAAAAAAGGGGCAGGAATAGGGGATGAGTGGGGAGAAGGGATGGGGGAATAGATGGGGGATAAAAGAGGGGCAGAAACAGGGGATGAGTGGAGGAAGGGATGAGGGAATAGACAGGGATAAAAGAGGGGCAGGAATAGGGGATGAGTGGGGAGAAGGGATGGGGGAATAGATGGGGGATAAAAGAGGGGAAGGAATAGGGGATGAGTGGGGGAAGGGATGGGGAGAAAGAGGGTATGGGGGAATAGACAGGGATAAAAGAGGGGCAGGAACAGGGGATGAGCAGGGAGAAGGGATGGGGGAATAGACAGGGATAAAAGAGGAGCAAGAATAGGGAATGAGTGGGGAGAAGGGTTGGGGAGAAAGAGGGGATGGGGGATAAAAGAGGGGCAGGAATAGGGGATGAGCGGAGAGAAAGAGGGGATGGGGGAATAGATGGGGATAAAAGAGGGGCAAGAATAGGGGATGAGTGGAGGAAGGGATGGGGAGAAAGAGGGGATGGGGGAATAGACAGGGATAAAAGAGGGGCAGGAACAGGGGATGAACGGAGAGCAGGGATGGGGAAAAAGAGGGGATGGGGGATAAAAAAGGGGCAGGAATAGGGGATGAGTGGGGAGAAAGGATGGGGGAATAGATGGGGGATAAAAGAGGGGAAGGAATAGGGGATGAGTGGGGAGAAGGGTTGGGGAGAAAGAGGGGATGAGGGAATAGAAAGGGATAAAAGAGGGGCAGGAACAGGGGATGAACGGAGAGAAGGAATGGGGAAAAAGAGGGGATGGGGGATAAAAGAGGGGCAGGAACAGGGGATGACAGAGAGAAGGGATGACGGAATAGACAGTGATAAAAGAGGGGCAGGAACAGGCGATGAGTGGACAGAAGAAGGGATGGGGAGGAAGAGAAGAAGATGGGAAAGGGGCGACAGCGGGAGGGAGATGGAGAGGGGGGACACGAATGGGTCCAAGGGGGAAAGAGGCCACGAGGGGCTCTGCCCGCCGCCCCTCACCGTGCCGGCGGGGCCGGGCCGGGCCGCGCCGCCGCGCTGCAGCCCCCGCACGGCGCCCAGCAGGCGCTCGGCGCTCCGCCGCATCTCGGCGATGGTGTCGGCCGCCTCGATGAGGTCCCGGTAGCGCTCGCCCACCATCTGCCGCAGCTCCTCCCGCTTCTGCTCGATGCCGGCGCGCAGCCGCCGCTCCACCGCCCGCAGCTCGGCCGCCGTGTGCGCCTCGAACAGCGCCTCGGCCTCGGCGCCGCGCGTCGCCATCGCCGCCACGGCACCGACACCGGCACCGGCACCGGGCCCGGGCCGCGCCGCCATCTTGGGCACGGGAAGGGGACGGCGCTTCCGGGCGTCACCGCTGGGCGGCGCCGCCATCTTTGTGCCGGGCACAGGCGCGCCCGGCTGTGTTGCCACGGAGGCGCCGCCATCTTCGTGCCGGGCACATCCAGGCCCGGGTGCCGATGGCAGCGCCGCCATCTTTGTGCCGGGCACAGCCTGGTGCAGCGTGGTGCCGAGCAGCTCCATCAGGGAACGCACCTGAGTTTTGATACCTGCGCCTGCGCAGAGGTGACTTTGAGCCAAGGCACCCTTCAGCACAGGTCAGTGGCGCCGTGGTCCCTTCCAGGGAAGGGCTCAGCCTCATGCCCCACCTGCTTCCCCATTACAGGTGAGCTTGGCCTAAGCCCCTGAGAACTGTGAATTTTTGCCACGGCAGCGCCGCCGCCATCTTTGTGCCGGGCACAGCCGCACCCCCGTGCCGTTTCCATGCAAGCGCCGCCATCTTTGTGCCGGGCACAGCCGCGTCGCCACGGCGACGCGGCCAGAGGGGAGCAAACGCCGCTTTATTTATTTTATTTATCGTTTGTTTATTTATTTAATTGCGTTTGCTTTTTCTTCCCCGTTTCCCGGGAAACGGGGCGGGCTCCGCGGCCTGCGGGTGCCGCTGTCACTCCACACACCCCGGGAGGTTTCGCCCTCAGGGCGCGGGGGCTTGGTTCGATCAGGGCTTCCAAAATCACCGCTCTGAGCACCGGGATGTTCCCCCAAAATCCATCCAGGATGAGGCGGGACGGGATTGAGCTTTAAGGTCCCTTCCAGCCCCAGGGCAGAGGCAGATCCAGAGGCAGGCAGGATCCGGCTCTGAGGGAGACGCTGCTGTGTCAGAGCAGGTGGGCTCGGCTGTGAGGCTGTTGTATTCAAATCCCGTAACCTCCCCCGCTTTGTGCTGGAAATTGAGATGGGAAGAAAAAGAATCCCAGGTGTTTTGGAGTGGTTTGGTTTATTTGCGTGGGCAGTGTTTTTTTATTTATAGGAGTTGGTAAACTCTGCTCCCAGGGCCAGGATGAAAGTGCCTCAAACAGTGCCAGGGCAGGGGCAGGTTGGACATCAGGAGGAATTTCTTCATGGAAAGGGCTGTCGGGCACTGGAGGTGCCCAGGGCAGTGTGGAGCCCCCATTCCTGGAGGGATTTAAAGCTGTGTGGATGTGGCACTTGGGGACATGGTCAGTGGTGGCCCTGGCAGTGCCAAGGTTGGACTCGGTGATCTTTGAGGGGTTTTCCAACCTGAACAATTCTGGGATGCTCTCGCAGGGAGGTGTCCAAGCCTGGCTCATATCCCCCAGCTCCGACACACACAAAAAACCACAAACTGTAGGAAAACTCTTTTATTTCCCTCCCCGTGGCACAGACTGTGGCAGTCTTCTCTGTGGGAAGGCTCAGTCCCACACTGGGACACTGAGGAACGACTGCCAGGGAGGAAAGCAGGGCTGGGAGCAGGGACACGGCCTCGGCATGTCCTGGTCACCACGGATCCACTGACAGGGCACGGCCACGGACACGGGGCATGGACGGTGCTGCTGGGGAGCCCTGGATCTCTGCAGGGAGCAGAGACCTCACCTCACCCTCCTTGCCCTGCAGAAGTCACCTGGCAGAGTGGCAGCAGCCTCCGTGGTCCCTCCCGGCTCGTGCACGGTGCCACCACCAACCCCCTGGCACCCGGGGAGAGCGAGGGGGAGCCAAGGGCGCCCTGTGGGGCTGTGTCAGTGAACAGAAAACCCCCCTGGGCACATCCAGTATATACAATTTACATATATTTACAGTCAGCCATCCCGTCCCTCCTCCCTGACACGGCGAGGGGTGGATGGAGTCCACGGAGGGATGGATAGAGGGAGTGGCCAGGCTTTGCATCCCTCAGCACCTCCTGGCTGGGACACTGCTGGCGGAGGATCCTCCCAGTCTGGCCCTCCTGTTCTGGCTTTTCACAGTCCAGGTCCTGGAGCAAGCAGGGAGTGGAGCTGAAATCCCTCAGGATCCGTTCCAGACTCGGCAGTAGGAAGGCAGCTTTGGGGTGTGCTGCGTCCTTCGCTCGTGCCTCGCTGGTGATCCCCCCTTGGAGCAGCAGCAGGGAGGGGATGGAGACTCTCCCTGAGCAGTTTGGAATCGGCTCTGAGGTGGGATCGGAGCCTGGGAGCTCTCCTCGCCTGAGGTGGGGCTGGATGGGGACCTGGGCAGTTCTGGGACCTCTCGGTGGAGTGTCCCACAAAGACAAGGCTCTTCCCACGGTGGCAGGGTGGGGAAACGCCCCGCACCCACGGCAGTGCAGTTCAGGAGGAGATTATTTCAGTCCAGGGCGGCGCTGGAGCCGGCACGAGGAGCTGCAGAGATGCTCCAGGTCCAGCCCCAGCCCCTCCTGCCCACCCGAGCAGGATTTGGCTCTGGAGCACGGCAGAGTGCCCAGAGCCAGGCTGGGTCCGAGGGGACACCGGGGGATGCCCAGCCCAGCCACAGCCCTGCTGAGGAAGGGGACAGCAGGGGTGTCTCCGTGCAGGTCGATCCCGTGGGACAGGGGAGCTGTGGAGCCACTCCTCAGCCTCGCTGGGGGAAGCAGCAGTGAGGAGGAAGAGGGGGAATTGGTTCCCACAGGCTTTGGAGAAGCCACGCAGGGACTGGAAGGCTGGTGCAGGAGTGACCCAGATCCCTGCTCCAGGCATCCCGGGGAGCTTGTGGCACACCCCAATCCGTGCTTCCCGTCACCTGGGATTTGGGAAAACTCCCTGCCTCTCCAGGCAGGAGCTGTCAGTATTCCCTGCTGCCCGGGCCAGTCTGTGTGTGAAGCACTTGCAGGCTCAGTCTCTTGGCTCTGCAGTCGCCAGCAGAGATTTCTCACCCCGCCGCCAGCAGCCCTGCGAGGCTTTGCAGAGCAGATCCAATCTGAGGTCAAGTTCCCACTAAAATCAAGTGGCTGGGAAGGAAAACTTCGTTACCGGCAGCAGCAGCAGCGGGGCTGATGTTTATTAGTCAGCAATGAACAGCAGAAGGTTTTATTTTGCTGGTTTTACAGCCACTGGTGGGCCGTGGCTGCAGCTCCCTCCCAGCACTCCAAGGCAGCACATTTTGCTTTCCTGCTCTTTTTCCTCCGTGAGCTGTGGAAAGGTGGCCAAGGAGAGCCCTGGCAGCCCCCAGGAGCCACCTCGTGCCCCTGCCCTGCTGCGTCCTGCCTCGGTGGCCTTTGGGATGTTGGTGGCAGCGCCCCACGCCCCTCATTCCTCACCTGCAGCCCCGTTATCCCCATCCCAGCAAAGCGGAGACACATTTCAGATCCCACCCTGAGCACCCAGAAGTGGGGTTTGCCAGGGCAAAGCTGACCTGGGCAGGGAATTCCCGGGTTTCTGTATTTCCACATGAAACCAGCGCAGAGGGAGGTGCTCCCAGCTGGAGGCTCCTGCTGGGGTTCCAGTTGGGAACAGGTGTCCCCCCCATCATCCATCGGGATTTTGCTGGCAGGGCTTGCCCGGACACGGCTGGGATGGAGTCAGACACTGGCAAACCCGGGTTTGGCCTGGCTGCAGGTGAGATCTGGGGGCTCCACACATCCCCCCCTCCCCACTGCACGCTTCTTTCCACGCACACGCCTCCCCCACGGAGAGCCCACGGCGGCACTGACGCATCGCTGCGGCGGTGACACCCAGCCCAGCCCCGGGCGGCGTTTCACCGTGCCCCGAGCTGCTGCTGCAATTCCTGCAGCGTCAGCAGCGACCCGCCGTGCCCCGAGCCCGGGGTCAGCCGCACTGCCCACACCAGGGCCGTGCTCGGTGCCCAGCGAGGGGACAGGGAGGTGCCACACGGGCACCTGAACGCTGGCAGTGCTCCTCGGAGGAGCAGGAAAGAGTTAAAAGCAAACAATTGCTGACATGGCTCTGCTTTGTCTTGCAGTAAATGCAGCGTCCGACAGAGGCAGGAGCAGGTAGCCAGCCTGGCACCGAACCCTTTTGTGGCACAGCAGGATGGGATGCCCCAGGCTGGGATTTGCTGCAGGAGCTGGGCAGAGCCATGGGAAAACTCCAGCCAGGGCAGGAGCATCACCTGGCTGAGCAAGTGGGACCCCAAGGCAGGTGGCACCCGGTGCAGCCTCACCTCCCACACTGTTTGTACTGCGGGGCAAAGCTCCGTTCTGCTGGTGACGGTGGCACCAGGGTGGGCTGGCACAGGGCAGGGTGACCGAGCCCCGGCTGCTCCCTCCACCTAAACCCCCCGCGTTCCCACGGCTCAGCTCTGGAACAGGGGCCTGTGAACGGATCCGGCCTCTGGCGCAGCAGCTGCTCCGGGTGCTCCGGCAGGAAGCCGGCACTTCTCCCTCTCCCCTGGGCTTTCCCCGCAGCTCCGGAGCCAAGGAGGGGCTCCGCTGGGGGGTCAGAGCCCCGGGTTTGTGCCGAGCTGGGAGGGCAGCCAGGGACAGGGACAGAGCCGAACGCTTCGGGACATCTTGGGAAGGCAAATAGAGCGGATGTGGGGCCAGCCCACATCCCTCACACAGTGCGGGATCCGGATCCAGGGGGATGGATCCGTGCTGCCCTGCCCTTCCTCATCCCCTGCTGCTGGGAGCCCCGTTGTCTGCTCTGCCCGCTCCCTTCGGCTCGGACAAGGGTGGGGACCGAGTCCTCAGCACCCCCTGCCCATCCCCATCCTCTCCAGCGTGACTTGCCTGGAAGGAGCAGGGAGGTGTCACCCCAGAGATCCTCGGAGCCGTGGCCGGACAAACCCCGATCTCAGCCGGGTGCAGGAGCCGCTGGCAGCGCGAGGTGCCCGTGCCAGGCTTCTCCAACGTGTCACGGCTGCTGAAACACTTCCAAGGATTTCCCAGCAGGGAGCGGAGCGCTCGTGGTGCCCGGAGCAGCGGTGGCGGCCGCCGGCGCAGCGTGGGACCGGCCGATGCGGGCGGTGGGAGGGGCAGCGGCTACCGGGGAGGGCCAAGGGGGAAATTCTCCATCCGAGGAGAAAATCTGCGGGCGGGTGACGCCGCGGCAGGGGCAGGGAAAGGGCTCTGCAGCAGCGGGACATGGCAGGGCTGGAGGCGGCAGAGGGGCTGCTGCGGGGGCAGAGCTGCTTCCCGTGGGGAAGTCACCTCGGTGCTGGCGTGTCCCCTCCGGGCAGGGCGGCTGCGGCAGTCACAGAGCGCGGGGAGGCGGCAGGGCACGCGGCGGAGCAGGGAATAACCGGGGGAAAACGCAATCCCAAACATCCTGGTCTCCTCGGGAGGGACACTCGCCGGCAGCTCCCACCAGGTCGGTGCGTCCCCGTGTTGTCACACACCTGTGGCCTCGGCTCCTCCTGAGGTCCCCGGGTGTGTCCAGGTGCAGAGCCCCGAGGGTGGCACGGGGGACCCAGCAGAGCCGCCCCGGCCGTACCTGTGCCCACGGTGGCACTTTGGTGTCGCCGTGAGTTGTCTTTGTTTTCCTGGCGAGGCGGCTCCTCCTGACCCGTATCCTTCCCAGCACTCGAAAGCCAACCCAGCAGAGAGGAGCCCAGGAGAGGAGCCCCGAGGCCACCGCGTGCTCACAGCCGTCCCCTCAGGTGGCATTCCTGCCCTGACCCCGTGCTGCCACCCCCCTGCTGCAGCCGGGAGCCAGCGGGGAGGGGAGGGGCGCAGGCAGGACAAACCCCGCCGTCCCCTCAGATGCTCGTCTGCAGGTCACCGTTGAGCAGGGTCCTCTGGGTTTCCGTGGTCTCGTTGAGGCGGGATTTGTCCTGCTTGCTGTCGCTGCGGTCGGCCTCGTCCATGCCGCTGACCTTCACCAGGCACAGGACGTTCTGAAAGCTCTTCTTGAAGTTGTCGGACAGGAAGGCGTAGAGGATGGGGTTGGCACAGCTGTTGGCGTAGCTCAGGACCACCACGAAGTCGAACATGCCCTTGAGGACGGGCGTGGGCACGATCATGACGGACACGGAGGAGACGTTGAAGATGTAGAAGGGGAGCCAGCAGAAGATGAAGACGGCGACCACGATGGACACCATCCTGGTGACTTTCTTCTCGGACTTTTTCCTCTTGGAGGAGCCCACCCTGATGCCCGAGGACTTGACTTTGATGATGATGAACAGGTAGCAAAGGCAGATGATGGTGAGAGGCACCAGGAAGCCCAGGATGAAGGCGTAGATGATGAATCCCGTGTACCAGGCGCCCGACTCTCCCGGCCAGATGATGGTGCAGCTACTCCTGCCATGGTTGTGCTGCACCCCAGCATAAATCATGATGGGCATGATCACCAGCAGGGAGACGCCCCAAACGGCCACGTTGATCATTTTGGCTGTCCTGGGCCGCCTCCACTTGGCAGATTTGATGGGATGGACCACAGCCAGGTAGCGATCCACGCTCATCACCGTCAGGCAGAAGATACTGGTGAACTGGTTGATGCCATCCACCGTCATGACAATCCTGCAGAGGGCCTTGCCGAAGGGCCAGTGCACCAAGGCCACCTGCATGGCCAGGAAGGGCAGCCCGAGCATGAAGAGCTCGTCGGCGATGGCCAGGTTGAGGATGTAGATGTTGGTGATGGTTTTCATCTTGGCGTAGCGGAGGATGACGTAGATGACCAGCGTGTTGCCGCACAGCCCGATGATGCAGACCACGAAGTAGATGAAGGTGAGGATGGCGTTGCTGGTCAGGTCAAAGTGCTGGCCCGTGGCGTTCTGGGAGGTGTTGGTGGGCGCCTCCAGGGAGAAGTTGTCGAAGGGGGAGGCCGGGGAGAACCAGAAGGCGGTGGCGTTGGGCAGCTCGTACTCCAGCTCCATGGCTCTCCCTGGGCACTGCTGGCTCACAGGAGCCGAGATGTCATCTTCCCTGGCTCTGGGGAGAGAGGAGAAGATTCTAGAAATCAGGGAGTAAATAGGAATGAAGGGATTCCTGGGGAGGATCTGTCCATCCTGCTGCCAAGCTCAGCGGGAGAGAGGCTCCCTGCAGGGGGGGGTTCCCAACCCACCTCCCCATGT
The DNA here is from genome assembly GCF_026979565.1 of Vidua chalybeata. NCBI lineage: Eukaryota > Metazoa > Chordata > Aves > Passeriformes > Viduidae > Vidua > Vidua chalybeata. Next base: position 7,571,489 of record NC_071548.1, read on the forward strand.
CCCCTCCTGGAGCAGCCTGCCCGAGCACGCCACAGCTCCTCCTGGCTCTGGCGATCCCGGAGCCTTTACGACTCCACAAATCCAACCGGTGCGTCCCGGTGGGTGCGACTGATGCCCGGGAGCACCGAGCGCCGAGGAAAAGCCTCCTCCTCTCCCGGCCGTTCGGCGGGTGCAGCCCCTTCCCTCCCAGCCGACACCCGCACGCCGAGCCCGGGCGGCTCAGGTGGGCGACGAACTCGCTGCGAGGAGCCCCCGAGCCCCGGCCCCGTCTCTCCGCTGCAGAGGGCACCGGGCGGTGCTGCCCCGCCGCTCACCTGCTCCCGCCGCCGCCCGGCCCAGCCCGGCGGGCACCGGGGAGGCGCCGGCAGCGCCGGTGCCCCGCTGGGCTCCGCTCGGTTCCGCGCCGCACGGCTCCCTCCGCACGGCTCCGCGCACCCGCTCCCGGCGCCGCTCCGCCGCTGGACCAGCGCACCGGCTGCGCCCCGCCCCGCGCGGGGCGGCTCTGCGGGGCCGGGGCGGGGACAGCCCGCAGCGCCCTGCGCTGCCCACCCTGCGCTGCCCACCTTCCCCACACTGCCCACCCTGTCCTGCCCACCCTGCTCTGCCCTCCATTGCCCGTGCTACCCACCCTGCCCTGTCCACCCTGCTCTGTCCATCCTGTTCTGTCCATCCTGTTCTGTCCATCCTGTTCTGTCCACCCTGCTCTGTCCATCCTGCTCTGCCCACCCTGCTCTGTCCATCCTGCTCTGGCTCACCCTGCCCTGTCCATCCTGTTCTGTCCATCCTGCTCTGGCTCACCCTGCCCTGTCCACCCTGCTCTGTCCATCCTGCTCTGGCTCACCCTGCCCTGTCCATCCTGTTCTGTCCACCCTGCCCTGTCCACCCTGCTCTGTCCATCCTGCTCTGGCTCACCCTGCCCTGTCCATCCTGTTCTGTCCATCCTGCTCTGCCCACCCTGCGCTGCCCACCTTCCCCACACTGCCCACCCTGCTCTGCCCACCCTGCCTGTGTTCCCTCTCCTGCCGTGCCCACCCTGCCTCCAGCCCTTCCATCCAGCTACGTTTTGGTTCCAGCCATGGCCTCAGCTTCTCCAGAGCCACCAGGGAGAGGGCAACGTGCTGGCCGTGCTGTGACCCCAATGGAGGGTGACCCAAAAGGCTTCTGAGAGCCCCAAAGGAATGCTGGAGGTGCCCTGGCCCCAGAAGTTTGCATCTTGCCTCCACAGCCAAGCCAAGGCAGGTCCTTGCTGGTCCTCCCATCTGGGAGAAGTCAGAAGGTGATGCTGAAATATTTGGGGTCTCTGGGGACTTGTGCAGTACAGGTGGCTCCTGCCACAGCCTCTCCCTGGACGAGGAAGACCAAAAAGAAGAGATTTGGGGCAGATAACCTCTGCTGTGGTTTGTTTGGGATCTTGAGAGCAATTAAATTATCTCTATTCCTGCCCCCCTTCCCATCACTTGTCCAGGAGACAATAGAGAGCAGGAAATTAAGATTGGCTGTGAACAAAGAGCCCCGCGCTGAGGCTGCCGAGTGCGGCCGGGAGCTCCTCGTTTTCACTTCGCCATCCACTTCCCCAGGCGGATCTAAAGACATCAGGTCCTGGAGCACCGGCAGAGTCGTTATCAGCCTCATTAATCTTCAGGAGGCAGGAAAAAGCTGCTTCTGCTGAAGATGATGTGGGAATTAATGTCCCGGTAATAGTGGGAGAGGAGGGAGGGGGCGAAGGGGATCTCGGCTGGTGTGAGGGGGATCGGATCTTTGGGGTGTCCCGAGGAACGGCAGTCCCTGGGTGGCTGCAGCGGCCCCCCGGAGGAGGAAGGACAGCCCAGGAGAGGGGTTTGGTGCCCTGTGACCTGTCCAGAGCTCTCCTGGCTGGTTCCTGTGCCCAGCAGCGGTGCCCTTCCCTCGGCAGTGGTGGCTGTGAGCATTCCCAGCGCTGCCTCCTCGAATCTCCCCAGGAGCAGGTGACGCTGCCATGTCCCTCCCCTGGGTTCCTGGCACCGAGACCACCCCAGCCCGGCTGGCAGGGGCCTCTCCCGGCTGGAGAGAGCCCAGAGGGCTGGAGCAGCGGGGCAGGGGGAGCACAGGGATCCCGGGGTGCTCCCAGCTCCTGGGGCTGCCGGGGGAGCAGCAGGGCTCCAGCCTCTCCCTGCTTTGCACTTCCACCTCGTTGGGAAGCCAGGGCAAGGGAGCTGGGGGAATCCAACCAGTTCAGCCTGGCTGAACCCAGATCTGATCTTCATTAAAAACCCCATAAAATTAATGAAATGATGGCCCGGTGGGTGTTGAGGAGCCGATCGGAGCTGATCTCCATCCAGGAGGGGGGCAGCAGCAGCTGCCTGAGTCAGGAAGCCATCCTTGAGCCTTTTGAAGGGATTTTTTTTTCATTCTTTCTAGATTGGGGCTGAATTAAAGCCCATTGCAGAGTCTGCTCTGCGTCCCTGGGTGGTCCCTGGTTCGGAGGGACGCTGTACCAGCAGCTGGTTTGGTGCTGGCAGATCAACTCCTCTTTGTCCTTTTGCCTGGGAAGCATCCACAGCGCTGAAAAGCACTTTACTGGCAGGGCTGGAGAGAGGAGGAACACACAGCCCCTTCCCACACGGCCGAAATAACCCCTGGGAGAGGGGCACGGGGGTTACGTGACCACAGAGAGGCTTTAAAAGCCCTTCCAAGCGTTCTGCCTTCCCTTCCCAGCTCTTCCACAAGAGTCCCTGTGGAAAACAGAGATTTTGACCCCTGTCCTGGAAATGAGTGTTGTAAGGAGCTGGGGCTGGGATGCCAACGGAGGGGTAGGTGAGCTGGCCTTTCTCCTGGATCCATGGCAGGGAGGCAGGAATGACGGGGCTGTGTTGGGCTGGGCTGGGCTGGGAGGGGGTGCAGCTGCTGTCCCCCAGCACAGGAAGGATTTGCTGTGCAGCCAGCCCGAGGATCCCTGTGGATCTCTTGGATTTGATGATCTCTCTTCGGAGAGCCGGCCCTGAGCAGCTCCGTGATGCCCCAGCCCCCTCCTCGCCACTGCCCTCAGAGGGACCCCGCTGTCCCCTGCGGCCGTGGGGACAAAGCCAGCCCAGGCAGGGATGACCGTGCTGTTTCTGTCCCAGGGACGCTCGGGCTGGCACTGCCCTTTCCCTGCCTTTTCCCTTCCCAGCTCCAGCCCAGCAGCCCCGCGTGGCTTCGGTGGCTCTGCTGATTCCTGCCTGGAGGCGGCCTGGCTGCGTTTCAGGGATGCCCGGGCTGGGGGGAGGCTTCGCTTTCTGCTAATTAGCCAGACAAACAGTCTGGGCCACGTCCCCGCACCCCGAGGCGTGACAGGACCCGGCTGGTGGCTGCCAGATCTAATCGGGAGCGTCTGCAGCGCTGATGGATGGCGGGGGAGAGGCGCTGGCGCCGTCACCTGCGACCGGGGCAGCATCTGCACCTGCCGGGATCCAGGGCAGCATCCAGACCCTCCCGGGATCCAGGGCAGCATCCAGAAACCAGGATCCAGGGCAGCATCTACACCCGGGATCCAGAGCAGCATCGAGATCCTCCTGGGATCCAGGGCAGCATCCACACCCCGGGATCCAGGGCTGCATCCAGAAACCAGGATCCAGGGCAGCATCTACACCCGGGATCCAGAGCAGCATCCACATCCAGGGCTGCATCCAGAAACCAGGATCCAGGGCAGCATCCACACCCCAGGATCTGGGGCAGCATCCACACCCAGGATCCAGGGCAGCATCTACACCCGGGATCCAGAGCAGCACCCAGATCCTCCTGGGATCCAGGGCAGCATCCACACCGGGATCCAGGGCAGTGTCCACCCCCGGGATCCAGGGCAGCCTCCACACCCGCCATCCCTCTCTGTACCCCGGGGCTCTCCCCTCCACACCCCGTCACGGCTCCTGCTGCTTCCAGACCTCCCCGCAGCCGGTTCCTTCCTCCCCCTGCCGCCCTCCCCTTCTCGCCCCGCCGTTATTTGCCTCTCTAATTGGTTTATTGATCTCTGGAGGGGCCGGGCAGGGCTCGGCCAGAGCCGCCGCTCGCCTTGCCGGTGAATCATGTCCCGGAGCGCTGACACTAATGAGCCTTTGGCAGCCGCGGCCCGAGATCCCGGCTCCTGCGCCGGCTGTGTCTGCCTCGTTGGAGGGTCCTGCGATTAAACCGGGGCTGAACAGGCTGGCTTTGGCAGCCGGGCTTTGTTCCAGCTGGAAATGTCACGGCTGGTGACAGCACGCACTGATCCGCTCCTGCTCCCGCTGGGACTCCGCGCTCGCCCGGCCCTGCAGGGCGACCCTCGCGTCCCTCCCGGCCGGAGGAGAAGGATAAAAGCGTTCCTTTGTGCCCTGTGACCGATAGGGGACCGTGGCATGGGACCGTGACCCCGCCTGGCCCTGCCCGGCTGCTCCCCTGCCCCGTCCTTGGGGACAACCCCGCGTGTCCCCATTCCCTGTCTCGCCATCCAGGCTGGCTCCAGCCGCCGCCCCAGCCTGGCACAGATGGATTTGGGTTGGGCAAGAGCCCGGCCCTGAGCCCAGCCTGCACGGAGGGGACACTGCAGGGACACGCTGGCCGCTGCCAGGGACATCCTCAGCCGGCAGCGCCTGGTGCCAGCCCTGGGCGGGATGTGCCTCTCTGCCCCAGACAAAAAATCCCAAAGGATTTGGGTCCTGGCTGCCCCAGTGCTCCCTGGAGCTGCCCCTCGTAAGGTCTCGGTCACCCCGATGGGAGATGGCAGCAGATTTGTCCCCTTTGGGTGTTTAATGTGCATTTTAGGGGCTCTGGGTCTGTTCCTTCCCTGCTGGACAGGCAGGGCTCAGGGGGGAGCTGCCAGCCCTCCTGCCCTGGGCTGGGACACTGAGGGGACAGGCAGGGCTGGGACACTGACACAGACAGGAATGTGACACTGGGACAGGCAGGGCTGTGACACTGGGACAGGCAGCGCTGTGACACTGACACAAGCAGAGCTGTGACACTGGGACAGGCAGGGCTGTGACACTGGGACAGGCAGGGCTGTGACACTGACACAAGCAGAGCTGTGACACTGGGACAGGCAGGGCTGTGACACTGACACAGGCAGAGCTGTGACACTGAGGGGACAGGCAGGGCTGTGACACTGGGACAGGCTGGGCTGTGACACTGACACAGACAGGAATGTGACACTGGGACAGGCAGGGCTGTGACACTGGGACAGGCAGCGCTGTGACACTGACACAAGCAGAGCTGTGACACTGGGACAGGCAGGGCTGTGACACTGGGACAGGCAGCGCTGTGACACTGACACAAGCAGAGCTGTGACACTGTGGGGACAGGCAGAGCTGTGACACTGGGACAGGCAGCGCTGCGACACTGAGGGGACAGGCAGGGCTGTGACACTGGGACAGGCAGAGCTGTGACACTGAGAGGACAGGCAGAGCTGTGACACTGGGACAGGCAGGGCTGTGACACTGGGACAGGCAGCGCTGTGACACTGAAGTGTCCCCACACACAGAAGTGACACTGGGGAACGGGGGTGGCAGTTGATTTTGCTGATGCTCCTGCACAGAGCCACCACGGCTGTCCCCATTGCCACCCACGTGTCCCCAGGCAGGGCCATCGCTGCCAGCCGCCCCCAGCCCGGTGCAGCGTGTCACCGTGTCCCCAGGGCCAGCCCTGCCGGGTCACAGCTGTCCCCAGCCCTGTCACAGCCGGCCAGGGACCCCCGGGGTGGTGGGGACAGCTCTGTGTGTCTGTCCCCGTGTCCCTCCCAGCTGGCACCTGGCCCTGCGTCTGCCTGGCCCTGCAGCTAATGAGGGATGCAGCAATTATGGGGCCAGATTGATTAAATCCTAAATCAGGGAGCTTTCAAACGGCTCTGACCTTTCCCAGCTGGGCCAGCGGGGCTGAGCAGAGGCTGTGGCACAAAGCTCATGAGGATGTGTCCTTGTGCCACCCCTGCTCTGTCTGGCGTGGCACAGGAGGGGACACCGGGCTCTGTGGCCAGGGGCAATCGGTGACAGCGCTGCCTCTGCCCCCAGCAAGGTTTGGGGGTGTCCAGCTTGGGCATCAGGAGGAATTCCCTCATGGAAAGGGTTGTGAGACCTTGGAGGAGCTGCCCAGGGAGTGCCCATCCCTGGAGGTGGCACTCAGAGCTCTGGGCTGGGGACAAGGCCAGACTCGGTGACACCAGCAGTCTTTTCCAGCCTCAGTAATTCCGGGGTTCTGTGACACCCATGAGCGGACAGGTGACACTGGCCGCACTCCCCGAGTGACAGCGACGGCCGCTAGCCACGCAGCCAGCTCTGCTCGCCCCTGTGCGCTCCCCCACGCTTCCACGTGCTGCTCATTATCGATGCTAATTAGCGGGGCTGATTGCGGGGGTGGCAGCAAGGGAGGGCTCTCAGGGCACTCCAATGCCAAGGCGGGGCCGTGTCCGGGGGTCTCTCTGCAGCGGGGGGGGGGGGGGTGACAGTGACAGTGACAGCGACAGCGACAGCGACAGCTCCGCCTTGTCGCGCCCGCCCGCGCCGCCCGCCCGCTTCGCTTCGTGCCCGGCGCGCCCGCGCCAACCGCAGAGCCGCGGGCGGCCCGCCCCCGCCGCGCTGCCATTGGCTGAGCGCCGCAGGGGGCGGGGCCAGCCCGCGGACACGTGTGCGCACCCGGAAGCGGCGGCGGGACCGGCCCGGGCCGGGCGCGGGTACCGGGAACGGAACGGAACGGAACCGAACCGAACCGGACCGGACCGGACCCGACCGGATCCGACCGGCTCCAGAACCCACCGCCTGTCAGCGGGCCCCGGCGCCGCCCCGGAGCCCCAGGTGTGGGGGTTGCGGGGGTCCTGGCAGCGGCCGGGCCGCCGCGTCTGGGGGGGTTCCGGGGTCCTGCGGTGGGTCCGGGGCTCCGGGGCTGCGGGTTTTGGGGGTTCAGGGGTCCTGGGGCGGGATTGCGGGGATTCTGAGGCTGCCCCGGGGGACCCGGCTTTGGGGGGCCCGGGGGCTCCAGGATTGGGGATTTGGGGGCCTCGGTGGTCCGGGGGCTCCAGGTTTGGGGGTCTTGGGGCTGGCCGGGGGCTCCAGGTTTGGGGGTCCGGGGCTCCAGGTTTGGGGGGCTCCGGGGTCCTGGCGCTCCAGGTTCGGAGGATTCGGGTGTCCTGGAGGGCCCGGGGGTGCCGGTGAAGGGTTGGGGGGGGGATTTTGGGGGTGTTTGGGTGCTCCTGGGTGGGCTGCAGGACCCCCTGTAGGAAGGGGAATTTTCCTGGGGGGCTGGGGGGGGTCTGAGCCGGGCACGCACCTGCAGAGGTTGGGAAAAACCCTGGGACAGGGCTGGGAGAGCCCTTGAAGCTGGTGCGTGTGTATTTCTTACATGTTCACATATAAATCTGTCAATGCCTGAATATTCCATTTATTTGCTATAAATGCATCCGTGCAGGCGTGTGCCATAAATCCATTAATCCCGATTTCCAGCCTGGGTGTATTTCCATGGCACAGCTGCTCCCTGGGCCATCCCCAGGGCTTTGTTGCCCTTTTCCCCTTTCCCGAGGTGCAGGGAGCAGGTGCTCTGTGGATTTTCACCTTCCACACCAGGAAAACCGGGCTGGGGGCACAAAAAGGGGCCTGGGCGAGGTCTGACCCCAAATCCCACTGGGGTTCTGCTCCAGGTGGGATGTGCTGGGTCCCACTGAGCTCAGCTTAAGTTACAAAGCCTCACCTAAGGGGGAGAGAGGAGCTTGGGGGAGGATGGCCGAGCTGGCTGGGAGCCCTGCGGCGCAGAGGGGTTTGGGGGGGATTTGGGGGCTCTCTGGCTGTTCTCCCGAGCTCGATGCTGTCTCCTAGGCCAGCATGATCCCGGGGCTGGGGCCGGTGCCGCAGGCGCTGCTGGGGACGCTGCTCACCTGGGGGCTGACGGCGGCGGGCTCGGCGCTGGTGTTCGTGTTCTCCAGCGGGCAGGTGAGCCCTGGGGACCCCACAGATCCCAGTCTAAGGGCAGGTGAGCCCTGGGGACCCCACAGATCCTGATCCGGGGGCAGGTGAGCCCTGGGGACCCCACAGATCCTGATCTGAGGGCAGGTGAGCCCTGGGGACCCCACAGATCCTGATCCGAGGGCAGGTGAGCCCTGGGGACCCCACAGATCCCATCCAAGGGCAGGTGAGCCCTGGGGACCCCACAGATCCCATCCAAGGGCAGGTGAGCCCTGGGGACCCCACAGATCCCATCCAAGGGCAGGTGAGCCCTGGGGACCCCACAGATCCTGATCCGGGGGCAGGTGAGCCCTGGGGACCCCACAGATCCCATCCGAGGGCAGGTGAGCCCTGGGGACCCCACAGATCCCATCCGAGGGCAGGTGAGCCCTGGGGACCCCACAGATCCCAACCCGAGGGCAGGTGAGCCCTGGGGACCCCACAGATCCCAGTCTGAGGGCAGGTGAGCCCTGGGGACCCCACAGATCCTGATCTGAGGGCAGGTGAGCCCTGGGGACCCCACAGATCCTGATCCGAGGTCAGGTGAGCCCTGGGGACCCCACAGATCCTGATCCGGGGGCAGGTGAGCCCTGGGGACCCCACAGATCCCAGTCTGAGGGCAGGTGAGCCCTGGGGACCCCACAGATCCTGATCCGGGGGCAGGTGAGCCCTGGGGCAGTGCCTGGGATCCCACAAATCCCATAGGATCCCATCCAAGGGCAGGTGAGCCCTGGCATTCCTCCTCAGCCCTGGCATCCCACGGGATCTGGGCTGTGCCCTGCTCATGGCTGGCTTCTCCTGTCTGCTCCCAGCTCTGAGGGGCAAGAAGAGGGAAAATCCAGCTCCTGTCCCACCACTCAGGAGGGGAAGGAGAGCGAATTGCTGAGCCTGGGATGTGCTCCTGGGGCTCTGCAGGCACGGGCAGGGCTCTGGGCTGGGAGCAGCAGCTCCCCTGCCTCTAACCTGCTTTTGCTGCCACGTTTCCAGGGCAGGATTTGGGTCAGAACGAGCAAACTGGGGAGTTTAAGTCATCCTGGATCCAAATTTAGAGGCCCCCTTGCCTGGGTGTTCCAAATTGCCCAGATGGATTTATTATTTATTATTTATTATTTATGCCTCGGCCTTGTGATGATTTATTCAGGAGGTGGCTGTGCCAAGTGAGGCTCCCTTTGGAGGAGCACTTTGGTTTTCTTCCTTGGGGAGGGGACAAAACCCGTCCTGGGGTGGCAGGGACACTTCCACTGTCCCAGGGTGTCCCAGCCCCAGTGCCCAGCCTGGCCTTGGGCACTGCCAGGGATCCCGGGGCAGCCACAGCTGCTCTGGGAATTCCATCCCAGGGAACAACTCCTTCCCAAAATCCCACCTAACCCTGTCCCCTGGCAGTGGGAAGCCACTCCCTCTCGTGCAGAGTCCCTCTCCAGCCTGGTGACCCCTCTCCCAGCTCTGTGGCAGTGCTTTCTCCACCAGTTCAGGGTGGTTTGTGCTTGTTTTTTTTTTCCAGAGGCGGATCCTCGATGGGAGCCTGGGCTTTGCTGCAGGGGTGAGTGCAGCATCCTCCTCCTCCTCCTCCTCCTCCTCCTCCTCCTCCTCCTCCTCCTCCCCGTGTTCTCTGCAGCCCCTCCACGCTTGGTTTGGTTGCCCACTGGAGTTAAAATCCCTTGGATGATTCCCTGAGGGCAGGGAAGGGCTCAGGCTCCTGCTGGCACCGAGCTGCCCACGCTGCTTTGGCTCCTTGCACTCAAACCCCCCCTCCCCCGTTTCCTTGGGTTTTTTGGGGGGCTCTGGGGGCACTGGGATGGCCAGGAGAGCTGTGCTGGCTTGGTGCTTCCCCGTGGATGCTTTAAACCTTGGGAGGAGAGGGAAGAGAGAGCTGCAGCTCTCCGTGGAGCCTGCATGTGAAGTGCGGGGCTCCTGGCAGCTTTTCCTGGAGGAAAACCTGGAATTTGGGAGCTGTGCAGGGCCTTGGCAACGTGGGGCTGCCCCAGGTGCTGGGGCAGGTGGGGCCTCACCCAGACTCACTAAATCTTGGTTGTTTCCCTCATTAAGGATCGAGTCCAGCTGCTAAACCCCACCCTGCAGGTGCTGGAGGGCACCTGGGCTGTGCTCTGGGGGGAGGTGCCCCTTCCCCACCTGAGTGCTGGGGTCACCTGGGCTCTGCCAGGTCACCCTGCCAGCAGCTCTGAGTCAGCCCTGCCTGGCCCAGGTGTGGCTCAGGGAGCAGAACTCCTGCAAACATTTGCTTTTCCCTCAGCTCTTTCAGCTGGCAGGGCTCAGGGCAGGAAGGGGGAATTGTTCCTGGGGTGCCTGGAGGGGCCAGGCAGCCCTGGGGACACTGGGGACAGGTGACACTGGGGACAGGTGACACTGGGGACAGGTGACACTGGGGACACTGGGGACAGGTGACACTGGGGACACTGGGGACTGGGGACAGGCAGCTCTGGGGACACTGGGGACAGGTGACACTGGGGACACTGGGGACAGGTGACACTGGGGCCAGGCAGCCCTGGGGACACTGGGGACAGGTGACACTGGGGACAGGTGACACTGGGGACAGGTGACACTGGGGCCAGGCAGCTCTGGGGACACTGGGGACAGGTGACACTGGGGACTGGTGACACTGGGGACTGGTGACACTGGGGCCAGGCAGCCCTGGGGACACTGGGGACTGGTGACACTGGGGACAGGGCTCCCCCTGAGTTTGAATTTTCCCAGCTGGCCAATGTTGCCATTGCTTGGCCAACAGCTCTGTCTCCATCTTTTCCGTGCCTCAAAATGGTTCAACAACACAAGGAACCTTCCCCTTCCCCCCTTTTGTTCCCCTTTCCTCCTTTTTCCCCTTTCCCCCTTTTTTCCCCCCTTTTTTTTCCCCCCTTTTTTTCCCCCCTTTTTTTCCCCCCTTTTTTTCCCCCCTTTTTTTTCCCCCTTTTTTCCCTTTCCCCTTTTTTTCCCTTTCCCCTTTTTTTCCCCTTTCCCCCCTGGGTGTGTGTTTAAACTGAACTGGGCTGCACTGGGAGCATCCTGGCAGCTCAGGCTGCTCCTGCTGGTGCCACAGGTGTCACCTGAGCTGCTGGAGGCACCTGTGCAGCTCCTCCCTGCAGCCCTGCCCACCCTGCCTTTGCCTTTTCCCTGCCTCAGTTCCCTCTCTGGCAGTCCCAGCTGATCCAGGGTTCTGCATGCAGGAGCCTCCGAGGTGATGTGTTTCCATAGAGACAAAGCTTTGCTTGCTGGGGCATCTGATGGGAAATTTTGCATTTTTCTCTTAAATCTTCATATCCTTAAATGAGATTTTTTTATTTATTTCCCCCCCCAGCCGTTCTCTGTGGTGCTGCAGGGCTGGGCTCAGGCACCAGGACCAAACACCTGCAGCCCCTTTCCCTGCAGCCTGGCACAGCTTTTCCTCTGCCTGGGCTGCACTTTGCTTTTTCCCTGTCCCAGGTGCAGCAGGAAATCCTCCTCAGCCTTCCCCAGGCACTCTGGGATCAAATATTCCCTTAAAACAGCACCAGGGATTCACACAGCTCTGCTCAGGCTGCTTAATGGAACCTTTATGAAGCCAAGTGGAAAAGTTTGGCAAGAAAAGTGCCCTGCCAATGTCTTCATCTTCCACCTGCCTCTCCCACCTCCTTTTCCTGGATTTCCTGCTCCCCACCTTTCCCTTGGTGTTCCCATTCCCACCCCAGGGATCCCACCTGGGATTCATGAGGGATTTAATTGTAGCCCAGCAGGGTGGGTGGGCTCAACCCAGCCCTGGGTGTGAAGGTCGTGGCTCAGTTTATTCTGAATTTTAACATAAAAGCTCCTGTGTGGCTCCACAGCCACGGGGGCAGTGCTGGATCTCTGGGCTTGGGGGCTGACGAGAGCTTGAAGCCCAGAATTTGGGGGATTCCTGCACTGAATCCTTGTGGAAGGAGATGCCCAGCCCTGGGAGAGATTTGGGTTTAAATCCTGCTGTGTTTGGAGGGATTCCCAGCAGAGTGAGGGGCACGGATCTGCATTCATTGCCCCGGGCTGGTTTTTTGTCTCCTGTCCCACTGCTGGGCAGGGTTTGGGCTCCCCCAGTGATGCTTTGGGTCCCTGAGCTGCCTCCTGCCTGCTCTGTGTTTGCCCAGTCCTGCTGCATTCATGGCATTGTGGCATCTTTGGGGCACAAAGGCTGTGAAAGTGCCCCAAACCCACTTTGGGTCCCTGGCTCCGTGGGGCTGGAGCGAGGGGAAGGTGTGGAAAATCCTCTCTGGTTCCAGGCTTGTTGATCCAGGGGGATTTTCCTCTTTTATTCCTGCCTTTGCCACCAGCTGGCTCGGGGACACTGAGGCCTGGGTGCTGTCCCTGGCTGGGCCACTGCAGGGCTTTGGGATTAGTGTGGGTTTGTCCCTTAACCCGGGTTGTTGGCAGAGCTTTGGGATCAGTGTGGGTTTGTCCCTGAACCCGGGTTGTTGGCAGAGCTTTGGGATCAGTGTGGGTTTGTCCCTTAACCCGGGTTGTTGGCAGAGCTTTGGGATCAGTGTGGGTTTGTCCCTGAACCTGGGTTGATCTGCAGAGCTTTGGGATCAGTGTGGGTTTGTCCCTTAACCCGGGTTGTTGGCAGAGCTTTGGGATCAGTGTGGGTTTGTCCCTGAACCCGGGTGTTGGCAGAGCTTTGGGATTAGTGTGGGTTTGTCCCTTAACCCGGGTTGTTGGCAGAGCTTTGGGATCAGTGTGGGTTTGTCCCTGAACCCGGGTGTTGGCAGAGCTTTGGGATCAGTGTGGGTTTGTCCCTGAACCCGGGTTGTTGGCAGAGCTTTGGGATCAGTGTGGGTTTGTCCCTTAACCCGGGTGTTGGCAGAGCTTTGGGATCAGTGTGGGTTTGTCCCTGAACCTGGGTTGTTGGCAGGATTCCTCCCCTTTTGTCACTCCTGGGACCAGCTGGAGCCGGGCTCTGAGCCTGCCCTGGGTGGGCAGGAGCTGGCTGCTCCAGCAGATCCCAAATCCCACCCTGGGCTGAGGGCAGGCTGCTGAAGGGCTCCCTTGCAGCTTGGAGTGTTCTGTAAACCCATGACAAAGCCTTCCAGCACCTGGGGTTGATCTGCAGAGCACAAAGAAACGGAATAAATCCCTTTTCCTGCACCTTGGGCTGGCTCAGAGCTGTGGCAGCTCCCCAGGAGCCCTGAGCTGTGGGATCCTGGCAGGATCTGGGGGCTGAGCTCTGTCAGGGCTCTGTTTGCCGTGGGGAAATGATATCTTAACGTGAGCTGACAACATAATTCTCCAGAGCCTCTCCCTGCTGCCTGTGTTGCCACGTTGGGGTGTGTGGTTGTTTTTTAAAGGAGGTGGCATTTGAAATATGAGGTTTGACAGCCGTGCTGAAGCCTGACATGACAACCCTCGTTCTTCTTACTCACAGCCAGCTCAGATTTACACAGCCCCCCAGGGACTGGTGTCTGCAGCAGAGGCAGCTCCCTGCTCCCTCCTGAGAAGGGGCTGGGGGTGGCAGAGCTGGGCAGCAGCTCCTCTTGGGGGCCTTTGAGCTGCAGGAGAGGAGGTTTGGGTTGGCAGTTGGGAGGGAATTCTCTGGGAGGGTGTTGGGACACTGGCACAGGGTGCCCAGAGCAGTTGTGGCCGCCCCTGGATCCCTGGCAGTGCCCAAGGCCAGGCTGGACAGGGCTGGGAGCATCTGGGACAGTGGAAGTGTCCCTGCTGTGGTGGCACTGGATGAGCTTTAAGGTCTTTTCCAGCCCAAACCATCTCGGGGCTCTGAGCAGCCTGCCAAGGGAATTTCCTGGGGTTCTGGGGGCTGCTGGGCAGAGCTGGGCTCACCTTTCCCCAGCATCCTCCTGCTGCAGCCTCTGGGCTCCTTCCACTGCGTCCTGCACCCATTTCTCCTTCGGGATTTCAGCTTCTCTTCCATCCCACGGGGTCTCACCACTCCCCTCTGTCCCCAGGTGATGCTGGCAGCGTCCTACTGGTCCCTGCTGGCCCCGGCCATCGAGCTGGCCGAGGAATCCGGGACCTTTGGGGCCTTCTCCTTCTTCCCTGTGGCCGCGGGCTTTGCCCTGGGGGCAGCGTTCGTGTACGGGGCTGACCTGCTGCTGCCACTGCTGGTGAGTGGGAACTGTGGGGCTGGGGAATTGTGGGGCTGGGGAATGATCCCAGTGCTGGTCAGTGGGAACTGTGGGGCTGGGGAATGATCCCACTGCTGGTCAGTGGGAATTCCCAGTCTGGGGGCTCATCCCAGTGCTGTCAGTGGGAATTGTGGGGCTGGGGAATGATCCCAGTGCTGGTCAGTGGGAACTGTGGGGCTGGGGGCTGCTGCCACTGCTGGTCCGTGGGAATTCCCAGTCTGGGACTCATCCCAGTGCTGTCAGTGGGAATTCCCAGTCTGGGGGCTCATCCCAGTGCTGTCAGTGGGAATTCCCAGTTTGGGGGCTCATCCCAGTATTCATCAGTGGGAATTCCCAGGCTGGGAGGTTCCTGCCCTTCCTCCAGCTGCAGGGAAGAGCAGCTGCTGGGCATGGATGGATTCTCTCCCAGATTTAATGATTTTGTGATTTCCCCTGGCTCTGGCTGTGCTGGATGCAGCTTTAGACTCGCTGAGCTCTGTATTTTTTTTTTTTTTTAATCTTGCTGTTTTTCCCCCCCACTTCACACCTCTGCTTTTGTTCTTTTGGCTGGCAGCACTCCTCAAGCAGCTCAGGTGTGACCTCGTGTCCCAGCCCGGGGGCTTTGTGTGCAGAGCTGCCAGCCCTGGCAGTGCTGCTCAATCCAGGCAGGCAGCCTGAGACTGCTGCTAAAAATATAAATAAATGGGGAGCTGGTGGATTTCTGCAGCTGGGAAGGCAGGAATGGTGCAATCACTGAAGAGATTTCCAAACATTTCCAAGGAGATCCTTCCATTTTCATACTTAGCTCAGTGGGATTTTATTGGCCTGTGGTTGTGAGGAAGGAATGGGAAGTTTTTAGGAGTCTGTAGCACCAGAGGCTTTTTTTTTTTTTTCCTGGCTTTTGGAGCCTTTCCTGACAGGGTCACAGCTCCAGCTCCAGTTGGGTGCATCCTCAGCTGGGAGGAGAAATGCTGGAGGTTGTGGGATCGCTGGATGTTGTGGGGTTGCTCTGTCTTGGTTTGAAAAGTCAGGTGTCTGCTAAGGAAGGCAGGATCCTCCCCTGAAATGGAAAATGCAAACCCCTTCCCTCTGAATTATTATGATTTTGAAATTAAGGGGCTCTCAGGCAAAGATATGGGAATAGGAATAACAGTTCTGCACTAGGGAAAAATAAAAACACGAATGTAATAGTACAAACAAACAAAAAAAAACCACTGGCAGAGTCAGAGCAGGCCCTGGCAGGCTGTGGGTCAGGCTGGTGGCAGCAGTGCCATTCCATGGGGGCTCAGCCCTCCTGCAGTGCCAGCTGTGCTTCTGCTGGAGCAGGATCCTGGACAAGGCTGGAGTTTTCCTCTGGAGCTCCAGGGCTGCTGGAGATGGGCCTGGGCTCCCTCTGGGAATGCAGTGGGGCAGAAAGCTGCTCCTCTGGGAATGCAGTGGGGCAGAAAGCTGCTCCTCTGGGAATGCAGTGGGGAAGAAAGCTGCTCCTCTGGGAATGCAGTGGGAAGAAAGCTGCTCCTCTGGGAATGCAGTGGGCAAAGGCTGCTGTGGTGTCCCAGGATCTCAGATTGTATCCAGGTAGGAATGCTTGGCTCCTCCCCTGGGCACAGCCTCTCCCCATGGGATGATGGAATTTTCTCAGCCATGCAGGGACACTCACTGGCCCGTGAACAGAAGATAATTAATAATTATTGGTCCATGAACAGGAGATAATTATTGGCCCATGAACAGAAAACAATAATTATTGGCCCATGAACAGGAGATAATTAATAATTATTGGCCCATGAACAGGAGATAATTATTGGTCCATGAACAGAAAACAATTAATAATTATTGGCCCATGAACAGGAGATAATTTTTGGCCCATGAACAGAAAACAATTAATAATTATTGGCCCATTATCAGAAGATAATTAATAGCCCATTAACAGGAGATATCTCCTGCAGGGAGGATTGGCGGTGGCAGGGATGAAGAACACTGCCCAATTCACAGCAGAGAACTGCCCCAGGATGGGAATTGAACTCACCCCCAGCCTGAGACACACTCCCATGCCAGTGGGTGAAATGCCCCTGCTGAGCCTCTCCTTCCTCTCCTCGCCCTCTCTGGGTTTTTTGGGGGCTCCCAAACGCTTGCAGGATTCAGGAGCTGCTCCTGGATCCCCTGGGAGCTCTTTGGCTCTGAGCTCTGCCCTTTCCTGCTGCTCTCCCTGTCCCAGGGTGTCCCACTGGGCTGGGCTGGATGCTCTGCCTTGGGCTGATGTTTCCCAGCAGGATGGAGAAGCAGCTGGAGCACAAGCCCCACTTGGTGCTGGTGGCTGGAGTTGGTACTGGGTGTTTACTGGGGGAAGTGAAATTCTCGTGTGGGGAGGAGCGGGGTGGAGTGACAAGGACGGGCAGGGAGGGTGCTGGCCTTGCAGGGAGCAGTGCAGGTGTCAAAACATCCAATATATCCTCAAATCCAGGTGTAAAAACATCCAATATATCCTCAAATCCAGGTGTAAAAACCATCCAACATATCCTCAAATCCAGGTGTAAAAACCATCCAACATATCCTCAAATCCAGGTGTAAAAACCATCCAATATATCCTCAAATCCAGGTGTAAAAACCATCCAACATATCCTCAAATCCAGGTGTAAAAACATCCAACATATCCTCAAATCCAGGTGTAAAAACCATCCAACATATCCTCAAATCCAGGTGTAAAAACCATCCAAGATATCCTCAAATCCAGGTGTAAAAACATCCAACATATCCTCAAATCCAGCTGCAATGCTGCTGGGAGCAGAGCTGTTGTCTCCTGGCTGGTTTGCTCCGTGTGGGACAGGCTCATCCCGTGGGAATTCTGCTGGCTGGGATGTGGCCAAGGAGGATTTAGACCCTCAGAGGAGCTGGGGGAGGGTTTTTATCCCAAAATAATGCTGCTGTGTGTGTTTTCCTCCTGGAAAAGGGGCAGGAGCCACCCTGTCGGGGTCTGCTTGATCCAAAGGCTGCTTTTCCTCCCCCTGGATGCCTTGGGAAGGGTCAGGAGAGCTGGCAGGGGGTGGGGGGCTCTGTGTCCCCCGCCTGGAGCAGCAGGAATGGCTCCTGGAGCTGGGCAGTGGCTCCAGGATGGGAATTTTGGGATGCTTTGGGAAGAGAACGGAGACTCGGCAGGTTCTGGGGAGAGGCTCGAGCTGAGCGAGTTGAAATGAAAAACAAAATTTTGGTGAGGCTTGAGCCAGGCCTGGGCTGGGAACGTGCTCTGGGGCCACCTCCCTTCCTCTGGAGCCCGGGTTTCTCCCGAGGGTTTGTGACTCAGTTTGGGGCTGGGAGGGTGCTGGGGCAGCCAGGGCAGGAGGAGGGAGCCCTGCCCGCCTGGCACAGCTCCAGGCTGGATAACAGCCACCTCTAAAAGCTTTTATCGACTCCCTGTCAGCCCAGCCCTGCTCTGCTGGCAGCCAGAAGGGTTTTCCTCCTGCCTCAGCCCCGCTGGGGCTGGGGCACCGCGGGGTTTGCTTGTGGCAGAGGAAGGGTTAAGCTCCCAGCCCAAGTGGTGAGGATCCCGAGCAGCTGGAGTCATTCCATTCCTCACAAAAGGCAGTTCTAATCTATTACATCTTTATCTTTGCCTTTTCCCCGGGTGTTTGTTCATCCCCCAGCTGAGGAGGAGATGCTGGTGGGGCTTGGCAAACATCACCGGGAAATTCGGGGGCACTTGGAGGGCGAGAGCAGGGCAAAAACAGATCCCAGGGGGTTCAGAAATGGGCTCTCCTTTATTTCCCCAAATCTCCTGGCGTGGAGCCTCCAGTTTAACCTGGATTTTTCTTTAAACGAGGCTTTCAGCTGGTGCTTGAGGAGGTTTTGGGTGCTGATGGGGCTGGGTGAGCCTCTGGTGCCTTTCCTAAAAAGGGTTTGGGGCTCGGTGCCTTCACTGCCAAGACCCAAAGCCTCTGAGGGAAAGTTGACTTAAAAATTCAATGCAGCAGGTCCCTGATGGCTCAGGAGCTATTTTGGATCTACTGAAAGGCATAAGAATGCTGGAATTAAGTGTTATTATTCTCATCCTTCAAATCTGTCGTGCAGCTCTGCTGCCTTGGGTGGGTTTTGTTCAGAGTTTGGTGTTTTATTGGGTTTGGGATGTGCTGCTTGCCCTTCCTGGGGCAGTCCCAGGAGAGGCCAGAGGATTCCCCCAGCCCTGGCTCTGCTTTGCAGGCAGTCCCTGGCTGCTTTTGCTGCTGGATTTTCACGTGCAGGTGGAAGCTGGAAGCACTGGAAGCGTCAGGAGCTGGCCCAGCTGCCCAGGGTGGATCCCCATCCCTGAGGAGTTCAGGATGTGGCACTTGGGGACGTGGCCGTGGTGGCCTGGGCAGTGCTGGGGTGGTGGCACTGGCTGTTCTCAGAGGGCTTTTCCACCCTGAGTGATTTTATCACTCTCTGGTGTGATTTTATCCCTCTCTGTGAGCTGCTGAGTCCCCAGGAGCTGTCCTGAGGGATCCTGAGGTGTTCCCAAGCCCTCGTGGATGGGGTTTGGGGGCTTTGGGTGCAGTGGAGCCCCCCAGGAGCTCCCTGGCTCCTGCTTTCAATGGCTCACAGCCCCTGGGCGAGCAGGAATTCCCTGCTGGCACTGGGACAGGAGCAGGGAGAGGGAGGAATGCAGCTGGTCCTGGTGGGAGCTGCAAACCCCCAGGAGCTGCCCCAGCCCTACCTCAGCTCCTGCTCTTCCCACTCCTCTGCTGCCATCATTACTAAATAGGATAATGAGGCTTAATCAGCCTCATCTCCTCTCCCTCCAGGCTTGGTGTTGCTCAGGAACATCTGAGTGCACAGGGAGGAGCTCCATCCCTGCCCTGTGGGGTCTGGGGGGTCTCTTGGGGAGCAGGGGAGCAGGGCAGAGGCTGCAGGAGCAGCAGGAGTTAATGAATAATCCAGGCCCAGAGCTGCTGGGCCATCACTCAGCTCTAACCAGGAGTGTAAAAGATGGTCAGGGAGGGAGGATGGGGAGCCAGGGCTGTAATTGCACCCTGGAAATACCATCTCCATTGGATTTTAGTGTTTTTTTTTTTTTTTCCCTTGTCTGCTGGGTACAGGTTTGGTGGTTTTATTTTGCTCCTGAGCACAGAGGAAATCAATAAAGCCTCATGTGTTGGGCAGAGCGTTCCCTGGATTTAAACAAACAGCAGCTTTGGTTAAAAGTGCCTTTTAAAAAAGCCTTTTGTGGGGTGGGTGTTTATTCCATGGGTGCCCCTCATCCCACAGACCCAGCACAGCCAAAATCCCTCTCTGGCCATGGTGTCTCACCTGTCTTGGGAAGAATTTGGGCTCTGCTCTGCAGCTGCCCCGAAGTGCCCCTGAGCAGGTTGAGGATCTGCAGGGTCCTGCTGGGAGCTGAATCCCCTTGGCCCCCTCCAAACAGGATTTTTTTGGTGCTCCTGCCCTTTTCTGGACGTGCACATCGTGGCTTGAAGGCTCTTTGGGAGCGTGGTTTGGGACTGGATGTTTTGCACAGTGAATTTTGGGCTATTTTGGGCAGGAGCTCTTGGGAAGGCTTTGGGAGCTCGATGAAGAGCCCTGAGGATCCTCTCCTCGTGTCTGGCTCTGAATGTGCCTTCAGGGTGAATATTTTGCTTTCTAAATCCATACAAGTCCCTTTTTGGGAGGGAAAGCTGAGAGCTGTGCATGGAGGAGGAGGAGGAGGAGGAAGGACCATCAAGGTGTAGCTGCACATTGTTTAAAATTGCAATTTTTCCCTCAGGCCTAAACTACAGCTGGATTAGACCATGAGGAGCATTTTGTTTGTTTTTTTGGTTTTTTTTTTTTTTTTTTGGAGAGGGGGACACTAGGAAGTGATTCCTGGTAAATACCTGCATTTTAGGAGGAATTTCTTCCAGGAAAAGGTGCCAGGCATTGGAAGGAGTTGGAGTGCCCATCCCTGGAGGTGTCCAGGGGAGGCGGGAGGTGGCACTCAGAGCTCTGGGGACAAGGTGGGCATGGGGCACAGCTGGGGCTCTGAGATCTTGGAGGGCTTTTCCAGCCTCAATAATTCAGGGATTTGGGGGTTCTCCACGTGGTGGGACAAGGCAGGGCAGTCGTGGGTGCACTTGGAGGATGCCTGGGGGTCCTCCTGTCCCTGCTCCCCCCTCCAGAGCTGGGAAGCTGCTCCTGCCTCTCCCCCTGCTGCTCTGATGTGCTGGGTTCATTGTTCCAGGAGGCAGGGGGAGCCTGGGGAGCTGCAGGGTCTGTGCCTGCTGCTGATGGGATTCCTCTGGTGCAATCTGCCCATTCCTCCCAGCTCACATTCCCATTTTAATGTGCTGTTTTCCCCCTCAGCTGTGACTCCCAGCAAGTTAATTAGCTGCACAACCTCATGGCTGGGGTAGGTGGAGGGTTTTCGAGGCAGGATTTTCTGCTTTGTTAAGTTTTAGAGTGTGGGGCTGGGGTGGAACTTTTTTTTTTTTTTCCCCTGCTGGAGGGGGAGGATGGAGCTGGGGGCTCCTGCATTCCTGCTTTGCTCAGATTTCCTTTGCTCAGGGCGGAACAAACAGCAGCCCTCGTGTTTGTTTGGTTTTGTGGAGCCCTGGCCCTTTTCCACAGGCTCGGGGAGGAAGCAGGGATCTGCCTCTGAGGGTGAGCAGTTTTGTTTTTTGGGAATGCAGCAAAGCCTCCCATTGGGAAACATCCTTCCCTTCCATCTCCAAATAACCCAGAGTTACCTGGGCGTGGGTTTCATTAATTTATCAATTAACCCCAACCCAGAGGTTATAGATCCATGAGGGATTGATCCCTGTCTCCTGTCCCAGGTGGGATTTCTGCCATGAAAATCTCTGGTGCTGAAAATCCCCACCAAACAAACCCACCCATGGGATCCTGGGGAAGACTCAGAAACCCCCAAGGTTTCTTTTCAATCTGTTTTTCCATGGGATCCATGGAAAACCTTCCTGCTTCCCACCCCTGCCCTGCCCCTGTGCACCAGTTCAGTGCTTGGGATCCAGTGGCGGCTGGAGAGGTCGGAATTATTTGCCAAAAACCCCCCACAAAATCCTAATTATCCTAATTTCTACCAAAGCATTTCATTTTATTAATGGAGGTAAAGGCTTATTTACTGCCGCAGTGCAATTTGTCAGCTGCTCTTAATTAGAATTCTCTCTCATTATGCATCAAGCATTTCATAAAAGCATTATCATTTTCATAAAAGCATTATTTGGGAAGCCCCAGAGCTGGAGCTGCAGAGCTCCTTGATCCTGAGTCAGGCTTGAATCCCCTCCCACCCTGGTCAGGTTTGTGGGATCTGGAGCACTTTGATGGGCTGGGCTGAAAAATCCCTCTGGGAAAAAGCAGGGACAGGGAAAACCTGGCTGAATTCTTCATTCCACCAGCTCCTGCAGCATTCCCCCCTCCATCCTCAGCCTCTTTCCCCTGCAGCAGGAATTGCTGGGAAGGCTGCTGGTATTCCCTGGCTCTGATATTCCATGGGCTTTTCCCTCCTCCCAGCTCTGATATTCCATGGGCTTTTCCCTGTTCCTAGCTCTGATATTCCATGGGCTTTTCCCTCCTCCCAGCTCTGATATTCCATGGGTTTTTCTCCTCTCCCAGCTCTGATATTCCATGGGCTTTTCCCTGTTCCTGGCTCTGATATTCTATGGGCTTTTCCCTCCTCCCAGCTCTGATATTCCATGGGCTTTTCTCCTCTCCCAGCTCTGATATTCCATGGGCTTTTTCCTCCTCCCAGCTCTGATATTCCATGGGTTTTTCTCCCCTCCCAGTTCCGATATTCCACGGGCTTTTCCCTCCTCCCAGCTCTGATATTCCATGGGCTTTTTCCTCCTCCCAGCTCTGATATTCCATGGGCTTTTCCCTCCTCCTGGCTCATCCTTTTCTGCCTGAATTTTGCTTTCTGCTTGGGCCTGGCTCCCAAAGGTAAAAGGGAAGTTTCCCACGAGGAGGAGCACGGAAGGATCTCCTCCTTGCCCTCCCTGTGCCTCCTGCACCAGCCCCTGTTTATCCGGGGCCCTTCTTTGATCTCAAAACGTGCCTTTGAATTTGCTCAAAGCATAACCCCAAATTAATTCCTCCACGGTGAAAGGCAAACCTGCCATTAAGGTGTCAGGGGAAGCAGCAGGAGAGGTTCTGTCACTGGCTGGGGGGAGGCAGGGAGGGGGAAGCTGCTTCCGTGGGGATCCCCACGGCTCTGGAGCTGCAGGGGAAGCTCTGACTCAGTGTGGAGTTTTTGCTGCTTTTTTTTTTTTTTTTAATGCCAGGGTTGGGATTAAATGTGTGAGAAGGTATTTCTGGTTGGGACTCAGGTGTTTGTTAGTTCTCATCTGTGTCACCGTCTCACAAACCCTGAGTTCTGCAGCACTTCACTCTGACACACTAAAAATGGAGACACATCTTTCTTTCTACAAGGGTTTTTAAGGATAAAGTGTGTAATTAAGAAATGACACCTAAATTATTTTTACTTTTAACCCAATAACTAACTACCTGTGGTCCACAATGGGGACTTTTTTATCCAATTACACAAAACCACCCAAACCCATGGAGAAGGAGGTGAAGGAGAAGGAGCAGCTTCCACCCTAAAACCTCCACCTTGCTTTCTATCTATTCCTGTATTCTAAACCCCAAACTCTGAGTTTTCCCCGCTGTGACATCACACACTTCCATCCAAACTCCACCCCCACAATCCCAGTTCTGTCATTCCATTCTGGAAGCTTCTCCACGGCCTCAGGTCAGTGCAGTGTTCTCCTGGGGGTCAGTGCCTGGCAGCATAGAAAGCCCAAAATTCCTACAGGGCAAAATCCCAAAAAGCCCATCCCTGGGACTGCTCCTGGAGCCCGGGATGAGACACAGGGAGCTGGAGCTGCTCCTGGAGCCTGGGATGAGGCAGGAGGAGCTGGGGCTGCTCCTGGAGCCCGGAATGAGGCAGGAGGAGCTGGAGCTGCTCCTGGAGCCTGGGATGTGGCACAGGGAGCTGGAGCTGCTCCTGCAGGCTGGGCTGGAACTGCTCCTGCAGGTTTGGATGAGGCACAGGGAGCTGGGGCTGCTCCTGGAGCCCGGGATGAGACACAGGGAACTGGGACTGCTCCTGGAGCCCGGGATGAGGCACAGGGAGCTGGGGCTGCTCCTGGAGCCTGGGATGAGGCACAGGGAGCTGGGGCTGCTCCTGGAGCCCGGGATGAGGCAGGAGGAGCTGGAGCTGCTCCTGGAGCCCGGGATGTGGCAGGAGGAACTGGAGCTGCTCCTGGAGCCCGGGATGAGGCACAAGGAGCTGGGGCTGCTCCTGGAGCCCGGGATGAGGCAGGAGGAGCTGGGGCTGCTCCAGCAGCCCAGGATGTGGCACAAGGAGCTGGGGCTGCCGAGGCCTCGCTCACGTCCGCAGGGGTGGCTGAGGATGCAGAGGAAGCCGTGTGTTACAGTAATGGAATTAGGCACTGCTGCCACGCTCCTGGCCCTTCATTTGGGGGCTGATGGATGGCTGGCTGAGCCCTGTGCATCCTGCCAGAGCTCCCACACCCCACAGCTCGCCCTTCCCCATCAATTCCCTCTGCAAAGTCCTTGCTGAGGGAATACCGGGGAGGAATGAGCTGTTAATTGAAGGTTTGTTTGCTTTTTCTCTCACCCTGGCAAAAAGCCTGTGGAAATCCACATGGGAAGGGGGCAGGGAGTGGGAAAAGGGGTGGAACTGTTCCCTGCCAGGGTTTAACAAATGTGTGCAGAACGGCTCCTGTTGATCCCATCTGCTTATTAAAATCTCAAACAATTAAAATCTCACATTGTGGGGCACAAACCTCTCTGAGAGTGCAGGGGGTGTGAGGAAAATAAATACCCCTCGAGGTCTGCCTGTGGCTGGAAGAGGCAAATCTCCTCCCAGCACAGCACTGGGAGTGCAGCTCCATCCTAACTGGTTTTGCTGGGCTCAGATTCTCTGCTTGGAGCAATTATTCCATTGAAAAAACTGAATTTTGCTGGTTGTGGTTGAGGCTTTTCCAGGGCTCCTGGTGGGGAGGAGGTTGGTGACAGGAAGCTCCTGATGCTGCAGGGATGGGGTTTGTTTGTTGTTTTGTTTGGCCAAAGCAGGGAAAACATTCCTGTGCTGTTGTTCTGGCCGTGGCAGAGGTTACAAAAGCCTCGTGCTGTGTCAGAGAACCATCCCAGCTTTCCCGAGGGGCCTGGGAGTGTGTCCCCTCCTCCTGCCCTGCCAGCAGCTTTTCCTGCTGTGTTCTCCTCCCTCCTGGGGAGGGAAAAGCCCCAGATGTGCCAGGGGGGAACCCCACGTGTTAATTTTTAATATTTTATTTGGCTCAAATGTTGTTTGAGCCGCAGGACGGGTTGGGCTGTGCCCACCTGCCAGGTGGGGCTGGTGCCAGTGGTGTTCCCTGCCCCTGTTTTGGGGATCCAGCTGGGCTGGCACAGGCTCCAGCACCCCTGGATTGGAAGGGCTGTGGGATTCTTTCCCCCCATCCCTGATTTTTCAATGTTTAGGGGGGGGATTTTTGGTAGCTTTGCCTCCCTCCTGCTGCTTCTGGGGGGGGTTCTGGTGCTGCCAGCTCAGGACACTGCTGCACATTTTGGCACTGCTGGCAGCTCCTGGGGCTGGGGCAGCAGCAGTGGCACCCCCGGGGCTGTCCCCAGGCTGGGGGTGGCACAGAGGGAGGGGAGTGACTCCCCCTGCCCTGCCAGGCTGCTGCCCAAAGCTGCAGGGAAGGAGCAGCAGCCAGGGCTGATAATCAGCAGTGAGTAAAGCATCCCTGCCACCAGCTGCAGGGAAACTGAGGCCACCCTCCCCCTACAGCCACTTCACTTCCCCGGCTGCAGCTTTTAGGGACGGCTCCAGAGCTGCTCCTGGAGCAGATCTGCTGGAAAACTTTGGGGTTTTGCCTGTGGGGTGCCCCTTTTCCCAATCCCCACAGCTCCAGGGCTCCTTCCTGGGGCTTGTGGGGCTGCAGGAGCCAGGCTGGGGATGCTCCATATGGGAAGGGGGAGAGGCTGGTCAGAGTTTGTTGGTGCTAAAAATGAAGGGATGGGATTATTTTCAAGCTAAGAACGATTTATTGCTCAGATAAACATCAGTCTCAGAGGCTGTGGGATTTTACAGGAGCAAGCAGTCAGCCATAGCTCAAGAGCAGTCACAAGTTTATTCTTTACAAGGTGATTTAGAACTTTCTAACCCAATAGAGTTGTTACAGGGTTTATTCTGCTTTTCTAACCTGTCACATTTACTTTTGCTGTACTGCAGATACTTTTGTCTAATGGCTTCTGTCTCACTTGCACACATATTATTGTAACTTCTAAATTCTTATTTTATACAACCACACCCCTGCATTTCAAACCCTTCACCCTCTTATCAATGCAGATTCTCACTTACTTCAGGCACATTTTTTTTTCTTACAACAATTTCTAGAAAACAGAAATTTATGATTTTCCTGCTGTCTGTGCATTGTATTTTTACATCAATCCAAGCTTCTTCCAAGGCTGCAGATCAAACCCTTCAGCGTCTGTGGAAGTTTTTGCTTTTCTGATCCCCACAGAGTTGAAGAATAAAGCAGGGATTTATTAAAAGGCCTCAAAGGATTCACCTTGGGCAGCACAAGAGCCCAGCCAGGGCTACACCCAAGATGGACCCTGAGTCAGGAGTTTTCACACTTTTATAAGTTCTGGTCCATTTCCATGTCGGGTTCATTGTCCAATTCCAGCTCCAGGTTGTGCAGTCCCATCCTCCCAGGTTGCTCTCCTCAATTCCGTGCTGTTTGCACTTTTTGGGCCTTTTTGGGCCTTTTTGTTGTTTGCACTTTTTGGGCCTTTTTGGGCCTTTTTGTTGTTTGCGCTTTTTGGGCCTTTTTGTTGTTGGCACTTTTTGGGCCTTTTTGTTGTTTGCACTTTTTGGGCCTTTGGGGCCTTTTTGTTGTTTGCACTTTTTGGACCTTTTTGTTGGGCCTTTTTGGGCCTTTTTGTTGTTTGCACTTTTTGGGCCTTTTTGTTGTTGGCACTTTTTGGGCCTTTTTGTTGTTTGCACTTTTTGGGCCTTTTTGTTGTTTGCACTTTTTGGGCCTTTTTGTTGTTTGCACTTTTTGGGCCTTTGGGGCCTTTTTGTTGTTTGCACTTTTTGGACCTTTTTGTTGGGCCTTTTTGGGCCTTTTTGTTGTTTGCACTTTTTGGGCTGGAGCTGTCACAGTGTCCTTGGTTCTGGGGCTGGAAAAGGATTGTTGTGTGTGCCTGGGCTGTGAGGAGAGCTGCTGACACTTCCATGGAGTTCAGAGTTATTTCCCAATGCAGTGCAGAGCCTGGGAAACAGAACAGCTCCAACTTCAGGCATCATTTCCCCCCTTTAGAGGCTTTGCTGCCCTTTGCTGTCCAGATGTTCAGCAGCAGCCCTGAGCCACCCTCTCCTCTCCCCTTCCTGCTGCTGGTGCTTGCTCTGTTATCTCTGTGTGTTATCACTCACTGAGTGCCAAACAGGAGCCTCTGGGCCGCACCTGACCCCGGATTTTTCCTGTCCCTTATCTCTGTGTCTGCTCCCTGGCAAGTTGGGGATATTATTTTTATTCTTTTTTTTTTTTTTTTTACAGAAAGCAGTAAAATGGATTCTGTTTCTCTTTCCCATCGTGGTGCCTTTTCCAGGGCATTTTCCCCTGCTAAAATCTTGCACAGGAGGGGCAGCAGCCGTGACCCTCCTGGGCAAGCAGCACCTCCAGCTCTGGGGCTGAGGGATCTGATCACTCTCAGACCATCAGGATTTCTTTATGAATTCACTCTCCTCCCTTGGCCTGGAGGAGAAGAGCAGATTATTTCTCAGAGGTGTCAGTCTCCAATTCTTTTTAAAATTGCCTTCAGATCAATTAACATCTTGGGCAGGGGGATGTGATCCCAAATCCTTGCTTTGCCTAAAAGGATACATTTTTTAAAATCTAAAAAGATGTCCATTTTGTATCAAAAAGGATCCCCTTTTCCCATATAAAGGACACCTTTTTCCCATACAAAGGACATCTTTTTCCCATATAAAGGACACCTTTTTTCCCATATAAAGGACATCTTTTTCCCATATAAGGGACACCTTTTTTCCCAAACAAAGGACGCTTTTTTTTTCCCATATAAAGGATATTTTTTCCCTCATTTGCTTCTCCACACAGGGCCAGGCCAATCCCACAACTTCACTCCACGAGCAGAGGAGTGCAGTGGGAGCTCCCACATCCCAGAATAGTTTTCCTCCAAGTTCTTCCTGTCCAAATCTCTCCCTGCCTCTCTCTTTTTTTTTTTTGCAATAATCAACCCCCGTGGTTATTTCAGCTGACGCTAATTACTGCCATGAACTAATTAATGCCACTTGCCTTTCCTCTTCTCCCTGCAATGTTTTTGAACCCACTGACACATTCCAATTAAGGGCCTCCTGCAGGCTCCGGGCTGGGATGACTCAGAGCAGTCTGGGCTGGGATCAGTCGTGTGCTTTCCTGAAGGTCACCAATATTGTCACAAATTGTCCCCGGCAGCAGGGAGGGCACCTGCCCTTCCCAAATCCAGCTGCAGTCGCCTCCATCTGGCTGCAGCTCTGTGGGTTGGGTGTTTTGGGGTGCTGCTCCTTTCTAGAGGTGGAAATCCGTTTGGGTGGAGCAGGAGCAGGGCGGGAAGGATGGGAAGAGGCTTTGGGTGAGACATGGAGGGACAGGACACAGGGAATGGCTCCCCACTGCCAGAGGGCAGGGAGGGATGGGATACTGGGAGAAATCCTTCCCTGTGAGCGTGGGGAGGGCCTGGGATGGGATTCCCAGAGGAGCTGTGGCTGCTCCATCCCTGGCAGTGCCCCAGGCCAGGCTGGATGGGGTTTGGAACACCCTGGGACAGTGGAAGGTGTCCCTGCCCATGGCAGGGGTGGAGTGGGATGGGATTTAAGGTCCTTCCCACCCAAAGCATTCCAGGATTCTGGGACAGGATTCCATGACTCCCTCACCCTGCAGCAGGATTGAGCTCCTCGTTCCTTATCCAAGGAAAGCTCCCCTCTCCCCTTGCTGGCTCTCAGCACCCAGGTTTTGCTGGAAAACTCCTCCTTCCCTCCCGGCTCCCCCAGCTGCTGCAGGGGCTGCCAGCTGTGCTGGGAGGGGAGGGGAGGCTCTCCCACATCCTGAGGGATTTCATCCCCAGCTCCTTGCTGGGTCAGTGGAGGTGAGAGCTCCGGGCTGAACTGCAGATATGTCATTAGTATTAATAGCCCCGCTCAGACTCGTTATGCAAATGAGGGGAGAGGAGCCAGTTGAGTTATTCATCTTTAACCTTTATTTTGGGTTCGTGTGACCCCCCCCTCCAGCGAGGCTCCTGTTGCTGCTCTGGCTCAGGGTGCTGGGTTATCTGCTGCCCTCAACCCCACAGCTACACCCCTGCTCCTGGGGGTGCCTCCAGGTGATCCCACCTGGACATCCCTCCCTCTGGGTGCTCCTGGGGGTGCATTCCCAGCCCTGCAGGGAGGAGGGGACTCAGGGTGACACAGGAGACATTCTGTGCTCCTGTGCCTCTAATCCCGAGGTTCCACCTGCTGTTGTAGCTCCAGGTGGGTTTGAGGAACCTGAGGGCATCCAGAAGCACCCACCTGGGTTCCTTTTTATCAGGAGCTGCAGTGACAGGAAAATAGGGAAGGGCTTCCCACTGCCAGGGGGCAGGATTGGATGGGATATGGGGAAGGAATCCTTCCCTGTCATGGTGGGGAGGGGCTGGGGTGGAATTCCCGAGAAACTTTTAAAATTTTAAAAACCAAGTGGTTGGTGTTTTTCACACCATCAATCCCACTGGGCTGGGCTGGGCTGGGCTGGGGGCAGCTCTGGGATGTCCTGACGTGTCTGTGTTGCCTTGCAGGGGGGTTTTGGGATGTCCTGACATGTCTGAGTTGCCTTGCAGGGGGGTTTTGGGATGTCCTGACGTGTCTGTGTTGCCTTGCAGGGGGGTTTTGGGATGTCCTGACGTGTCTGTGTTGCCTTGCAGGGGGGTTTTGGGATGTCCTGACGTGTCTGTGTTGCCTTGCAGGGGGGTTTTGGGATGTCCTGACGTGTCTGAGTTGCCTTCCAGGGGGGTTTTGGGATGTCCTGACGTGTCTGTGTTGCCTTGCAGGGGGGTTTTGGGATGTCCTGACGTGTCTGTGTTGCCTTGCAGGGGGGGTTTGGGATGTCCTGACGTGTCTGTGTTGCCTTGCAGGGGTTCTCTGGCCCTTCCCATGCTGCCCTGTCCCTGAGCTGGGAGCAGCGAGCCGTGAAGGAGAAGCAGGAGCAGGTCCCCGGCCGGGATTTCGGGAGCGAGCCGAGCGTGAGGAGCGAGCTGGCCATCAGGATAGGTAGAGCTGGGCTCCAGCCAGGCAAGCATCCTGTCATACACCACCCCAGAGGGCACAGAGCCCCTGCTCTCCTGGCACCGGGGCTGCCAGCCCAATTCCCAGGGTTTGCCATGCCCAGGGTCCCTTCCCCTTCCCTGTCTCTCCCTCTTGTTCCTTGGGCTTCTCCTGCAGCTCTCAAAGCCACTTGCACTGTCTGGGCCATGAATTATTGATCAGGAGCTCTCTGCTGTGCTGGAGGAGTGAAACCCTGGGGTTATTTCCAGCTCTGCCTCTGCCCCTGTGGCCTCCCCAGTCTCTCATTCCGGGGGTGAATCCAGTCACAGCTGCCAGAGGGGTGGAACACGCAGCTCTTCCCTCCTCAAACAGATTTTAAAGGAGGGATTTTGGGTGCCTCTTTGGGCTTCCCTAGCCCCCAGGGTGTGCTTGGGGTGGGTGGTGGGGACACGTCCCCTGAGACAGCACAAGTGGCTCTTCCTCCGCTCAACAACAAATGCAAATGCAATTTAGTAAATTAATTTTATTTCTCCTCTGATTATTTGCTTGTAGTTGTGGTTTAAAACATCACCAGTGCAACTGGGAGCAGATTGATTTGAAGGAGTGGTCCTTCCTTTTGCCAGGAGTAGCACTGCTCCCCTCTTAAATCTGCCTCTTTTGTTTAACCACATTGCTTAATTACTCGTTCCCTAAAACCCTGCAAATCCTCAGGATTGGAAGCAGCAGCCTGGCTTTTTCCAGAGGGATGGGAGGATTTTTTTCTGCTCCATGCAATGAGCTTTGCATCCTGTGAGTCCTTCAGAGGCAGCTGCAGGGGGGGTTGATGTTTTTGTCAGGTGGAAACTTCCCATCTCTGGCACAGTTTAATTTTATTCTTGAAGGGAAAGCAGAAGTGCTCAGCCCCGCAGTTCTCAGCAGCTCGAGCTGCTGAGGTTTTTATGTTTCCATCTCCTTTTGCTTGCAGACAATAACAGTGCAAATGGTTTTGGGAATAGAAAATTTCCATTAGGCTGTGTTGTTTTTTTCCCTCTCTCTGGGGAAATGGTGTTAAGACCCTACAATACATTAATTCTTTTATTGTCTTTTCCTTTTTTTTTTTTTTTTTTCCCTCTTTCTTTCTAGTGAAATAAACTCAGTGTTTTCACAAGATAGCCCCAGCCTTCCAAGAAAGCTGCTTTCCCCAGGGCTGGGTAGAGCCTGCCTGGCTCTGGGGAAGCTCTGGGAACATAATGGGTGTTTTCAAAGTCTAATGGGTACTAAGTGGAATATTTCAGGCTTAATCACTGTTGAATCATTGACCCTTCCTTCATATTTACATCTTTTTAAATCGCTAAAGCTGTGAAAACAAAGGAAAATCCCAAAGCAGCAGCTGCCTCGTTCTGCCTCAGTGCCTGGGGAGGGATGGGGGTGAGGAGCAGGGAGCTGGGATGGGAAGGGCTGGGAAATGTGGGAATGTGCCTCCCTCCAGGGCCCTGCCTGTGGGGCTGGGGTCTCTCTGGGGCTGGGGATGCATTTGGAACCTGCCTGGGGGAGGCTTTGGGCTGTGCTGTCACCAAGCCAGGAGGTTTCCTTCACACCTGGCAGGGGGAGGTGGGAGTCACACCTGTCCCTCATCTGCTCTGGGGACAGAAAAAAGCCTCATTTGGGATTTTTTTCCCCTCAGTCAGCAGCCCAGGCTATGGAAGGTGGCAGGGATGGAATGGGATGAGCTTCAAGCTCCCTCCCAACCCAAACCATTCCATGGCTGCTCTTCCCCCTCATCCCAAATCCTTTCCATCACCTGTTTTTGCTGGGGCTCTGCTCCAGCCTGTCCTGAGTAGAACTAAGACTTTTTGGGACTTGCTAAAAGCTGCCTGTGCCCCGTGGCTGCCCTGGAGTAAGGTGTGTGTGTATCCCTGGGAAATGCAGGATGGGTGGATTCGCCCTGAATTGCACTGAAAAGTCTGTCTAGACCGTTTGATGAGTGGGATAATCACCAGGCTTTAATTACTCCAAGGGAGGGAGAATCCAGCCTTGTCTCTGATAGCTCTGGGAAGGCAAGGGCTGTCATTTGTGTTTGGGAACAGCTGGGGATGGAGCTCATGGAGCTCGGGGGGTTGTTCCCAGCTGGTGGAGCCCTCTGGGGTGCCAGGAGCGCCCTGGCTGGGCTGTGCCCACCCTGCCCTGCTCCTAAAGCCCTGTGGGCAGCCCAGGGCCGGGGCCAGCCCATCCTGCTGCGTTTTCCAGGTGCTCAATCCAGAGGAAATGGCCAGGGCAGGGTCACCGCGGGGCTGGAGGCCAGGCCTGACCCCGCTGTGTCCCGGAGCAGTTCCCAGAAAGGATTTCCAGGCAGCAGAGCAGCTGGAAAGCCGAGCTGTGACTCAGGACAGCTGGGTATGGAACAGCTGATGCCTCCTGCTGCCCATTCAAATCCCCAGCCCGTTGTGGAGCCGAGTGGGAGATGCTGCTGCCAGCAGCCTCCTCATCCCCCCGCAGCTGGGAGAGCTCTGGGGAGCGGCTGGGGCAGAGCAGGGCACAGCAACGGGGGTGCAAAGGTGGAGAAAACCCCAAATATCCCCTTGGTGCCCGGGCAGGAGCGGCCTCAGTGCCCTGCACAGCTCCAGGGAGAGAATTTCTGTGCTGGGAATTTCTGTGCTGGCTGCTGAGCTCAGCTCCAGAGAAATGTCTGAGGAAGCAGCAGCAGCAGCTCTGCTGCTCATCATCCACCCCAGAGCCAGGGATGTGTGCTGGCTCCTGGAGAGAGATTTTACAGGAGCGTGGGGTGACAGGACAAGGAGGAACAGCTTCAAACTGACAGGGAGTGGGCTGGGATTGAAATCTGGGAGAAATCCTTCCCTGGGAGGGCAAAATCCATTTTGGGAAGGGCAGAATCCGTCCCTGGGAGGACAAAATCCGTCCCTGGGAGGGCAAAACCCGTCCCTGGGAGGACAAAATCCGTCCCTGGGAGGGCAAAATCCATTTTGGGAAGGGCAGAATCCATCCCTGGGAGGACAAAATCCATCCCTGGGAGGGCAAAATCCATTTCGGGAAGGGCAGAATCCGTCCCTGGGAGGACAAAATCCGTCCCTGGGAGGGCAAAATTTGTCCCTGTGAGGGTGGGGAGGGGCTGGGATGGAATTCCCAGAGAAGCTGTGGCTGCCCCATCCCCAGAAGGGTCCAAGGGCAGGTTGGAGCCACCTGGGCTAGTGGAAGGTGTTGATCCCGTGGATCATCTTTAATTTCCCTGATCCCTGGTGCCTGTTGTGCCTCTGGCTGCAGCAGTGTGAAGTCAGTGCTGTTGTTGAAGGCAGCCAGGCCTTGCTGGAATGACTCAGTTGGCTTTTGCTGGGCTGTGATTTAGGAGCTGGTGCCCTGGCATCCCTGCCTGGCTGCTCAGGGAGCAGATCCAGATGGATTTCGTGGCTGCAAAAACCACCCCGTGCTTGCAGCAGCGTCTGTAAGAAACGAAATTTTGTTAAGCTCGTTACTGAGATGAGCTGGGAGCTCTGGGGGACCTGCAGGGAAACCTCAGTACGTAGAAATTGTATTTTTTTCCCCCCTTAAATCTGAGGCCCAGGTGGGGATTTGGCTGGGGACACGCCAGGGCCAGCCCTGCTCTGGTGCCAGGACCTGCTGGGCCCCTTGCAGCAGCACCACCCCCTCCCTAAGCTCATTTTTGCCATTTTTCACCCTATTTTTCCCCTCCAAAGGAAGTTTCCGTGCACCAGGGCTGCCCGAGGGGGCTGCACAGGAGAGGAAGCAGAAGCTGCATCTCTTTTTCTCAGTGCACTGAAGTGTGCTGGGAGGAGCTGGGGAAATAAGAGGAGCCCAAAAACCCTTGGGAACCAACACAGAGAGAGAGCACGAGCTGAATTTTGGGCTTGGCACTGATGCTTGAGGCAGCACATCAGTGGGGCTTGTCCTTAGAGCCAAAAAATTCCTGTTTTTCCCTGTTTCTTCTGAGAAAGAAGGGAAATCCTGGGGGGAAAACCTGCCCAGCAATGCCCAGCTCCCCTCCCAGGAGCAGGGGCAGCTCGCTGCTGCTCAGCCTGTGGATTCTCTCCTCATTCCCTCCCTCCCTGAGCAGAAGCAGTGGCTGTGAGGGAGAAATGATGGATCCAAACCCTGGGGATTGATCGGGGCCATTCAGCCAGAGCCTCCCGTGTGCATCCGAAAGGTTCATTAAACCCTTGTGGCTTATGTAAGGTGAAACTCCTGCTTTAAAAGGAGTTAAAAAGGGGAGTTAAAAGGAATTAAAAGCCCCTGTGACTTATGTAAGGTGAAACTCCTGCTTCAAAAGGAGTTAAAAAGAGGAGTTAAAATGAATTAAAAGCCCCTGTGACGTATGTAAGGTGAAACTCCTGCTGCAAAAGGAGTTAAAAAGGGGAGTTAAAATGAATTAAAAGCCCCTGTGACTTATGTAACGAAACTCCTGCTGCAAAAGGAGTTAAAAAGGGTTGTTAAAAGGAATTAAAAGCCCCTGTGACTTATGTAACGAAACTCCTGCTGCAAAAGGAGTTAAAAAGGGTTGTTAAAAGGAATTAAAAGCCCCTGTGACGTATGTAAGGTGAAACTCCTGCTTTAAAAGGAGTTAAAAAGGGGAGTTAAAATGAATTAAAAACCCCTGTGACTTATGTAACGAAACTCCTGCTTTAAAAGGAGTTAAAAAGGGTTGTTAAAAGGAATTAAAAGCCCCTGTGACGTATGTAAGGTGAAACTCCTGCTGCAAAAGGAGTTAAAAAGGGGAGTTAAAATGAATTAAAAGCCCCTGTGACGTATGTAAGGTGAAACTCCTGCTTTAAAAGGAGTTAAAAAGGGGAGTTAAAATGAATTAAAAGCCCCTGTGATGTATGTAAGGTGAAACTCCTGCTTTAAAAGGAGTTAAAAAGGGGAGTTAAAAGGAATTAAAAGCCCCTGTGACGTATGTAAGGTGAAACTCCTGCTTCAAAAGGAGTTAAAAAGGGGCTGCTGCCCAGTTTTCCAGGATCCTGACTTGGACACGTTCACACCCGTGCTCCTTGCTGCTTTCATCAATCCATCTGGAGGGCTCAGAGCCAGCCTGGGTGATAAACGCCCGTGGCAGCGTCTGTATTGATTAAAAAACATCCTAATGCCCCTTTTCTGAAGCGTTTCAAATGGTTATTGACCGTCCCTGTCAGCCTGGGTGCCGGGCCTGGCTGTTATAGCCCGGACTAAGTGTGGATTTATGGAGCCAGAGGTGCAGAGGAATAAATGAAACGGGGGCACATCATTGCTGCCGGGCTGATGAAATTCCTGCTGCACTCGGGGATCTGTGCCCCCATCCCTCCAGTCCCTGGGATCGGGAGCTCTGAGCTCATTTTGGAAAACCACCCGGTGGCTGCTGCCCTCTGCCTCTTGCATTTCCTCGCAGCTCTGGAAGCACCCAGAGCAGGTTTTTCTGGATAGAAAACTATTTTTTTTTTTTTTCCCTCCTTTATTTTTGTTGATGTTGGGATTGAAGGTATTTGAGATGAGAGTTTGTCTTTATTATTTTTTTATTAATGTTACAGGGTTTTTTTTAGGATTTAGGTGTTCATTTAGGTGTTTTTATTAATGCTATAGTTTTACAGTAGTGAGTTTTGTAGTTTTTTATTAATAAGGTATAAAATGGTCAAATATTTTTGTTATAAGGTTTTTTAAGGTCAAAAAATCTAATTAAGAAATGATACTTTAATTATTTTCACTTTTAATTTAATAATTAGTTCTTCAAAGTCCACACTGCAGACTTTTCTGTTCAGTTATAAACCACTACCTAAACTTATGAAGAAGGTAAAGAAGAATAACTTGTTTCTGCCTTAAAACCTCTATTTTGCTTCATATTTATTACTACATTCTAAACCCCTAAGCTTCAAGTTTTTCACCCTGCGATATGGCACGCTCCTAACTAATTACACACTTGTAATTCTAGTGTTAGCAATCAATTTTGGAAGCTTGAAATAAGCATTTCCAGCCCGTGATCCCTCAGGAAACGCCAACCTTCAGTGGGAGCCCTGGCTCTGTGCTGGGTGCAAGGCTCTGGAGATGCCAATCTTTAATTGGAGCAGCCAATCTTTAATTTTGGGGGCTTTTCTTCATTCCAGGAGCCTGATGAAACTCTTGAGTGATGAGCTGGGGAGGGTTTTTGTGGGACCACTTTGGAGCTTTTTCCCAAATGGATCCTCTGTTATCACCCACTGTTATCAAGGAGGTTTCATCTCCTGCCTGCACCTCCCAGGCTGTTTAATTCTGCACCTGGGTGAAATAAATTCCTCAGAAGCTCCCCTCCGTGCCCAGCAGCTCTAGGGGCTCCTAGATGTTGAGTATTTTAAGCAGACTATAAATTAAAATGCTCTAAACAGATGCAAAATTCAAAGGTGAACTTAACTCAGCGTGAACTTTTCTAATTCACTTTTTCCTCTGTTCCAGTTTCGTAGCCTAACCAGTTTATCATCTAGATCAGAATGTCAGAGCTCCTGGAGAACAGGGAGTTTCTAGCTGACATGAGTGGCAGTTATTTTGCATTTAAAAATCCGTTCTAAAGGCAGATCTGACCCGTGATGTCTTGGAGAACAGCTGAATTGGAGCTCACTTGCTGCTTCTTGTCTGAGTGGGGGGGAAGTTTAAGTCTGCTGCAGAGAATTAAGCACTCCAGTGCAGCTGCTCTGAGGAAAACCCTGAAATTTCAAGGTTTATTAAACCAAACCAACAATTGGTTTTGCTGGAGCCCCTGGAGTGGAGCTTGGTGTGGCTCCACTCAGCCAGCACAGGAATTCATTTGTGTTCTGGAGCTGCTTCTTCAGCTGGGAGGGGGTGGGAATGATTTGGAGTCACTCTAAGGAAGGTTTGGAGGGGTGGAATGAGAGAAGCAGGGGCTGGGAATTGTGGGGAGCCCAGCAGCACAGAAAAAAAAAGGGTTATTGCCCAGATCATTGCACCTAAACAACGCTGTGAGGATGGTGGGGGGTGTAAAAAAAGCACTGCCAGCTGTGCCCATGCACGGGGGGGGCTGTGGGTGCAGGTGTGAGGTGGGAAATGGGCTGCCAGGGGGCTGGGAGTGATCCCAAAGTGGAGCTGTGGGGGCACTGGAGTGGCCCTGAGCTCCTGGGGGTGTGTGGAGCAGTTTGGGCCTTGTCCTGGAGACAGAAATATACAAAAGCACAGTCCTGCTCTGCCTGCTTCTGACCCCTTTCCCTGCAGTGTCGCCCCAAGGGATGGATTTAGGTCCAAAAAAGCCTGAGCTGCTTTGGGATTTTGACTCCTCTCCCTGTGCCTGCTGCTGCTTTGGCTGCTGGGACCACCCTGGCTCTGCCTCTGCTTCCTCAGCTCTGAGCACCCCCAAACCTCCTCAGCCTTGGGGTGCTCAGAGGGCTTTGGGGGCACCTTGGGCCGTGGTTTGATTCCCTAAAAAGCAGCCGGGGTCTTGGCAAGGCTGCACAAAAGGCTCCTGAGCTGCTGGGGGTGACAGGGCAGCCCTGGGCTCCTGGTGGAGCTGGAAAAATGGAGGGATTTCCCTCTGCCCTGGGAAAAGGGATGAATTCCCATCTTGGCTGGGATTTGGGGTGAGCTCTCCCAGCTGGTTTTGCTCTCACAAACCAGTTTAACTCCAGTTTGAACCAGAGCTGGGCACTGGTGACGGGGGAGCTGCTGCTCATCCTCCTGGAGCTGGATCCTTTTTCCTCCTGCAGAATTTTGGGATCCTTTTCCCTCCTGCAGGAGTTTGGGATCCTTTTTCCTCCCTGGAGCTTGGGATCCTTTTTCCATCTGCAGAATCTTGGGATCCTTTTCCCTCCTGCAGGATCTGGGATCATTTTCCCTCCTGCAGGATTTTGGGATCCTTTTTCCATCTGCAGAATCTTGGGATCCTTTTCCCTCCTGCAGGATCTGGGATCATTTTCCCTCCTGCAGGAGTTTGGGATCCTTTTTCCTCCCTGGAGCTTGGGATCCTTTTTCCATCTGCAGAATCTTGGGATCCTTTTCCCTCCTGCAGGATCTGGGATCATTTTCCCTCCTGCAGGAGTTTGGGATCCTTTTTCCTCCCTGGAGCTTGGGATCCTTTTTCCATCTGCAGAATCTTGGGATCCTTTTCCCTCCTGCAGGATCTGGGATCATTTTCCCTCCTGCAGGAGTTTGGGATCCTTTTTCCTCCCTGGAGCTTGGGATCCTTTTTCCATCTGCAGAATCTTGGGATCCTTTTCCCTCCTGCAGGATCTGGGATCATTTTCCCTCCTGCAGGAGTTTGGGATCCTTTTTCCTCCCTGGAGCTTGGGATCCTTTTTCCATCTGCAGAATCTTGGGATCCTTTTCCCTCCTGCAGGATCTGGGATCATTTTCCCTCCTGCAGGATTTTGGGATCCTTTTTCCTCCCTGGAGCTTGGGATCCTTTTTCCATCTGCAGGAGCTGGGATCCTTTTCCCTTCTGCAGGAGTTTGGGATCCTTTTCCCTCCTGCAGGAGCAGGTTTCCTCTCCCTGAGTGGCTGCTCTG
Organism: Vidua chalybeata; assembly: GCF_026979565.1. Lineage (NCBI taxonomy): Eukaryota > Metazoa > Chordata > Aves > Passeriformes > Viduidae > Vidua > Vidua chalybeata. The sequence continues at coordinate 7,609,221 of NC_071548.1, forward strand.
ATGTGATTTCTGCTGTGATTTCCTTCCCACCTGATTTCCACCTCCACACGTTTTTCCCCTGGCAGCTCCCGGTGTCCTGAGCACGCTGTTCATGCCCAGGCCTCCCTTTTATGCCCTTGCACGTGGTATATGGCACAGGATGATGGAATATGCCTTTTCCCTAAAAATCAATGCTGGAGTTCCTCCCCCCTCCCACCAGGAAGCTCTCCCAGATACAAATATTGATTGTTGAGCTAAAAGCCATGTTTAGATCATAATTACCCTTTAAATCAGTGGGGCTGGGGGGTTTGCACCATAATTGCTCTTTAATTCAGTGGGGCTCATGGATTTGTGTTCAAATTGCTCTTTAAATCAGTGGGGCTGGGGGGGTTCACTTTAATTATTCTTTAAATCAGTGGGGCTGGGGGGGTTCACTTTAATTATTCTTTAAATCAGTGGGGCTGGGGGGGTTCACTTTAATTATTCTTTAAATCAGTGGGGCTGGGGGGGTTCACTTTAATTATTCTTTAAATCAGTGGGGCTGGGAGGTTTTCACTTATCCTTCAATGGGACTGGGGAGTTTTCACTTTAATTATTCTTTAAACCACTGCAGAGCTGAGGGGTGCCCTGGGATAAGGATATTTAGGAGCTCAGACAATATTTTGGAGGAGCCTCTGCTGTGGGACATTCTGTGGGATGTGGCTCCTGCCCAGGGCTGTGTGGGATGGAGGCACTGAGCCACAGAGGTTGTCTGATGCAGAATGGGAATTTTAGGGCCGTTCCAAATCAACATTTTTTTGCTGGAAAAAAAATCCCAGGCTGCTTTCTTTTCCCAGGCTGCTTTTTATCCCAGGTTTCTTTTTTTTCCCCCCCAGTCCTGGCTTTGGACAGCACTGGGAGCCCCAGGAACAGCGAGGTCTGCTCATCCCTGCCAGCCCTGGGATTCAGGGATCCCTGGTGGTTCCACACAGTTCCAGGAGGGTTTTTCCCTCTTGGAAGGCTGAAGCTCTGTGAGGGGCAGGGAGGGCTCTGCTCTGAGCACGCCAAGGCTGTGACTGAGGCTCTGCTGGCCTCTTCAGTGGATTTAGTTCATTTGTTTCATCCCTGCTGTGGATTTATTCCCTCTGAATTTCCAGCCAAGGAGGGATGGAGCCATTATCCAGGGAGGGAACCCTGGCTCAGATCATCCCCTCCTTCATCCTCCTTCCCCTTTGAGGCTCTGGAGCAGCTGCTGTGCCTCCAGGCTCCCAGGGAACACGGATCAGCCGGGTTTGTGCTGGGATTTGGGGCTGGGGGGAGCCCCTAGCCCAGCTCTGTGGCACATCCCTGCATCAAATCCCACTTTGTGCAGCCCCCAGGAGAGGTGATGGATAAATAACCCCAGTCAAGAGGAGCTCTCTGCCTTCTGCAGGGAGTTTTGCTTCCCAGCTGAGATCCTGCCCAGCACAGCACTTCCCTCTGCACCCCCGTGCCTCTGGGCTGGAGCTGGATGAGCTTAAAGGTCTCTTCCAGGCCATCCCACGATTCCATCCCTTGCCAGTGGATCTCAGCAGTTTCCATCCTCTCCCAGCTGGATCTCAGCATCTTTCCATCCTTTCCCAGCTGGATCTCAGCAGTTTCCATCCTCTCCCAGCTGGATCTCAGCATCTTTCCATCCTTTCCCAGGTGGATCTCAGCAGTTTCCATCCTCTCCCAGGTGGATCTCAGCAGTTTTTCTTTTGATTTGCATTGACTTCAATTTATTTCGATTTATTTCGATTTATTTTGACTTTTATTTTGATTTTTTTACTTTGGTTTTTATTTTTCTATTTATTTTTCCTTTTTTCTTGTTTTTATTTTTTATTTAATTTTGATTTTTTTACTTTTATTTTTACTTTTTATTTCCTTTGACTTCAATTTATTTCGATTTATTTCGAGTGATTTTTATTTTGATTTTTATTTTGATTTCTATTTTGATTTTGATTTAATTTTGATGATTTTCCAAGCCCTGCTGCTTGCTCACCCGTACTGCTGTCAGCCTCAAGCCAAGCTCTTTATCTCTGACCCTGTGTTATCAGCACGGCGCAGAGCTGAGCAGATCCAGGCCTCAGTTTCACCCTCCTGGGTGATGCTCAGCGACCAAACTCCAACCCCGGGGCCTCTGGAGAGGGGGAGCAAAGCTGGGATTTCTCCCCTCCGAAGGCCTGGGATGGATGTGTGGCAGCAGATGGTGTGAAGTGCCTGGAAGAGGCGCTGAATTGCCAATTAAGTGTAATTAAAACGGGGCTCATTTGTTTCCTTGGCTGCCAAGGGCTGGCGCTTCCCTCTGAACCAGGGCTGGGCCCCTGCTCCCAGGAGCTGGCAGGGCATCCCTGGCATCTGCAGGAGGTGCTGGCATTTCAAATTCATCCTGGAACTGGTTGTGGGGCTTTGCCCAGCCAGGATCCCTCTCCAGGCTGGGAATGGGGGCAGTCCCTGGAGAGCCATCCCAGGAAGAGGCACTTTTGGGGGGATTATTTTGGTTTTATTTCAAATGGGGCTTGGAGAAACCTGGGATAGGGAAAAATCCCTGCCCGTGGCTGTGGGGTGGAGGTGGATGAGTTTAAAAGTCTCTTCCAAGCCATCCCATTATTCCATCCTCTCCCAGGAGGATCTCAGCAGCTTTCCATCCTCTCCTAAGTGGATCTCAGCATCTTTCCATCCTCTCCTAAGTGGATCTCAGCATCTTTCCATCCTTTCCCAGTGGATCTCAGCAGTTGCCATCCTCTCCCAGGTGGATCTCAGGAGTTTCCATCCTCTCCCAGGTGGATCTCAGCAGTTTCCATCCTTTCCCAGCTGGATCTCAGCAGTTTCCATCCTTTCCCAGTGGATCTCAGCAGTTTCCATCCCTTGCCAGTGGATCTCAGCAGTTTCCATCCTCTCCCAGGTGGATCTCAGCAGTTTCCATCCTCTCCCAGGAGGATCTCAGCAGTTTCCAGCCTTTCCCAGATGGATCTCAGCAGTTTCCATCCTCTCCCAAGTGGATCTCAGCAGTTTCCATCCTCTCCCAGGTGGATCTCAGCAGTTTCCATCCTCTCCCAGGTGGATCTCAGCAGTTTCCATCCTCTCCCAAGTGGATCTCAGCAGTTTCCATCCTCTCCCAGGAGGATCTCAGCAGTTTCCATCCTCTCCCAGGAGGATCTCAGCAGTTTCCATCCTCTCCCAGGTGGATCTCAGCAGTTTCCATCCTCTCCCAGGAGGATCTCAGCAGTTTCCAGCCTTTCCCAGATGGATCTCAGCAGTTTCCATCCTCTCCCAAGTGGATCTCAGCAGTTTCCATCCTCTCCCAGGTGGATCTCAGCATCTTTCCATCCTCTCCCAGGAGGATCTCAGCAGTTTCCCAGCGAGGTGGCTCGGGGGTATTGGCTGTGCCCAGGGCGCTGGGTTCCAAATCCCTGCAGAATCTCCATCCTTCCCTGCTCCCTGTCAGTGTTTTCCTGGTGTGGGGCTGGCAGCCACATCCACAGCCCTGGTGTGGAGGGAGCAGAGGTGCAGCAGGAGCTGCTGAGTGTGGGGGCTGTTCCATGGCAGGGCAGCTGAAGGCAGTTTGGAGTGATCCTTTATGGGAACACACGAGGCAAATGGAGAGAGGAGGATTTTTTTTCCATGTGTGCTCCCGCCCTGCTCAGCTCCAGCTGAGTCATCCCTGCATTCCCACCTCGGGCTCAGGGACATCCATTTCCTTTGGATTCTGAGGAGGAAAAAGAACCCAGCTCCTTCTGCCATCAACCCCAGGGCTGCTTCACATCCTTGTTTTTTATGGAATGGATTTTGGGGTGGTGTTTGCTGCCCTCCCCCAGCTCCGGGGGATTTGGGATTGGTGTGAGGATGTGCCTGGGATTTGGGATTTGTGATTGGTGTGAGGATGTGCCTGGGATTTGGGATTTGTGATTGGTGTGAGGATGTGCCTGGGATTTAGGATTTGGGATTGGTGTGAGGATGATGCTGGGCATGGTTTTGTCCCCTCTGTGGGGACAGATGTTGTCCAAGCCCTGGAAAGTGACGTGCCCTTCCTGCAGGGCTGGAGCGAGGGAATCCCGCTGGTCCCCCTGGAGCCACCCTGGATTTCTGGGCTGGAGCCACAGCCCGTTTCTGCTCCTGCCAGAGACAGGAGTTCTCATTTCAGAGCTCTTCATCCCAGATCCATAAATCAGAGTTTATGGAAGGAAAAATCCCAGGCCCTGAGCCTGAGCCTTGTCTTCCCAAATCCTCCCTTTGGCCATGTCACTCCCAGCCCTGGCTTTGCTTTTATCCCTAAAATAGGAACGTGGAACACTGAACAGGGCTGGAGAGAGCTGCTCTGGGAATAAAACCAGGATCCTGTCAGGAATGTGGGAAGTGGCTCCTGCTCAGCCAGCAGGGCTCTCTTCAGTTCCATTTCCCTCCCTGTTGGTGTCTTCCTGCTGCAGCTTTTCCCAGTGGGAGATGGGGAATCTCCTGCTCCCCTCCCTGTGGGATTTGTTGTGATCCAGCCCCTCTGTGGGGGTTCAGGGATGTGGTTGTTTAACATCCCATGGGATCCCACCTCGGCTCCTCTCCGGGCTGACCTGGTCTCTTCCCATCCCACAATCCCTTTGAGATCCAGTTTGTGTGCAGAAACCCGACAGTTCTGCTGGAATTTGAGCCCTTGTGGATCAAGGGGGGGGTGTGTGTGGTTCCTTCAGGGGGGTGTGGTGCCACCAGGGTATCCCACTCCCAATCCCACCCGCCTGGATGATGGACTGTGCTCCTGGAAGCAGCCTCGTGCTTTGGTTATTCCTGGAGAACAGGCAAAAAAATCCAATCTATCAGTCCCTCCAGAGGGAGCTGGGATTGATTTTGTGAGTCCAAGGGCTGAGAACAAAGGAGCACTTTATTTATTTTCCTCAGAAATCGATTCCTTATTTTATTTTTCCAGCTCTGAGAGGGGCCCCTTTTCCCGGGTGCGTGCCAGCCCTGCCAGCCCCAGCCTGGGAAGTTGGTGCTGCTTCCCTGTGCTGGTGGGGGATGAGGATGGGAACTCCAGATGTGCCTCTCCAGATGTGGATTTATCCCAGAGCACTGGGAGCTGCTGAGCAGCAAATGCAGCCTGGGACTGGAGGAATTCCTTCTAGGAATTGGCTTGCAAGGAGCTGCTGTGCGGGGAGAAGGAGTTTTAAACTGCCAGAGGGCAGGGTTAGATGGGAGTTGGGAAGGAATTCCTGGCTGCAAGGGTGGGGAGGCCCTGGAAAAGAATTCCCAGAGCAGCTGTGGCTGCCCCTGGATCCCTGGAAGTGTCCAAGGCCAGGCTGGAGCAGCCTGGGACAGTGGGAGGTGTCCCTGTGGAACTGGATGGGATTTGAGGTCCCTTCCCACCCCAATCCTTCCATAATTATGGGCACTTCCATCTCTACTTAAACCCATGGGATCTAATGCTTTTATCAATTTATTTTAAAATTAATTTAATTAATATGCAATGAGAGTTTTTCAGCTGAAGGCACCGTGTCCTTTTGGAGTGACAGGAGCAGCAGGTGACTTTGGATAGTGGGAATGCCAGGAGGAAAGAACGAGAGGAATTGTGGAGAGCAAGAACTGAGCTGCTCAATTCCTGTCCCTGCTTTGGAAGTGCTGTAAGGAAATGGTGACATCCAAGTGGGGATAACCACGGTGCTGTTCTGGGATTCCAACATTTGGGATGTGTGGCTGTGTTTGTCCTGGTGGCTGCTCCTGGAGCCTGTGCCAGCCCCAGTTCCTGCTCCGTGGATTTCCATGCTTCAGCTCTCATTAGGAAAGGCAGGCAGGAGGGAAGGTGAGCTGGGAATAACGTGGCAATAAATGGCTTAAATCAGGTGTGTGGGGGGCAGTGCTGGGCAGGGGGCACAGCTGGGGTGTGTGCAGGTGTTCCTGGGGGTGCTGGGATGGTGACAGGGTCCTGAGGGAATGGCAGGAACATTTGGGAATGGCAGGAGAAGGCTCAGGGGGAGCAGCACCAACCCCAGCTCCAGCCTTATCATCCCAGCCTGGTGCTGCCTGGTTCCTTAACAGCTCCTGATAAATCCCACTTTTCTTTTCAAGTGGTTATGAGAGGTTTTTCCTGCCTTCCCTCAGAGGAAGGCAGGGTCTGTGTCTGATCCCTCTCCCAGCAGAAGCTGCTCCCTGCCAAGGCTGGGAGACGCGAGCGTGGCTCAGCCCTCGGAAATGAGCTGATTAAATGAACTGGGGTGTGTAAAATTTCAGCATCAAATGATCCAGCCAAGCACTTCCTCTGCTGGGAACTCTTTCAGGAGCTCTTGGAAGGGAGCAGGAGTCGGTTTGCTCAAAGGACCTGGTGCATGGGATGACCCTGAGCGTGGTGCCGCCGCTCCTGCCCCAGGAATTCATCCTTAAACAGGGAGCTGTGAGGTCAGGGAGGGTTTGGGAATGAATCCTGTGTGCTGCCAGCCCGTGGCACCCAGGGACCAGCAGCACCTCGGCTGGGCCACGTGTTGTCACCCCTGTGTCACCCCTGGGTTTGGTCCTTCCCTGGGAGCAGCCCTGGTGGCACCGTCACCGTGAGGTTCTTCTGTGCCTTGCCAGGGAATTTCCCTCACCCACTGGGGAGTTGTGGGGGTGCTGGAAGCTTCTGGGGCTCTTCGTGGGCTGGATTGGTCCTGGAGTGATGTTTGAGGAGGGATTTGGGTGTTGTGCTCTGGCTGAGATTTGAGGAGGGATTTGTGGGTCCAGCTCAGAGTGATTTTTTTGTGGTGGGATTTGGGTGTTGTGCTCCAAGTGCCATTCAGGAGGAATTTGATTGTTGGGCTCTCAGGGATGTTTGGGATTTGGGGGTTGAGCTCTGGGTGATGTTTGGGGTGGGATTTGGGTGTTGTGCTCTGGCTGAGATTTGAGGAGGGACTTATGGGTCCAGCTCAGAGTGATTTTTTTGTGGTGGGATTTGGGTGTTGTGCTCCAAGTGCCATTCAGGATGAATTTGAGTGTTGGGCTCTCAGTGTTGTTTGGGGTTTGGATTTGGGGGTTGAGCTCTGGGTGATGTTTGGGGTGGGATTTGGGTGCTGTGCTCTGGGTGATGTTTGGGGGTTGAGCTCTGAGTGATATTTTTGTGGTGGGATTTGCTCCAAGTGCCATTCAGGAGGAATTTGGGAATTGAACTCCCTGTGTCTGGTGACTGGGACCCCAGTTTGGTGCAGGAGGGAGCTGATGGGGCCGTGCTGGCACAACCCAGGTGCTCCAGCACCCTCCAGGCTCCAGCCAGATCCCAGGAATGATCCATGGGAGCAAGTGGGAGTCAGTGCTGCTGAGGGGAGCAGCCTTTTCTGGGAGCTCCTGTGCACTCCTGGCTGCGTGAAGGCCCCAAACAAACCCTGAGTCTCTGTTTATGTTCCTCTGAAAGCCTCAGCACAGGCAGGCACCTCTTTGATCTGCCAAAAATGTTGGAAAATGAATTTTTTTTTCCGTGTAGGGGCTGCAGTCACACACCCTGCACAGGGGGGTCCTGCCTGTCCCATTCCCACTGAATCCCAGGGCTCTGGAGCATGGGAAGCCTGTGCTCTCTGCTCAAGCACCCTGAGCCTTCCTAGCAGTAAATAAAAGCTATTTTTAAAAAGAAATCCTTATTTTGACCATAGTTGGGCAGCTGCACAGAGCCTCTTTTCCAGCATTTTTGTTGCCTGAGTGTAACCTTCCCAAGGATTGGTTTTGCCCAGCTTTGAGGGCTCATTCCCAGCTTTTCCCTGGCAGTTTGGTTTGCAGCTCTGGTGGGATCCGTGCTGCCAGACCTGCCAGAGGTGTGGATGCCAGGATTGGATTGAAGCAGCTTTCCCCTGTACCTGTCTGCAGCCATCCCCCAGGACGTGCTGTGCCTAATTGCTGGCACTAATTAAAACCTCTTCTGGAGGTGGGAGATAAGAGCAGCAGCGCTTCCTGTGTGGCAGCAGATGCTCCCTAACACCCATCTGCTCCTCGGCTTCCAGGCCCTTCTGTGCTCCCTGGAATTCCTCCTGCAGTGGGAGAAGGATGAGGAAAACAAGGATGTGGGGAGGTTTGGAGGAGGAGGAGATGGCAGCAGGGAATGGATTTGGCTGTGAGGGGCACTGGGAGAGCAGTGACACTGATGGCTTCAGCCCCAGGAGCTGCCAGAATTCCTTGGGAAAAGGATTCCTTTAAAACAGGGAAATTTGAGGGAAGACATGGCTGGAATCCTTGGAAAAAGGATTCCTTTAAAACAGGGAAATCTGAGGGAAGGCATGGCTGGAATCCTTGGGAAAAGGATTCCTTTAAAACAGGGAAATCTGAGGGAAGGCATGGCTGGAATCCTTGGGAAAAGGATTCCTTTAAAACAGGGAAATCTGAGGGAAGGCATGGCTGGAATCCTTGGAAAAAAAAAAAGGGAAATTTGACAGAAGACAAAGGTGGGAATCTTTGGAAAAAGGATTCCTTTAAAACAGGAAAAGCTGAGGGGAAACATGGCTGAAATCCTTGGGAAAAGCCTTTTAAAAATGGGAAAAGCTGAGGGAAGACATGGTTGGAATTCTAGGAAAAAACCTTTAAAAAACAGGAAAAGCTGAGGGAAGACAAGGGTGGAATCCTTGGGAAAAGCCTTTAAAATGGGAAAAGCTGAGGGAGGATGTGGCTGGAATCCTTGGAAAAAGCCTTTAAAGCAGAAAAAGCTGAGGGGAAACATGGCTGAAATCCTTGGAAAAAGCCTTTAAAACAGAGAAAGCTGAGGGAAAGCAGGGCTGGAATCCTTGGAAAAAGCCTTTAAAACAGAAAAAGCTGAGGGAAGACATGGCTGGAATCCTTGGAAAAAGCCTTTAAACCAAGGAAAGCTGAGGGAAAGCAGGGCTGGAATCCTTGGAAAAAGCCTTTAAACCAGGAAAAGCTGAGGGAAAGCAGCACTAGAATCCTTGGAAATAGCCTTTAAAACGGGGAAAGCAGAGCTGGAATCCTTGAAAAGGCCTTTAAAATGGGCAAACTGAAGGAAGACATGGCTGGAATCCTTGGAAATAGCCTTTAAACCAGGAAAAGCTGAGGGAAGACAAGGATGGAATCCTTGGGAAAAGCCTTTAAAACGGGAAAAGCTGAGGGAAAACGGGGCTGGAATCCTTGGAAAAAGCCTTTAAACCAGGAAAAGCTGAGGGAAGACATGGCTGGAATCCTTGGAAAAAACCTTTAAAACAGGGCAAACTGAAGGAAGACATGGCTGGAATCTTTGGAAAAAGGATTCCTTTAAACCAGGGAAAGCTGAGGGAAAGCAGGGCTGGAATACTTGGAAAAAGCCTTTAAAACGGGAAAAGCTGAGGGAAGCAGAGCTGGAATCCTTGGAAAAAGCCTTTAAAATGGGAAAAGCTGAGGGAAGCAGAGCTGGAATCCTTGGAAAAAGCCTTTAAAATGGGAAAAGCTGAGGGAAGCAGAGCTGGAATCCTTGGAAAAAGCCTTTAAACCAGGAAAGCTGAGGGAAGCAGAGCGTGCTGTGCCGGGGTGTGGAGCATTCCTGGCATCCTGTGGGGCTCCAATTCCCCAGGCTCTGGATTTTGATCCAGTTTCTCATCTGGGGCTTCCTCATGGGCAAAAAAAGCAGGAAAAAGGAGAGGCTGGAGAGAGAGGGGTGGGCACAGGGGCTGCGGGAAAAGCCTTTAAAAGCAGGGAAAGCTGCCGACCCTCCCTCAGCCTTTGGGTGTGGGGGATGCTCCTTCCCGGGGTGATTCCCCTGGGATCCCCATGCCGGGTTTTTTGGGGGTCCATGGGGTGCTTCACCTGGCTGGCTCCCAGCAGGAGCCCAGGTGGATGAATGCCAAGGGCTCCATTCCCTCCATCTGCTCCGAGCTATCGGAGCATGCCGGGTTTGTGGAGAGGAGCTGAGCACAGGGCTGGGATTGTCTGGTGGGGCCTTTGGGAATCGGAGAGATTTTCCAAGTGATTCTGATTTATCTCAGGGTTTCACTGCGAGTCCTTTGTGTTCCTGGGGAAGGCATGTCAGCTCCTGGCATTGGCATTTCCTTTGGGGAATTGTTCCTTCTCCCCTTCCCCATGCCCAGACAAGGTCGGTGCGAGCTGCTCAACTCTCCTGCTTTTCCTGGGACAGCAATAACCCAGAATTCCAGCTGCAGGGAATAATGGGGCTTGGAGAGGAGCTTGCAGCAGCTTTTTTGCTGCTCTGCTGCTCCCTCCAGGTGTTACCTGAGCTTTGAGCGGCCGCTCCGGTGGAGTTGGGATTTTCTGCCTTCCCCATATTCATCAACACCAAATAATTTCCACCATCAGCCGGCGAGCAGCAGTTAATTAGGGATTTTAATGAGTCTGTGGTGCATCCGTGCTTGGCACTGCCTCTCCTCCCCTTCTCCCACACCTGAGAGATGGGAGCTGACAAATCTGAACAGGGGAACCAGTTCAACTGAAGGAAGAATTCCTGGAGTCCCCAAGCTTGGAGATGTCTCCAGAGCCTTGCTGGAAGGACTGGATGAGGAAATGGGTGGGGGGAAAGGTGGAGGAGCTGGGAATGGTTTTCCTTCCAGCATCTCCAGCCAAGGCAAGCTCCAGATTGTCCTTGGTGCAGCACGGAGAGAGGAGATGTTGCCTGGAGAAGGAGCCTGTGCCAGAGGGGGATCAGCCCCTCCTGCCCCCCGGGCTCTCTGCAGGGGTTTTGCAGCTAAACCGGGACTAAAACAGGTCCTAAACCCCCTCGGAGGGGCTGCGTGGGCTCCAAAGCTGTGCCAGGGGGAGTCTGGGCAGCCCCACAGCCCGGAGCACTCTGAACTCCAGGGCTTAGGAGAGGTTAAAGTCAGGCCTAAGCAGGAGGAGGAGGAGAAGCTCTGGAGCAGGTGTGGAAAACCGGAGAGCTCCACGGGTGTGGATTTGGGAGCTGAGGGAGTGCAGGAGCAGGGGTTTGGAGCCCAGAGTCAACAGAGCCTCGGTCTGTTTGTGCTCCAAGGCTGAGCTCAGGGCTAATGCAAACAGTTTTCATTAAGGAATAATCAAAAATAAAAAGCCATTTCACGTGCTGATAAGGAGCCAGTCGGTTTTTTCACTTCAGCAGCAGTTTAAGCCACGCTCAAAGCCATTTATCTTTCTCCAGCGCTGGCTGCAGAGGATATGAAAAATGCAGCAGGCTGCACATATGTAATTAAACTTTTGGCAGAATCTTTGCCCCGCAGCTTTACTAAGAAATTCAATAATGATAAATCGAGTGGAATATCTAAAGGACTTTTTGTGAACAAGATTTAAAATAATGTCTGTGGCACGGGGAGTTATTTGCCACCTAATTGTCTTGGCACGGCTGTGGGAGCAGCCAGTCTGTGGTGTCAGCTCTTCTTTACAGCCCAGCCCTTGTTCTGCTCTTATCTCCACTCCAATTTGCCATTGAGGCTTTCCTGATTCCCAGCCAAGCCCGTGCTTATCCCTAATGACTGTTTTGTTCCCCCAGCCCGGCGTTTCCAGCTGGGAATGCTCCCGGCTGCGAGGCTGTCCCGGTCCCTCCCGAGCTGGCAGTGGTGGCATCACTGCTCTGTAATTATCCTTTCCTTTTTATCCTCTTTTCCAGCAGCACTTGGAAGTGGAGCCCATCCCTTGAGCCGGCTCTGTGTGGCACTCCTCTGAAAACGATGCCGGGATTGTCTCCCTGCTTTTGGTGCTGCTGCCTTTATCCCTGCCTAATCCAGGGATCCTTTACAGGAGAGGTGATTTTGTGTTGGAACTGTCCCTCCAAGCCCCTCCTCAGCACTTCCCCTGCAAAAGCTGCAGCAATTCTTTTTCATTCCCACAGGTTTTCCCTGTTTTCCTCACCCTCGTGGCATCCCCCCCTCCTTTGTCACCAGTGGCCTTGGAGGGACTTCAGATTTCCTCAGAAAAGGCAATTTTTCAGCGTTTTTCCCCCAATAGGACCCAGCAGACTAACTAAAAATAATAGATAAAATATAAAATAATCATTAATGAGGTATCTGATCAAAGTGAGCTGGGACTGAGCACCTGAGGAGGTGGCAGGGAAGCAACAGAGCTGGGCTGGGCTTTTGGTTTTCTTGGTTGGCTTCAAACTGAAAGAGAGGAGGATTAGATGGGATGTTGGGAAAGAATTCCTGGCTGCAAGGGTGGGGAGGCCCTGGAAAAGAATTCCCAGAGCAGCTGTGGCTGCCCCTGGATCCCTGGAAGTGTCCAAGGCCAGGCTGGAGCAGCCTGGGACAGTGGGAGGTGTCCCTGTGGAACTGGATGGGATTTGAGGTCCTTTTCTACCCCAATCCTTCCATAATTATGGGCACTGCTCCATTGGGCACTTTAATCTCTACTTAAACCTCTGGGATCTAATGATTTTATAGATTTATTTTCATTTTAAAATTAATTTAATTAATATGCAATGAGAGTTTTTCAGCTGAAGGCGCCGTGTCCTTTTGGAGTGACAGGAGCAGCAGGTGACTTTGGATAGTGGGAATGCCAGGAGGAGAGGACGAGAGGAATTGTGGAGAGCAAGAACTGAGCTGCTCAATTCCTGTCCCCATGGCAGGGGTGACACCAGATGAGCTTTGAGGTCCCTTCCCCAAAAACCAATCCGTGAAAACCTGCCCTGGCTGTCGTGGTGTTTTGTGGAACACTTGGAGCTTTCTGGGGTTTTGTCACTTGAAGGTGGCTTCTTGTCTGCCCAGTCTGGGGTTTTGTCACTTGAAGGTGGCTTCTTGTCTGCCCAGAATGCCATTATCCCCTCCCTGGAAAGCCTTTGGTGCCCGAGGGGGATTCCTGCCCCTCTGCATCCCCACTCCTGCTCTCCGTGGAAGCTGCAGCTCCACGGGGAGCTTTGGTGACCCCATGCCCTGTTCTGTCCGCTCTGTGGCTCACCCTGGGCAGGGCCAGCTCAGGATGAGGCTGTTTGTGGGGACAGGGGACGCGTGCCAAGCAATTCAATGAACCCAGAGCTGTGCTGGGAGCGGGGAATTTCGTGCCGGGGCGGCCGCAGCCTTGGCTGCCCCTCTGCCGGGGCTCGCCGTGCCAGCATTCCCACAGTGCCTTGGCCAGGCTGCTCCGTGGGATCTGTTTGTCCTTCTCCTGCTTCAAACAAAATATTTATCCTTGTCCCCTCGGGCTGGAGAGGAGCTGGGGCTCTGCCACCACGCGTCACAGCCCGGGCTGGCGTTTGGGGACAGCGGGCTCCGCGTGGCCGGTGACAAGGACAATATTTGCCTGGGCAGCATCTTGCTGTGTTTGCAGAGTGATGGTGGCTCTGTGCTGGGGCCAGCCAGGGGTGCTGCTGTCACCTGTGACACCAGGGAATGCACCTGGGGCAGCTTTTGGCTCTCACCTGGTTTGTGGGTACCAAAAATCCGGGGGATGTGAGCCTGGCGAGGCTCAGGCTGGAATTTCCTGGTGGAAAGGGTTGGGCAGGTGTTGGAAGGGGCTGCTCAGGGAGGTGTCACCACCCCTGGAGTGGCCAAGGAGCCACTCAGCGCTCTGGGGACGAGGTGGGGATCGGTCACGGGTTGGACTCGATGATCCTGGGGGTCTTTTCCAAGCTGTGGAAACACCTCCAGTCCCTGCCTGTGCTCCCTGTGCTTTGGGAAGCCTGCAGGTGTCTGGTTTTGTGTTACAGCTGCTGTGATGTGCACTGTTGGTGACACCTCTGCCTTCCCAAGGTGACACCCCTGGATTTGCAGCAGCCTCAGGTGCTCAGGTCCTTAACTGGCTCTGGAATCACACCCTGAGATGTGTGATGTGCCAGCGGGCAGCAGCCTGCTTCCTCGTGCCAGGGCAGCACTGGCATCCTGTCAGAATGATTTCAGCCAGCTCCCTGCGCTGCCCAGACAAAAATCCTTGGAGCTGAGGGGGTCAAGGAGCAGGAGGGAGAATTTTATAAATCCACAGGGGGAGAATTACAGTTTCTCAGTGTCAAATCTTGGATTGGCTGGGGGAGGCTGAGGAAGCTGAGCTCATTTCTTGCCCTGGTTGTGCTGAAGGTGCTGGTTGGGCTTTGCCTGGATCCTTCCGCCCCTCCCAGCCTGGATTTGGGCTCGGGTTTTTTGGGGTTTGGTTCCAAATAACTGATTGGAAGAGAGCTGAGAGCACAAATCCTGTTGGGAGCAGAGGCTTGGGAGAGCCTGGAGTTACCCAGGGATCCAAAGGGCAAATGTTTTTGGTAGTGGAAGAAATAATGGTGAAGTGCAGCTGTTTTGGGAGGGAAATCCAAAGGAAGTTTTGGGGCTTTTCCTTCATCAGCAAAGGCCATGGAGCTGCAGCCCTGCCAGGTTTGGGGCGAGTTCTCACTGTGGGGCTCAGCAGCTCTGCCCCCATCACCCTCATCATCCTCATCAGCCCCAGAGCTTGGCCCAGCCAGGCTGGAGCTTTGCTGGGATCCCTGGAGCAGGAGGAGGAGGTAGAATCTTGGGATCTCCCTGAGCTCTGCAGTGTGGGGAGCCCCCTGCTCTGCTTGGTTTTATTCCTTTGCTTTGCTTTTTCCTTCTGGGAAGGCGGGCAGGAGCTGCCCAGCTGTGCCCACCTTGGCTGACCCCAGTGTTTTGTGTCCCCTCCTTGGCTGAACCTGGTGTTTTCTATCCCCACCTTGGCTGACCCTGGTGTTTTCTATCCCCACCTTGGCTGACCCTGGTGTTTTGTGTCCCCTCCTTGGCTGACCCCAGTGTTTTCTATCCCCTCCTTGGCTGACCCTGGTGTTTTCTATCCCCTCCTTGGCTGACCCTGGTGTTTTCTATCCCCTCCTTGGCTGACTCTGGTGTTTTCTATCCCCTCCTTGGCTGACCCTGGTGTTTTCTATCCCCTCCTTGGCTGACCCTGGTGTTTTCTATCCCCTCCTTGGCTGACCCTGGTGTTTTCTGTCCCCACCTTGGCTGACCCTGGTGTTTTCTATCCCCACCTTGGCTGACCCTGGTGTTTTCTGTCCCCACCTTGGCTGACCCTGGTGTTTTCTATCCCCACCTTGGCTGACCCTGGTGTTTTCTATCCCTACCTTGGCTGACCCCGGTGTTTTTTGTCCCCACCTTGGCTGACCCTGGTGTTTTCTATCCCCTCCTTGGCTGACCCTGGTGTTTTCTATCCCCTCCTTGGCTGACCCCGGTGTTTTCTATCCCTACCTTGGCTGACCCCAGTGTTTTGTGTCCCTACCTTGGCTGACTCTGGTGTTTTCTATCCCCACCTTGGCTGACCCCGGTGTTTTCTATCCCCACCTTGGCTGACCCCGGTGTTTTCTCTGCCCTTCTTGGCTGACCCTGGTGTTTTTTGTCCCCACCTTGGCTGACCCCGGTGTTTTGTGTCCCCAGACAAGGCTGAGAACGGGGAGCCCTACCAGAGGAGGAGGGGAGCGGGGCCCCCCCTGCCCGGGGGCCCCCCAGCATTCCCAGCACCCCGGGACGGAGCCCCCCAGGCCGGGAGCAGCAGCTGGAGGAGGATTTTGCTGATGATCCTGGCTATCACCATCCACAACATCCCAGGTGAGCCCATCCCTGCTCCCAGGCCGGCTGATCCCGCGCGGATCCCGCGGATCCCACCTCCCCCGGCCCCCTGGCAGATGGCACTCGCTGAGTGGGCGCCTTTGGCCCGGATCCCATTCCAGATTTTGTGGGGCTGAGCCACGTGAGGCCTTGGCAGCAGGAGCCCCGTGGGGAGGGGGCTCGGGGGGGGAGCCTGGAGCAGCTGCAGCCTGCCTCGTGCCAGCCCGGCGTGGGTGGGAATTGTGATTCCCCAGGGTGGCTTGGGAAAGGTGGCAAAGCCTCCCCCTGCCTGTGACCAGCCAGAGGCCTGGGATCCGTCTCTGCAGGGGGATCTGCAGCTGGGCTTTATCTCCTGAGGCAAAGCGTGGATGGGGACAGTGGGTGGGGAATTGTGGAGCTGCAGGTCCTGCCAGGCTGGGCTTTGTGGGGCTGACAGAGGAGGTCAGAGGGTGAGGAGATCAGTCTGGGACAGCTCAGGGCTGCTTTGCAGTCCTTGGGGATGTTGGAAGTAAAATAAGGGAACCTTTTCCAGGGCTTTTCTCCTGGCTTCTTCCCCCTCCCTCCTCCTCCTCCTCCTCCTCTCCTTCCCTTTCTCCCTTCTCTGTGCCTGGCTCAGGCTGGCTGGCTGCAGGGAAAAGCTTCTGGACCTGTAAATTTGGGCAGAAACCAGGAAGGATTTGGAAAGAGCCGTGTTTCAGCGTGGGGCTGCTGGGCTCGGGGCTTCCTTGGACCCCCACACGTCCCCCTGTGCCTGGTGACTTTGAGAGTGACTTTTTGCAGTGCCAGGACATCCGTCCTCCATCCCCCCAGGGATGTCCTTCCACATCCCAGCTCCTGGCTTTCCCTGGCACTGACAAAACCCAAGGGAACACACACACACAGAGAGCTCCTGGCTGCTTCCTCCTCCTCCCTTCCAGCCTCCTGCTGCTCCTGGGGTGGGAATTGCCTCCTTCCAGCTGGCTGTGAGCACCTCTGGGTGCTCCTCTGGGTGCTCCTGGGGCAGGCAGCTGCCTGGGGCTGGCTTATCCTGATAAGAAGCTGGGAGTTAATGATTTGCTGCTCTTCTTGCATCACCAGCACGAGCTGTTCCTGGGCATTAACCTGCTGCAGTTTGTCAGCAGCAGCAAAACATTTCTCCCTCCTCATGCCTCTGTTTTTAATTAATTCTAAGGGGATAATTTGGGTGCTGCAGTTCAGCTCCAGGTGTTGCTGGGAGAGGAGAGGTGAGGAAGGAGCTTTAAATGAGCCACACACTCCAAAAAAAGAAAAAAAAAAAAAAAAAAAGGGGAAATGTCTGCACTGAGGGAAGTGGAATTGGATTTCATCCCTCAAACGAGGTGTCAGGGAGGGAAGGGGCAGGTGGCACCTCCCTGATTCCTGCCTGTCACCAGCAAAAGGAGAGGGCTCTGCAGAGGGGTGACCAAAGTGGCACCCGTGGTTAATGCTGACGTGGCCCTGGGACACTGAGCTGCTCCTCCAGGAGCACAGAGCCACCTCTGCAGGGTCACTGAGGGTCTCAAACTCTCCCTTGCATCTTACAGGCCACACCATCAAAGCTTCACCCCCTGAGAGGTGTGAGAGTGGGGCTCAGGCCCTGCTGGGGCCCGGTTTGTAGGAATAAAGAAAGGTAAAAGGCTTTAGAAAGTGCAAAAAGGCCCCAGAAAGTAGACATAAAGCTCAGAAAGGCTGGGAAATTTCTAGACCTGCTCATGGGAAGCTAGGAAGTTAAGAACCAAGGGAATACATTGATATTTATCATAAGGAGCAAGAAAGAACAAGAACTTATTGATAGTTCAAGGTGTGAAAAGTCCTAGATATAGAGAAGATGTTTCCATCTTAAATAATGGACCCACGTGTCCCTGCTGAGCTTCCACCCCCAAATCCCCCTGCTGCTCTCCCCCAGGGGCTGTCCAGCTGCCCCAGGGTGCTGCTGGTGACCCTGGGGCCACTCAGCAGTGCCAAAGCCCCGAGCCACACCCTCCTTTCCGTGGGGATTTCGTCCAAAGCCACCTCCAGTCCCAAATCACAGGGGTGGGAGCTGAGGCTGCCAGCAGCACTCGTGCCCTGAGAAATCATTCAGGCTGTGGAGAAATCAGGTGAGCAGCAGTCTGGGGCTCTGAATTCCCTCTGCTCTCCCAGGGAAAGCACCAGGGTGCCTGCTGCAGGCAGGGTTTGGGAAGCTCTGCCTCAGTCAGCAGCTCTGCCAGGGGAAAAGGCTGTGAATGAAGTGGAATTTAATTGAAATTAGCTGCAGGGCGAGCACTCCTGCTGCTGGGCGTGCTCTGAGCCCTGGAGCATCACTCCCTGCTCCTGAAGGGAGTCCTGGAATGCTTTGGGTGGGGAAGGAGCTCAGAGCTCATCCAGTGCCATGGGCAGGGACAGCTCCTGCTGTCCCTGGGTGCTCCAGGCTGGTCTTGGGTGCTCCAGGGATGGAGCAGCCACAGCTGCTCTGGGAAATCCATTCCAGGGCCTCCCCAGCCTCACAGGGAACAATTGGTTCCTGACATTTCATGGGGATCTTCCCTCTTTCCCTTTCAAACCGTTCCCCCCTGTCCTGTCACGGGCTGCCTGTGCGAAAAGCCAGGCTCCATCTTTTTTACAAGCTCTTCTTAGGAAAACCAGCTTTTATCAGTGCTTCAAAAGTACTGAAAGGGCTCTCTGCAGGGCCTGCTCTTCTCCAGCTTCCTCTGGCAGCAGCTCCTGGCTCTGCTGCTCCCTCGGCTTCCCCGGGAGCCCTCTGCACTCCCACAGAGGTGTCCGGGTGGTTCCCGAGGGATTTCTGCCCTTCCTGTGCCTCCAGAACTCCTCCACATCCCCGGGAGGCGCTGGGATGCTGCAGGAGGGGATCCACCTCACCCTGCTGGGGCTCTGAGCAGCCCCTGATGGGCTGGAGCTGCTCGGAATCCTCACTCCCACCCCAAACTCTGCCTCAGTTTCCTCTGCCTGCTGTCCCGAGCTCCATCCCCGCTCTCCCCGCGTGCTGGTGTGGGATGAGCTCCCCTTTTATTGCCAGCAGGGAGTTGTTCCAGGGACTTTGAGCCTCTTGGAGGGCTGAGCTGGCTGGGTCCTGGCAGTGCCTCTGCCTTTGTTTGCAGGCTGGGAGCAGCTTCTGGTGGAGGGGAGAGCGTGGAAGCCCCAGCCCAGCCTCCCACGGCCGCTGCGGGTTCGTGCAGGAAAGGTTGGATGATTTGCTCCAAAGCTGGGAATGCCAATGGAAAGGATAAATTGATAATGACAGGAGATGGGGAACTGCAGACTCGTGCTGCTAATTAATATTCATATATGCCGGCTTTAGCAGAACATTAATTATGTATTTAATCAAGGCCTGTTTATTCTGGTTTAGCTTTGTACCTTGGGTGGCTGTTACGCTGAAGACTTCAGATTAATTAAAATGTTACTGCTGTATCACAAATAACAATTAGCGAGGTGTGAGCTGAACTGCCTTCCCTTTGTGCTGCCCGGGCAGGGGAGGGGACCCTGCCAGGGTGGGGCCCTGGCACCAGGGCTGGATCCTGGGAAGCTCCCGGGATGCTCCCGGAGGGCTCTGCCCTGCTCCCAGCTCAGGGCTGCCTCGGCTGCCTGGTTTCAGGGTGCTCTCCCAATTTCAGGGTGCTCTCCCAATTTCTGGGTGCTCTCCCAGTTTCTGGGTGCTCTCCTGGTTTCAGGGTGCTCTCCCAATTTCAGGGTGCTCTCCCAATTTCAGGGTGCTCTCCCAGTTTCTGGTTGCTCTCCCAGTTTCTGGGTGCTCTCCTGGTTTCAGGGTGCTCTCCCAATTTCTGGTTGCTCTCCCAATTTCTGGTTGCTCTACAAATTTCAGGGTGCTCTCCCAATTTCAGGGTGCTCTCCCAATTTCTGGTTGCTCTCCCAATTTCTGGTTGCTCTCCCAGTTTCAGGGTGCTCTCCCAATTTCTGGTTGCTCTCCCAATTTCTGGTTGCTCTCCCAGTTTCTGGTTGCTCTCCCAGTTTCTGGGTGCTCTCCTGGTTTCAGGGTGCTCTCCTGGTTTCAGGGTGCTCTCCCAGTTTCTGGTTGCTCTCCCAATTTCTGGGTGCTCTCCCAATTTCTGGGTGCTCTCCCAATTTCTGGGTGCTCTCCCAGTTTCAGGGTGCTCTCCCAATTTCTGGTTGCTCTCCCAATTTCTGGGTGCTCTCCCAATTTCTGGGTGCTCTCCCAGTTTCAGGGTGCTCTCCTGGTTTCAGGGTGCTCTCCCAATTTCTGGTTGCTCTCCCAATTTCTGGGTGCTCTCCCAATTTCAGGGTGCTCTCCTGGTTTCAGGGTGCTCTCCCAATTTCAGGGTGCTCTCCCAATTTCTGGTTGCTCTCCCAATTTCTGGGTGCTCTCCCAATTTCAGGATGCTCTCCCAGTTTCAGGGTGCTCTCCCAATTTCTGGGTGCTCTCCTGGTTTCAGGGTGCTCTCCCAATTTCTGGTTGCTTTCCCAATTTCTGGGTGCTCTCCCAATTTCAGGGTGCTCTCCCAATTTCTGGGTGCTCTCCCAATTTCTGGGTGCTCTCCCAGTTTCAGGGTGCTCTCCTGGTTTCAGGGTGCTCTCCCAATTTCTGGTTGCTTTCCCAATTTCTGGGTGCTCTCCCAATTTCAGGATGCTCTCCCAATTTCTGGTTGCTTTCCCAATTTCTGGGTGCTCTCCCAATTTCTGGGTGCTCTCCCAATTTCAGGATGCTCTCCCAATTTCTGGTTGCTCTCCTGGTTTCTGGGTGCTCTCCCAGTTTCTGGGTGCTCTCCCAATTTCAGGATGCTCTCCCAATTTCTGGTTGCTCTCCCAGTTTCTGGGTGCTTCAGCAGAGGACCAAGGCTGTGTTCTGCTCATCTCCACGCCCCGGGGCTCTCCCTGGAGCCTCAGAATTCCAGAGCCACTGATGAAACTGGAGAAAGCCAAGATCAGTCCGAGCTGTGCCCGGTGCCCACCTTGTCCCCAGCCCTGGGTGCCACCTCCAGGCCTTCCCTGGGCACCTGCAGGGCTGGGGGTTCCAGCAGCTCCTTCCAAGGCCTGGCCACCCTTCCCAAGGAGAATTCTTCACCCTGAGCCTGCCCTGGCCCAGCCTGGGGCCGTTCCCTCTCCTCCTGTCCCTGGGACAGCCCAAACCCCCGGCTGTCCCCTCTGATCCATGTGGTTTTATCTGATCCGTGGGGTTTGTGCCTGATCCATGGGGTTTGTGCCTGATCTGTGGGGTTTGTACCTGATCCATGGGGTTTTTATCTGACCTATGGGATTTGTATCTGACCCATGGGGTTTGTACCTGACCCATGGGGTTTGTATCTGACCCATGGGATTTGTATCTGACCCATGGGGTTTGTACCTGATCCATGGGGTTTGTATCTGACCCATGGGGTTTGTATCTGATCCATGGGGTTTTTATCTGATCCATGGGGTTTTTATCTGACCCATGGGATTTGTACCTGATCTGTGGGGTTTTTATCTGACCCATGGGATTTGTACCTGATCTGTGGGGTTTGTACCTGACCCATGGAGGGGGTTTATCTCACCCACAGGGTTTGTGCCTGCCCCATGGGGGGGGGGTTTGTACCTGACCCATGGGGTTTTTATCTGACCCATGGGATTTGTACCTGATCCATGGGGTTTTTATCTGATCCATGGGATTTGTGCCTGACCCACGGGGTTTTTATCTGATCCATGGGGTTTGTACCTGATCTGTGGGGTTTTTATCTGACCCATGGGATTTGTACCTGATCTGTGGGGTTTTTATCTGACCCATGGGATTTGTACCTGATCCATGGAGTTTGTACCTCACCCACGGGGTTTGACACCTCCCAGCTGAGCTCCCTCAGTGGTGCTGGCTGAATCCCTGCTGTTCCCAGCTGGAATTCTGGGTGCTGCAGCTTTTTAAACCTCCAGCCAGCCCCAGAGGGGTCAGGCAGAGCCCACGCCCCGTGCCCAGGGCTGCTCCTTGCCGAGGAGGAGCAGATCCTGGCTTGGGGCTGCAGGGAGGGGGCTGTGCAGGGCAGCAGGGGCTCCGTGCTGTGCTGGCAGATTGGAGTTCCTGGGAAGGGAGGTGATTTCCAGGCTGCTTGCTTTGTCATTAGCAAAAATTGATTGGATTCATCCTCCTGGGACAGGCACTCGGCCTCCCGAGGGAAGGGCAATGAGTGCCAGATTGCATCTCAATTATGAGCAGCACTGATTATTGGTATGAATATTCTCCCAGATCCATTAAAAGGCTGGGAACTTTCATTTGGAATGATGGGGGGTTTTTTTTATTATTGTTTTTTTTTTTTTCGTGGGGCTGTTGAAATTGAGGCTGTTTTCCAATTGTTGGCTTTAATGAGGATTTGGGAACCCACTGGGGCTTGGCAGAGCCAGTTTAGCTGCACCCATTAATCTGTGCCTCGTCTGGCTGATGCCTCTTCCTGGAATTCCAACCTCCCTCCTGCCCTGCCTGTTCCTGGCTGCTCCTGGGCACCTGGAGCACCCCCCATTCCTAAAGGGGTCATTTTTAGTAAGGAACAGGAGGAAAAGGCCTCCCTGCAGCGTTGATCCAAGGGAAGATGCAGGTAGGGGGTGTTGGTGGGGGCAGGGAGCTCGTGGGGCAGCAATTCCATGGAATTTCAGGGAATTGGAAAGATGCACGTTGCAACATCCGTGGATTTTTTTTCCCCAGCGTTTCTGCTCTGGGGAGAAAACCCAGCTGGGGTTGGCTCCCGAGGGAGCTCCGGGGGAATTCCAGAGGGAGTCAGGGATGAGCAGGGATGGCTCCTGAGCAGGGGGAGGAGAGAGCTCCGAGGGGATGAGACAGAGCCGGGAGCTCGGCTCCATCCAGAACGTTCCAGGGCACTGACTGGGGAGAGCAGGAGCTGGGAAAGGTCCCCTTGAGCTGTCCCGTTAATTGTCACCTCCCCAGCAGGGCTGGGACATCCCCAGGTGACATCCCCAGGTGACACCCCCTGCCATGTGGGATGCCCTCAGGTGAAAGACACAGGTGACATCCCAGGGCTCAGGTGACATTCTCAGGTGAAGGACACAGGTGACACCCCCAGGGCACAGGTGACACCCCCAGGGCTCAGGTGACATTCTCAGGTGAAGGATACAGGTGACATCCCAGGGCTCAGGTGACATCCCAGGGCTCAGGTGACACCCCCAGCCATGGCTGCTGCTCTCAGTGAGGGACTCAGGTGACATCCCAGGACTCAGGTGACATCCCCAGGACTCAGGTGACATCCCCAGGACACAGGTGACACCCCCAGGGCTCAGGTGACACCCCCAGGTCTGGGTGATGCCCTCAGGTGAAGGACACAGGTGACATCCCAAGCCTCAGGTGACACCCCCAGGGCTCAGGTGACACCCCCAGGTCTGGGTGATGCCCTCAGGTGAAGGACACAGGTGACATCCCAAGCCTCAGGTGACACCCCCAGGGCTCAGGTGACACCCCCAGGGCTCAGGTGGCACCCCCAGCCATGGCTGCTGCTCTCAGGCTGGTTTTGGCTCTGTGGCCTCCAGCTCAGCTCCCTCAGGGCTCCCCCTGCTCCTCCCAGGCAGCTGGAGGCTCTGCACTGGGGCAGCTGAAGGAAATTCCATGATTTCCAGGGTGGGAAGTTTCCCTGCCAGCCTCAGGCTGGTAAGGAGGGGACGGGGGGGGGTCTCTGATGTCCCCTTGTCACCAGCTCATCTGTCAAAAACTCATTTGGAGGCAGCCAGTGACAGGCACTGATAACACATCGGTGTTTTGTCAGCAGCAGCAGGCACAAAGGTGACAAAAGGCAATTAAATCCAGGATTTTCACCAGCTGGAATGAAATATTCCACTGAAATATGCATGTGGGAGCTGCTTTCCTGCCTTGTCCCCATCAGATCTCGGGTCTGTCACATTAAACCTCACTGAGCAGTGGCCTGAGAAAGCATTTACGTGCTGGGAATGAAACTTTAAATATCTCTGATGGATTCAGGTGCTGTGGGGTCAGGAGAGCTCAGTCCCAGCAGGGTCAGTCCCTGCTTTTAGCTCAGTCCTGCTCTGGTAATTTGGGAAAGAGTTTTCTGCTTCCAGAGAAGCATTCCCAGGATGGAGGAGTTCTGGGATGTTGGACAGTTGCTTGAATTCTTTATAACCGGGTGGAGTTCTTTAAAACCAGGTGGAGTTCTTCAAAATCAGGTGGAGTTCTTCAAAATCAGGTGGAGTTCTTAAAAATCAGGTGGAATTCTTTAAAATCAGGTGGAGTTCTTCAAAATCAGGTGGAGTTCTTTAAAATCAGGTGGAGTTCTTAAAAATCAGGTGGAGTTCTTAAAAATCAGGTGGAATTCTTTAAAATCAGGTGGAATTCTTTAAAATCAGGTGGAGTTCTTAAAAATCAGGTGGAATTCTTTAAAATCAGGTGTAATTCTTTAAAATCAGGTGTAATTCTTTAAAATCAGGTGGAGTTCTTAAAAATCAGGTGGAGTTCTTAAAAATCAGGTGGAATTCTTTAAAATCAGGTGGAATTCTTTAAAATCAGGTGGAGTTCTTAAAAATCAGGTGGAATTCTTTAAAATCAGGTGTAATTCTTTAAAATCAGGTGTAATTCTTTAAAATCAGGTGGAGTTCTTAAAAATTGGGTGTAATTCTTTAAAACCATGTGGAATTCTTTAAAACCAGGTGGAGTTCTTTAAAATCAGGTGGATTGCTCAAAAATCGGGTAGAATTCTTTAAAGTCAGGTGTAATAACTTAAAATCAGGTGGAATTCTTTAAAACCAGGTAGAATTCTTTCAGATTGGGTGTAATTGTTTAAAACCAGGTGGAATTCTTTCAGATTGGGTGTAATTGTTTAAAACCAGGTGGAGGTTGAGCTGTCAGCTCCTGCAGCTCCATGGAATTGAACTGAGGCTTGAAACGAGGATTTGCTTTTGTGGGAGGAGGAGAAAAGAGGAAAGGGTGTGATGGGGATGGGCTGGATCCCGTGGGGGTTAAACCAGGATTAGGAATGAGCAGGATTTCCTCCTGCCTCCCACATTCCACCTGAATGCCCACAAACCCTCGGGGTGGTGGGGGGAACCTACAAACTTGGCAAATCCCTGGAAATCTGCTTCATCCTTGAGCAATAATGGCAAAATGATGTTTCCTGGAGGGCCCTGGGCTTCAGTCTGCAGGGAAAAAAAAAAAAAAAGCTCTGAGTGGCAGTGCTTAAACTCTTGGAGAAATCCAAACCTCATTATGGCAAGATTAATTTCCCACTAGGAACTTAACAGCTCTTCCAAGAGCAGGATGAATAATGGATGAGAACCTTCCCTCCCCCTGTGCTGAGCCAGGAGAATCAGCTCCAGAGCCCCTCTGGGAGGGGACAGTGGCACCCCCAGCTCTGGCAGGACCTGGGGGAGTTCCCAGTGCTGTGGGATGTGCAGATCCTGCAGGATTTGGGAAGAGTTTGGGCTGGGTTTCAGCACAGGGATGGGTTTTTTTGGGATGAGCTTCAGGATGTGCTGGTGGCCACAGTGCAAAGGGGTTTCTCAGCATCCCAAACTCCCATTTTCTCACAAAAAAAAAAAAAAAAAGGCATTTCCTGCTGTTAAATCCAGAATTCCTGCTGGTTTTCCCTGAGTTCTGCAGGCACTGTCCTCTGCTGAGCCCTGCTCCCCTCACCTGCCCTGGAAACCCCTCAGGCACAGCTGGGGGGTTTTGTAGGAAGAAGATTTAGACAAATCCTGCTTTGCCTTTCACTCCTGCCTTCCCTCCAAACCTGAGAGTTCTGTGGGATTTGTGAGTTGCTTCTCATTTTCCCATTTCCACGGATCCTCCTCTTCCTCCTGCTCCTTCCTTGCCCTGCTGCATCCCCTGCTCCATCCCACAACTCCTGCTCCATCCCACAGTCCCTATTCCATCCCACAACTCCTGCTCCATCCCACAGTTCCTGTTGTATCCCACAGTTCCTGCTCCATCCCACACTCCCTGTTCCATCCCACAGTTCCTGTTGTATCCCACACCTCCTGTTCCATCCCACAATCTCTCCTCCATCCCACAGTCCCAGTTCCATCCCACAACTCCTGTTCCATCCCACAGTCTCTGCTCCATCCCACAATCTCTCCTCCATCCCACAACTCCTGCTCCATCCCACAGTCCCTATTCCATCCCACAATCCCTGCTGTATCCCACAATATCTGCTCCATCCCACAACTCCTGTTCCATCCCACAGTTCCTGCTCCATCCCACAATCTCTCCTCCATCCCACAACTTCTGTTCCACCCCACACTCCCTGCTCCACCCCACAGTCCCTGTTCCACCCCACAGTCCCTGCTGTATCCCACAATATCTGCTCCATCCCACAGTCCCTGCTGTATCCCACAGTCCCTGCTGTATCCCACAGTCCCTGTTCCACCCCACACTCCCTGCTCCACCCCACACTCCCTGCTCCAACCCACACTCCCTGCTCCACCCCACAGTCCCTGTTCCACCCCACAGTCCCTGCTCCACAGGATCAGAGCTTTTCCAGACCTCTGAGCTGCTGGGCTGTCCCTGCTGTGCCCCCCTGACCCCACACTTGGCCGGGAGGGTTCCTTGGCTGCTCTGGGATCGTCCTTGGCTCATTTGGGATCCGGGTCCATCCTGGGCTGTGGGGACGTGGCCAAGCTGCCGTGTCCCCTCCTCCTCCTCCTCCTCCTCCTGCTGCTCCCCCTGAGCTGCAGCTTCTCCCTGAGCAGCTCAGCCCTTCCCCAGCACCATCTGCTGCCTCCCATGGCCCGCATTTGGGATCTGCTCCCAGGAATTTTGGGTTTCCCTCTCCGCAGCAGGGACTCGCCCCTCTGCCAGAGCTATTTCTGCTCCTCACACAAACCATTTGGAAAGAGAATTACTAAAAAAGGGCTTTTTCCCTTTGAATTCTGCTCCCTGGGCGAGCCACGCTTCCAGAGGGATCTTTGGGAGGAGCGGTGCCAGGCCTGGATTCGTGGGGCTCCGTGGCTGGACGGGGCCCAGGCAGGAAATTCCTTTTTCCAGGGTTGTGCCCCGATGTAGGGATGTGCCCCCTGTTGATGGAGTAAACAAGTCACCCTTTGTCTCCTTAAAAAGGACAAAAGCCCAGAAGTTTCTCTCCTCAATTTGGTTAAAAGACACCTCACAGGACTTTGGGGACTTCACAGGAGCCAAAAAATTCCACCTAAGCAATTCCCTAGAAAAAGAAGAGATCAAAAGAAGAAAATCAACATTTTGTGAAATGTTTTAGCAGGAGCAAGGACCTCTTGCCCTGGTTTGTTTTTTCTCTGTAAAGAGCTTTTTTATTTTGCCTTTTATTAAAACCTTTTTGTTTCCAATACTGTCACAGGAGCCATCCTGCTGCTTTTATGCCACCTGAGGCAGCTGAGCTGTCAAGGGTGTGATGTTTGTCTCTGAGAGCTTATCAGACCCGGCTGGAAGAGATAAAACATCACCCCAGTCCTGCTGAGCCTGGCTGCTGCCCTGAGTCCTGCCTGGCTGATCCGGGGGCAGTGGGAGCACTTGGCAGGAATGTGTCACCCCCAGGTGTGGCACCTGCCACCTGTGCCCCTGCCCGGGGCTGGAACACACTGGGGGATTTTAGGGCCAATTTTTGGGGGGGATTTTTGGGATCTCCTTGCCCTCCAGCCCCGTTTTAGGGCTGGTTCTGCTCTGGTTTTGCCCCTGCCCTCGGCTCCAGGCTCTGGGGAGCTGCCAGGTGTTCCAGTTTGGGGCTCAGGGATGGGGATGTTGTGATTATCCCGGGGAGTGCTGCTTTTCCTGGTGTTTCCAAGGCAACTGGGAACTCTCAGGACCACAAACACGCACATGGTGTCCTTCCCCTGAGAGCTCTGAGACTCCTCCTCCAGCTTCCCACCTGTTGGAATGCTCACCTGAGCCCCTCCTTGGGGCTGTAAAATCCCTCCAGTTTTGGTTCTGTCCTCTGAACATTCCCTCCACCCCTTGCTGGGAGGGGAGCGAGGCCACCAGGCTGGAAAAAAACCCAAAAATGGGGATTTTAAACCAAGGGGGATAAAATACCGAGGCTTTGGTGCTTTCTAGAAATCAGTTTTGGGTTTTTTTTTTTTCCCCTGGGAAGGCTTTTCAGCTGTTTTCCTTGGGGTTTATGGGATTAACTGTATTTAAAATGATGGGATTAGCTGTAATATACGATAATCTGCAAGGTAGGAATTTTCTGGTGGAGTTTGGGTTTCCCTGTGCTTTGGAGCCTGTCCCTACAGGTGTTGTGCTGGTTTTGGGGCAGAGAGAGAGAGGGGAGGGGGCATTGCTGGGAGCCTGCTCCTGGTTTAGCCCAGCTCCTGGGGGATTCCTGGGAGAAGCTGGGCTTTGGCTCCTCTGGAATCCCCCAAGCTTGGCTGAGCCTGAGCCTTCTGGAGCAGCTTTGCTGTTTTGCACTGCTTGGCTCCTTGGTGAAATCCCATTCCAGCTGCTGGGGATTGGGATCTTCTCCCCTTCTTTGCACTCATCAATCCAGAAGCTTCTCCCCGTGCTGGAGAGCAGCTTGGGTCCATAGTGGGAATCCCTGGGCACAGCTGGATTGAATTCTCCTGGATCCAAACCCAGGATCCCTCCTGGGCTGGGCTCAGGGCTGCACCTTACTGGTCCTTACTGGTTTTTCCCTGCTGTTCCAGAGGGCCTGGCAGTGGGAGTTGGCTTCGGGGCCATTGGGAAATCCGAGTCTGCCACATTCCAAAGTGCCAGGTAAGACCTGATCCTGCTTTTTGTGCGTTCCTTTGCCTCTTGGAGCTTGGCTGCCCCACCTTGTCCCGTGCTGGGGGGGGGGGTTGGAGATCCATGGATTGATGAAACCTGCCTGGAAGTGCAAGGGTGGCAAAGGGAGTGGAAGAAATTCCTGGTGCTGCTGCATTTTCCTCACCCCGTGCTGGCCAGATGTGAGAAAAGGTTTCTGGTGCTGATGGTCCCACAGTGGCTCCGTGGTTTTGCCTCTCTGGGCTCACTGGAGCTGGGGAGAGGCAGCTGAGTGTCCCAGTGGGTGCTGCTGGCTCTCAGGAGGTGCACCCCGGGATTTTGGGGTGTCCATCCCGCTCCCTTCTCCCTGTTGAGCATCCCTGGGGACGCTCAGCTCAGCACTGGCAGCTGCTTTGCTGTGGGGAGCTGCAGAGGAGAGGGCAGGAGGAAGGGCTAAGGCTGGGAGCTGGGGATGTGTAAATCAGGTGGAGGTGGGGGAAACCTCAGCCTGGTAAATCCCTTTCCTTGGAGCTGGCAGCAGGAATGGTGGAATCTCCTCTTCCCAGTGCCCCTGCCTGGCGTCTCCATGGCTCCCTGCAGGATTCCCTCATCTCCTCCTCCTCCTCCTCCTGCTGTCCCACCTGAGCTGGGAGCAGCGCTGCTTCCAGGCAGGATCCCTGGCACAGGGAAATGCTGGGATTTTCCCTAAAAGCCACATCCCCAGGGTGGGAGCAGCTGCTGGGAAGCATCTGGTGCCTTTGTGTGCCATTCCTGCCAGGCAGGGCCACGGCACTCTGGGACTGGTGGCAGGGAAGGCTCCTGGTCCTCTTGGCATCCTGCTATCCCTGAATCCTGCTCCTGCCAGAGCTCCCAGGAAAACCCTTCCGTGCTTCCCTGGCACTGCTGGCACCTGGGGGCATCATCCAGTGCTGTAAAAGCAGGTGAACCCGGTGGGCAGAAATGCTGATGTGTTTCTTTATTAGAACTATGCTAGAATACATTAATATACTATTTAAAGGAGATACTAAACTACAAACCCACTTGTTCTAACTCCCATCTCTAACTCACCCACAACTCGTGACCCTCTCTGAGAGTGCAGCCACAGGTGGGTTGGATTGGATTGGACTGGATAGGATTGGACTGGACTGGATTGGACTGGATTGGATTGGACTGGATAGGATGGGATTGGATTGGAATGGATTGGATTGGACTGGATAGGATGGGATTGGAATGGATTGGATTGGATTGGGTTGGATTGGATTGGGTTGGATTGGATTGGATGGGATTGACTGGATTGGATGGATTGGATTGGATTGGATTGGATTGGATTGGATTGGGTTGGATTGGCCACCAGGCTCAAACAATCCTCCCCAGAATCCAACCCAGCAATCACCCCAGGTAAACAATCCTCCAAACACATTCCACATGGGAAAAACAAGGAGCAGAAATAGAAATTGTTTTCTCTTTCTTCCCTCTGTGCTCCTCTATGAAAAATTCCTGAGAGAGAGCAGAACGTGCCTGCCACAATCCAGCTCCTCCAAACTCTGGGATTTTGGGCACTGGGGACGTGTCCTGCTCCTCCCAGCAGGGGCACAGCACCCGCTGCCCCCGGCAGGGCTGGAGGGACGGGAGGAAGGGATGACAAACCCGGAGAGGCGGGAGGAAGGGATGACAAACCCGGAGAGGCGGGAGGAAGGGATAACAAACCCGGAGAGGCGGGAGGAAGGGATAACAAACCCGGAGAGGCGGGAGGAAGGGATAACAAACCCGGAGCGGGGCTGGAGGAGCTGCCGAGCCTTTCAAGAGCTGCTGGCACCTCTTGGCGGCCGCCTTGCAAACGGCACCTCCGTGCCGGGCTCTCCCCGTGCTCTGCTTCTCCCTGCGATGTGCACCCGCCGCTCTGGCCCAGCCCCCTTGCTCCTGGGGATGCGGTTCCTGAGGCTTTGCAGGGATCCCAAAGGGCTGTTCCAGGGGGGTGCGAGCAGGGCAGGTGCAGCCCCACAGGGATGGCCCCAGTCAGGGGCACATCCTGGCATTTGCTGAAACCCCAAAAATGAGAATTAGGGAGAAGGGAATGTCACATTTAACACACCTGGAGCTTGGATGTGCTGGATCAGCTCAGCCAGGCTGGGAATCCCTGGGCTCGGGAGTGTCCTGGGATTCTCCATCCTGCCCATCATTCATGATCCCAGGATTCTCCATCCTGCCCATCATTCATGATCCCAGGATTCTCATTGCTGTCCATCATCCAGGATCCCAGGAGTCTCATTCCTGCCCAGGATCCCAGGATTCCCCATCCTGCTCAGGATCCAGGATCCTCATTCCTGCCCATCATCCCAGCTCATCCAAGATCCCAAGATTCTCCATCCTGCCCATCATTCATGATCCCAGAATTCTCATTCCTGTCCATCGTCCAGGGTCCTGGGATTCTCCATCCTGCCCAGGATCCAGGATTCTGTGATTCTCCATCCTGCCCATCATTCATGATCCCAGGATTCTCATTCCTGTCCATCATCCAGGATCCCGGGATTCTCCATCCTGCCCATCCCCCAGGGTCCCAGGATTCTCATTCCTGCCCATCATCCCAGCTCATCCCGGATCCCGGGATTCTCCATCCCGGCCCTTCCCGGGATTCTCCTGCGCGTTTCTTTGCTGCCCCCGGGTGTGCAGGCTCCGTTCCTGCGCCCGGGCTCCTCCGGGAGCTGCGGCTGGATCGGAGCCCCCAGCCGGGATTTTCATACGTGGGGAGAACCCACGGAGAGGCTGTGCCTGGGAACGGGAACGGGAATGGAAACGGGAATGGAAACGGCTCCCCACTGCCAGAGGGCAGGGTTGGCTGGGATACTGGGAAGGGATTGTTCCCTGTGAGGGGCTGGCGTGGAATTCCCAGAGAAGCTGTGGCTGCCCCATCCCTGGAATGGGGTTTGGAGCAGCTGGGATGGTGGCAGGTGCCCCTTTTGGGGTGTTCAGTGGGGCCGAGCCGCTCCCATCCCCAGGCAGGAGCATCCCTCGCTGCGGTGGGACCGTGCTGCTCCCGCCGCACTCCCTGCCAGGGCTGGGAATGTTGGGAATTGCGGCGGGAATGGAAACAGCAGCTCGGGACGAAGTGCTGCGGGGACAGGAGAGGAGCCAGTGCCAGGGCAGCGCGGGTGTGCCCGGGAGAAGGTTCCCTCCGGATGGGAACGGGGAAGGCAGGAGCTGCTCCTGGCCGCCTTCCAGGCAGGAAGGTAAAGAGAAGGGCAGCCATGGCTTTAAAAAGCTGCTCGGCCTCCTCCTGATCCCCACCGAACCGCGGGGGAGGGACCCTTCCCCTCCCTTCCCCTCCCTTCCCCTCCCTTCCCCTCCCCTCCCTCCTTGGGTGGCTGCTCTAACAGGAACCAGATGGGGCTGGAGCTGCGGGGAGCAGCAGGGGACACAAAAAGGACAGGCAGGGGACACAAAAGGGGACACAAAAGGGACAGGCAGGGGACACTCAGGGGACACAAAAGGGACAGGCAGGGCTGTGCCCCCTGCTCCCCTTTGCCAGTGCCCTTCCCAAGGCTGGAGGGAGCAGCAGAGGGACCAGGCCAGGTCCCCGCTGCTGCCACAGCCCCGCGTGTCCCTTCCTCCAAGTGGCTTCAGGGGATGGAGGCAGCACCGGGGATCCCTGGGGTGATCCCGAGCCCTCATCCCATGGCCTGGGGTGCTGGGGAGCTCCAGGGGCTGGCAGGGAGGGGGTCCCACACTGGCTCCTGCAGCATCTCCCCTCCCGAGTGGATCAGAAGGGGAATGGGGTCCCTGGGCTCTCTTTTCCTGCCCTTTTCCCATCAGCAGCTCTTCCTTTGAAGATCAGAGGGGCTGACTGTCCTCTTCCCATCCCACCCCGTGTGGGAGCAGAGTGTGATCCTGAGGGATAACTGGGGTGCAGGAGCCTCCCAAATCCTGAATCTCCCAAATCCTGAATCTGCCCCTCCCAAATCCTAAATTTGCACCTCCCAAATCCTAAATTTGCCCTTCCCAAATCCTGAATCTCCCAAAACCTGAATCTGCCCCTCCCAAATCCTGAATTTGCCTTTCCCAAATCCTGAATCTGCCCCTCCCAAACCCTAAACTTGCCTTTCCCAAATCCTGAATCTGCCTCTCCCAAATCCTGAATCTGCCTCTCCCAAATCCTGAATCTGCCTCTCCCAAATCCTGAATCTACATCTCCCAAATCCCGGATCTGCATTTCCCCAATCCCCCAGGAGCTGTTTGCTGTCTGCAGGAGCTCATCCCCGTGCTGGAGGCGAGCACACAAAAGCCAAATCCCTTTTCTTATGGAGCGTTGCTGCTTCCTGAGGGTTTTTTTTTCTTTTTTTTCTGTCAAGGAGAAATTTGCCATAAAATTAATTTCCTCGGGCAGGCTTGCAGGAACTCGGGAGTGTGCAGAGGGAACAGAAAACTGCTGGAAAAAAACCCGTGCCAGGGAATTTGCTTTTAACAGGAGAAGGATTTGGGAATGTGTTGGAGGAGGAGCAGGGGGGTGTGTGGTGAGCAGTGCCTGCACCTTGGCTGGCTGATTGGGGCAGGAAAAGGGAATCTGGTGCACAGTGAACGTGGAACCAGCTGGATTTCTCTGGCACTCCCTGGCTGGGTGATTTCCTCCTCCGTCAGGAGTCCCAGCTCTGTGTTTCCAGCAGGTGGGATGGATGTTCCCTGCACCCTTGGCTGATTTTTTTGCCTGCCAGTCGTGGTTTTGCCCTGGCTGAGCTGTTTTCCAGGGCTCCAGGGATGCTCTTCCAGTGGGAATATCTCCCTGTGGATGCAGCTCCCCCATCCCACAGCCCTGGTGTTATTTTAGAACCCCTTGTGGCTGTAATTCCAAATATTTAATCAAAAGCTGTTAAGGCTGGAAAATGGAGCCTGGGGAATGCCAAGCCCTGGATTTTCACTGCATTTTTTTCTTGGATCTTGGGAAGCTCACGTGGCCTGGGTGCTGCAGGATGCTGGGGCAGCTTCCCTGTGCTCCTGGCACGGACAGGGCACAGCTGCTCCTCTGCTCCCAGCCCAAATCAAGCTGGCTCAGGGCAGCGTGGGCATCGCTGCTCCAGGGAATGACTCGGCTGCTTGCAGGCAAAAAAATCCCTGCGAGTGTGACTTGGAGTGAAAGATAAATAAAATAATAATAAAAGAAATAGATAAAAATATAATTTATTTATATAGAAATAATATATTATAATATCTAATATTTATTATATATAATTATATATAATATATAATATATAATATATAATATATAATATTATATAACATATTATATAGTATACAATATATAATATATTCTATATTATACATTGAATATAATATAATATAATATAATATAATATAATATAATATAATATAATATAATATAATATAATATATAATACATAATATATTATATAATATATTCTATATTATAATTATATAATATATAATATAATAATTATATTTTATTATATATAGTAATATGTAAATATAAAAAATATATATAATATATATAATATTTTATATATAATATATATATAATATAAATAATATATATAAAATATATATGGAATATAATATAATATAGAATATATTATATCTTATATATAGTATACTCTCTATTAATAGTATATATAATATATGTTATATTTATATATTATATATAATTTTAATATATATTATATATAATTTTATATAATATATTCTATAACTTGGGTGTGCCCAGCTCAGCCTGCTTTGGATTCCCATGGACCATCCCACCCCGATCCTCAATTCCCCCCATGAAATCTCTGTTGGGACAGAGGGAAAGGAGCAGGGGAGTGATGGAAACAGAAATATTTCCCCCCCTGGACGATGCTGGGGATGTTTCCTCCAGCACAGCACAATGGTTCCCATTCATGCTCCCTTCTGCTGGGAATGCTGGCCTTGTTTGGATCTGTTGTGCCCACGGATTGTTTCCTGTCCAGCTCTGGTGGAACAGACAGCAGAGAAGCTTCGGGCTGACAGGCAGACTTTGAGCAGGGCTTGGAAAATATTATTGCACGGGACAGCCAGTGCCTCCCACGCTGCGTCTCTCAGGCTGGGGGGAAAAAAAAACAACAAGAAAAAAACAAGAAAAAAAAAAAAAAAAGGTTTGATTAATGTAGGGAGATTGAAACCAGGCGAAAATGTTGTCCTGTGTTTTCTGGGGATGAATGGGAATCATTGTGGCAGAGCACACAGTGGGGTTTTCTCTCTCACTCTCACAGGATCTGGCTCTGCTGGGGATGTATTGTAAAAGCAGGTGAAGCTGTGGGCAGAAATGCTGCTGTGTGACTCCAGCTCAGGAGGCTGAATGATTTCTTTATTAGAACATTGCTAGAATACATTAATATACTATTTAAAGGAGATACTAAACTACAAACCCACTTGTTCTAACTCCCATCTCTAACTCACCCACAACTCGTGACCCTCTCTGAGAGTCCAGCCACAGGTGGGTTGGATTGGATTGGATTGGATTGGATTGGATTGGATTGGACGGGATTGGATTGGACTGGATTGGATTGGACTGGATTGGATTGGATTAGATGGGATTGGACTGGATTGGATTGGACTGGATTGGATTGGATTGGATGGGATTGGACTGGATTGGATTGGACTGGATTGGATTGGATTGGATTGGACTGGATTGGATTGGATTGGATTGGACTGGATTGGATTGGATTGGACTGGATTGGATTGGACTGGATTGGACTGGACTGGATTGGATTGGATTGAGTTGGATTGGATTGGGTTGGATTGGATTGGATTGGATTGGATTGGACTGGATTGGATTGGCCACCAGCCCCAAACAATCCTCCCCAGAATCCAACCAAGCAATCCCCCAAGGTAAACAATTCTCCAAACACATTCCACATGGGAAAAACCAGGAGCAGAAATAGAAATTGTTTTCTCTTTCTTTCATCTGCGCTGCTCTATGAAAAAAATTCTGAGAGAGAGAGAGAAATGTGCTGCCACAGGGATGGATCCAGAGGAGCTCAGAGAGAGCAAAGATCCACAGGTGGGGCTGGATCCTGACCTCTGTCAGATCCCAGGAAAATCCCCCCCCGAGCTGAGGCAGGGGGATCCCAGAGAAAGGGAGCAGAGCCCAGCCCTGGCTACAAACCAGGGGGAAGATGCTCATTAAACACCTTTTAATTAGCCTGGCCTAGGGGGGAGCTGTTCATTAGGGAGCTGGGAGGTTCCTGCAGGGCTTTTGGAGGGTGGGGTGGTCCCTGGGGGTGCTTCAGCTCAGCTCTGGGAGATTTGGGGAGCCCCAAAGCAGGAGTGAGGCTCCTGAGCTGCACCCTGGATCCTGTACCTCGGCCTGAAGCCCCGGGAAATCCATCCCTGGTTTTGGCATTCATCCCTCTTTTTACACATCCCTCGTTTTACCCACATCCCTGTTTTTATCTCTGTATTCTGCTGGGCTTCGATTCCCTGGGGGTTCTTTCCAGGAAGGAGAATCAGGTTTGTTAACCTCCCTCATCCTCCTCCCCTGACTTTTATTTTCTGTAAGGAACGTGTGATCCAGGCAGTAAATCCCTAAAAACCTCCCCCTTCAACCATTCCCCCAGCCCAGCACGTCCCTTACACTGAGATTTCATGGCACATCAAGTGGTTTTCCATGTGAAATGTGCTCCCAGTTTGAAGATTGAGACAAAAAGGAGAGAATTGATGTTTTCTGCATGGAGCCATAAACATTAATTGGGAATTTTTATACGTGCACCAGAGTCCCAGCCCTGCTTTTAGACCACCCAGCTTCTGTGGGTGTCTAATTTAAAAAAAAAAAATACAATTTTAATAACCTTTATAAAGGTCTGTATCTCACTGCAGCTCCAGCCCTACCCCAGATCAATGCAGCCACCTCGTTAAATCCCACTTTATTTAGGGCTGGCCCACTGTGAAAATGTAAAAATTGAAATTATTTGCAGGCTGATGCTGTTTAAAATAGAATTAACGAGGTCTCACATGAGGATTGTCTTAAGGTATTTAAAAACAGGGGGGTAAGGGCTTAACTGGAACCTCCTGGTGCTGGTGGGAGGTGGGAAGTGCTGCCAGGGAAGGATCTCCTTGGTTTTCTGCTGGAAAATGGAGGAATTCCTGTCAGGAACCAGCTCTGGTGAGGTGGGAGCTCTCTCCATCCCCACAAAACTTGCTTTTTAGGCTTGTTGCAGATCTCTTGCAGCACTTTGGGGGCATTCCTTGATCTTCAGCCTGCTGAGGCTGACGCTGCCTCTGGAAAAGGGAATATTTGGGAATATTTGGGATGTCTGGTGTTGATCCCTTTCCTTGGGCAGGATTTTAGCCCAGTAAGCAGGATGGGGGTGACACTGGGAAGGGGCAGTTGTGGCTTTTATCCATCTCTGACCTGTTCCAGGCCAGGCTGGATGGGGAAGGTGCCACAATTCCCTGCCCATGGAACTGGGTGAATTTTGAGGCTCTTCCCGCCCATTCTGTGATTTTATTCAAGCATCTGTGAGCTTTTAATCTTGGTAAAGCACAAGTGTGCAAGGATAAATGTGTCTGTGCACAGGATCTTTCTCCTGCGTGCTGTGGGAGCAGGACCAGGGCAGTTCCCCCTCCTGCAAAGGAATTTTCCAGGAAGCAGCTCCAGGGCTTCACCTTCTGCTCAATTTCACATGGAAAACCACTTGATGTGCCATGAAATCTCAGTGTAAGGGACGTGCTGGGCTGGGGGAATGGTTGAAGGGGGAGGTTTTTAGGGATTTATTGCCTGGATCACACGGCCCCGTTCCTTACAGAAAATAAAAGTCAGGGGAGGAGGATGAGGGAGGTTAACAAACCTGATTTGCTGCCCTGGAGAGCTGGAGCCTGGCTGGATCCTGAGCTCCCAGGCCAAGTTCCTGCTCATGGACAAGGTGCTGAGGCTGCCTGAGCTTTTCCTGCTCCTCAGCAGGGCAGGAGGAGCTCCTGAAGTGCAGCTTTGTGCTTCCCACCCCAGGGCAGAGCTGAACCTTCACCCCGTGCCTGAGGCTGACTCAGAAATCAAACAGTGCCTGGAGTGAGCAGGCAGATAAGGAGCAAGGTTTGAAAACTGCAGAGGAAGAAACAGTCCCTAAACAGTGGGATCCATCCGTGGGGTCTGGCCCTGGATTCCCTGCCCTGACAGGGGGGAAGCTCCACTTTGTGTCTCCTGGTGCCCACCCAGGCCAACAGGAAGGTTTTGAACCGGGCTGGGTCCTCTCCAGGGCTGGGCTGGGCTCTTTTCCCGAGTGACAAGTGACAGGACAGGAGGAGATCACCTCCAGTAGCACCAGGGGAGGTTTAGGCTGGATACTGGGAAAATTCCATCCTGGAAAGGGCGCCCAGCCCTGGCACAGCTGCCCAGGGCAGTGGTGGAGTCACCGTCCCTGGAGGGGTTGAACAGCTGTGTGCACGTGGCACTTGGGGACATCAGTGGTGGCCTTGGCAGTGCTGGGGGAACAGCTGGATCTGGTGAGCTGCAGGCTCTTTTCCTTAATTCCATGATTCTGTGTTCCTGGGGCGGCTGTCTCCCCAAAATCCACAGCTGGGGGAGGTGAGGGGTGAAGGCACCCAGGGGATGTGTTCTCTGTGGAAGGGGGTGGTGATGGCCAGGGCAGCACCTGGGGCTCACCTGGTGAGGCCTTGAGAAGGCTGAGCTGGAGCAGAGGCTGGACAGAGCTAAAGGATAAAGCAGGGATTTATTAAAGGATCTCCTCCATGGATCCACCCTGGGCAGCACCAGAGCCCAGCCAGGGCTGCACCCAAGTCCAAGATGGGCTCCTGGTCATGAGTTTTCACACTTTTATAAGTTCTGGTCCATTTCCATGTCGGGTTCATTGTCCAATTCCTGCTCCAGGTTGTGCAGTCCCATCCTCCCGGTTTGCTCTCCTCAATTCCCTGCTGTTTGCACTTTTGGGGCCTTTTGGGCCTTTTTGTTGTTTGCACTTTTTGGGCTGGAGCTGTCACAGTGTCCTTGGTTCTGGGGCTGGAAAAGAATTGTTGTGTGTGCCTGAGCTGTGAGGAGAGCTGCTGACACTTCCATGGAGTTCAGAGTGACACACCAAGGCAATGCAGAGCCTGGGAAATACGGAAGCTCAAACTTCAAGGCATCAGGGGTGGCCTGGGGGACATCTGGGTGACATCTGGGTGACATCTGGGTGACATCGGGGCCGGTTCTTCCCGGGAGGCTCGGGAGCAGAGGGAAGGAGCAGCTGTGTGGAGCAGGGTTTGACAGGTAGGGCAGGTCTGGGGAAAGGGCCCCGTGAGCTCCTTCCCACCTGCGAGCCCTGATCAAACACCTCGGCGGGCGGCCCCGGGGGCAGCCGTGATGTAATCGCGGCAACCCCAAACAATCGGGCCTTTCACGGCCTCCCGATAACAATCCCAACAGTATGGAAGGGCTGCCATGCAAGAATACACATGCACATTCTCCACTGCGGGGAACTGAGAGCCCGAGTGAAAAGGGGCTTGTTAAGAATATGTAGCCTGCTTTCATAATCACCCCGTCAAAGAATAGGCCCTTGAAAACAAGGCTTTAGGCTTATAGAAGGCTTTCTGTGCCTTGACCTTGCAAATATGCAGAGATGCCAACTTTTTTTTTTTTTTTTTTTTTTTTTTGCAAGTGAACTTGGAGTCTCGCAGCGTGGTGCTGGAGCAGTTGGCAGGACAGGGGGGGTAGGAGGTCCCACCCCGGGGGACACGGAGGGCATGGATTTACCTTTCCTTCCCAAAAACTGGGCTCTGCTGCGTGGGAGGATGAGCCAAGGCCAGGGCAGAGCTCACCTGTGGGTGACACGTGTCCTGGGGGTTCTGTGCCCAGTTTGGGGCAGTTCTGGAGGACGTGGCTGTCCCATGGATGTCACCACCCCGATTTTACACACGGGGAAGTTGAGGCAGAGCTGGGAAAGGCAACACATCCAGTGTCTGTTGGTGCCTTGATGCTTCCAAGGACACGGAGGCTGTTGTGCCCACGTGGAGGAGTCACCCAAGTGACATTTCCGTGCTGGTGACAGAGCCACCAGCGGGACACTCTGGTGCATCCCCAGGCAGAGTCTGGTGTGATTTTCCCTGGATGTGCTTCCGTGGGACCAGCTGGGATTTGTAGGCTGGGGATGAGCCGCGGGTTGTCCAGCTGGACACAGCTGCCCCATCCACAGAATCCCAGGATCACCGAGGTTGGAAAAGGTCTCCAAGATCACCAAGTCCAACCTGTGCCTGATCCCCACCTTGTCACCGGCCCAGAGCACCGAGTGCCACATCCTTGGGCACCTCCAGGGGTGGCAAAAATCCGACCAGGTGGGATCTGACTCCACCACCTCTCTGCCACTTACCCCACCTTTCTTCTCCTCTCCTGGGAGACCCCAAACCCTTCACCCCCGGGATTTTCGTGTTGGCTCATGCCCGTGTCCCTGTCCCCCGTGTCCCTGTGCCACCCGGGGCCGGGCTGCCCGGGGCCAGGCCGTGTCTCTGTGCCTGTGTTTTACAATGGATTCCCTTGCAGCCGGGGGAAGCCTTCCAAGAATCCCCACCTATTTCCGTCAAAAGGCGCCTTTGTTCCCCTGGACACAATGCGGCTTTGATTCCTCCTGCTCGCCCCGGGGCTGCGGGAAGGTGTGAGCTGGGCACGGCCAGGCGGGACGGGACATCCCTCGGGACGGGGTATCCCTTGGGATGGAGTATCCCTCGGGATGGAGTATCCTTGGGATGGAGCATCCCTCGGGATGGAGTATCCCTCGGGATGGAGTATCCCTTGGGATGGAGCATCCCTCGGGATGGAGTATCCTTGGGATGGAGCATCCCTCGGGATGGAGTATCCCTCGGGATGGAGTATCCCTTGGGATGGAGCATCCCTCGGAATGGAGCATCCCTTGGAATGGAGCATCCCTTGGGATGGAGCATCCCTTGGGATGGAGTATCCCTTGGGATGGAATATCCCTTGGGATGGGAGTATCCCTTGGAATGGAGCATCCCTTGGGATGGAGTATCCCTTGGGATGGGAGTATCCCTTGGGATGGGAGTATCCCTTGGGATGGAGCATCCCTTGGGATGGAGTATCCCTCGGGATAGGAGTATCCCTTGGAATGGAGCATCCCTCGGGACGGAGTATCCCTTGGGATAGGAGTATCCCTTGGAATGGAGTATCCCTCGGGATGGAGTATCCCTCATGATGGAGTATCCCTCGGGATGGAGTATCCCTCAGGATGGAGTATCCTTGGGATGGGAGCATCCCCTGGGATAGGAGTAGCCCTTAGGATGGGCGAAGCCCTTGGGATGGGAATATCCCTCGGATTGGGAGCATCCCTCGGGACGGGAGCATCCCTCGGGATGGGTTTATTTGGAGCACTGGAGGTGAATCCCCTTTCCCTCTCCTGGAGAGCTCAGGGCTGGCCCCGAGGTGCCCTGGGGGAGGTGACCCGAGCAGGGCACCGCAGGAAGGTTCGGGAGTTGCCGCGCTGGCACGGAGCTCTCCTCATCCCAGCGGGATCGGCGTCCCTGGGAAGGGCTCGCCTGGCCCCACGGGCGAGGCCGGGGAAGGTCCATGGTGGGAGGAACGTGTGGTCCTTGGGGACCGGGGCTCGCTGAGCAGATCCGTGTGGGACAGGGAGGGGCTGGAGGCCAGGAGGTGCCACGGGGACGTTCCCAGCGCGGCGTCGGGCCCAGAAGGTCCCGAGGAACGAGGAGCTCCCCGTGCAGGGCCAGCGGTGGCCTCGCTCTGGTCCCTGGTGGCCTCGCTCTGGTCCCTGCTGGCCTCGCTCTGGTCCCTGGTGGCCTCGCTCTGGTCCCTGCTGGCCTCGCTCTGGTCCCTGGTGGCCTCGCTCTGGTCCCTGCTGGCCTCGCTCTGGTCCCTGGTGGCCTCGCTCTGGTCCCTGCTGGCCTCGCTCTGGTCCCTGGTGGCCTCACTCTGGTCCCTGGTGGCCTCGCTCTGGTCCCTGGTGGCCTCGCGCTGGTCCCTGGTGGCCTCTGCTCGGGCCCTGGTGGCCTCTGCTCGGGCCCTGGTGGCCTCGCGCTGGTCCCTGGTGGCCTCGCGCTGGTCCCTGGTGGCCTCTGCTCGGGCCCTGGTGGCCTCACTCTGGTCCCTGGTGGCCTCTGCTCGGGCCCTGGTGGCCTCGCGCTGGTCCCTGGTGGCCTCTGCTCGGGCCCTGGTGGCCTCGCTCTGGTCCCTGGTGGCCTCGCTCTGGTCCCTGCTGGCCTCGCTCTGGTCCCTGGTGGCCTCGCTCTGGTCCCTGCTGGCCTCGCGCTGGTCCCTGGTGGCCTCGCTCTGGTCCCTGGTGGCCTCACTCTGGTCCCTGGTGGCCTCGCTCTGGTCCCTGGTGGCCTCGCGCTGGTCCCTGGTGGCCTCTGCTCGGGCCCTGGTGGCCTCTGCTCGGGCCCTGGTGGCCTCGCTCTGGTCCCTGGTGGCCTCTGCTCGGGCCCTGGTGGCCTCGCGCTGGTCCCTGGTGGCCTCGCGCTGGTCCCTGGTGGCCTCTGCTCGGGCCCTGGTGGCCTCACTCTGGTCCCTGGTGGCCTCTGCTCGGGCCCTGGTGGCCTCGCGCTGGTCCCTGGTGGCCTCGCGCTGGTCCCTGGTGGCCTCTGCTCGGGCCCTGGTGGCCTCGCTCTGGTCCCTGGTGGCCTTGCTCTGGTCCCTGGTGGCCTCTGCTCGGGCCCTGTCCCACGCTGAAGCTGCACCATGGGAACAGCACATTCCTTGGGAAAAGGGATAAAATCCTGCCCTGGGCTGGGCATCCATTGCAGCCCCAGCTGGAGGGCTGGGACTGGCTCCTGGTTTTGGGAAACCCAGATGGATTGTCCTGGGGTTGTTCCTGGATTTGGGAATTTCACATGGATTGTCCTGGGGTTGTTCCTGGTTTTAGGGAGCCCACATGGATTGTCCTGGAATTATTCCTGGTTTTGGGAATTCCACATGGATTGTCCTGGGGTTGTTCCTGGATTTGGGAATTTCACATGGATTGTCCTGGGGTTGTTCCTGGTTTTGGGAATTTCACATGGATTGTCCTGGGGTTATTCCTGGTTTTGGGAATTCCACATGGATTGTCCTGGGGTTATTCCTGGTTTTAGGAAACCCAGATGGATTGTCCTGGGGTTGTTCCTGGTTTTGGGGAGCCCACATGGATTGTCCTGGGGGTGTTCCTGGATTTGGGGAGCCCACATGGATTGTCCTGGGGGTGTTCCTGTTTTTGGGAAACACAGATGGATTGTCCTGGGGTTATTCTTAGTTTTGGGAATTCCACATGGATTGTCCTGGGGTTATTCCTGGTTTTGGGAATTCCACATGGATTGTCCTAGGGTTATTCCTCATTTTGGGAATACCACATGGATTGTCCTGGAATTATTCCTGGTTTTGGGAATTCCACATGGATTGTCCTGGGGTTGTTCCTGGTTTTGGGAATTCCACATGGATTGTCCTGGGGTTATTCCTGGTTTTGGGAATTCCACATGGATTGTCCTGGGGTTGTTCCTGGATTTGGGAATTCCACATGGATTGTCCTGGGGTTGTTCCTGGATTTGGGAATTCCACATGGATTGTCCTGGGGTTGTTCTGGTTTTGGGGAGCCCACATGGATTGTCCTGGGGTTGTTCCTGTTTTTAGGGAGCCCACATGGATTGTCCTGGGGTTGTTCCTGGATTTGGGGAGCCCGCATGGATTGTCCTGGGGGGTGTGGGAAGGAGAGGAGGAGGAGGAGAGCAGGGACAAACCCCCGGTGGGTTTCTCCTGGATCTGCCCCCACTTCCATCCCTTCCTCCTGCCCCTCGGGGGTCA
This sequence comes from Vidua chalybeata, assembly GCF_026979565.1. Taxonomy (NCBI): domain Eukaryota; kingdom Metazoa; phylum Chordata; class Aves; order Passeriformes; family Viduidae; genus Vidua; species Vidua chalybeata. Next base: position 7,651,954 of record NC_071548.1, read on the forward strand.
GCGTGGGGGTCCCTGTTCCCGGTGGGATCGGGATGAGGGGGAGCTCCCCACCCTTCCCACACAGACCCCTCCATTCACAGCTCCCTCCCCGTTAATTTGTTGTGGCCAGGAGCAGCAATAGCTGCTTTGTGCTGAGCGAGGCAAGGAGGAAAAAAAAAAAACCCTGAGCCCAGACAGCGGCTCCAGTGTTTTCCAGCAGGGATGGTTTTCCCCCTCCGTCCTCCCTCTCTTTGCCTGGAATAATGTTTGTGATTGTAATGG